>NC_090926.1:1050602183-1050902572 GCF_040938575.1 Ambystoma mexicanum
AGCACCGAAGATAAGTTACTTTATAGGGTAGATATGGAGAGCAACCAAGGCTCAAGCTCTAAGCAGGTGATGCAGGCTGGTTCTTAAGTACAGTGAATCCTCAAGCCTCCGCAAAGGAATGTCCATACACCATGTTATGTGATAACACAGTCTTTTACTACCATCAAGATACAAGTAAATATACACATCAATAAATAACAACTTTGTACTTTGGCAACACTATCTTAATGCTGGTAACAATATATGAATACAATATCTGGTACCACACTATTCTTGGTTTCATTAAAAATGTACCAACTGCTGACCATTTTTAAAAAGCACGAGAATCCTAAACAAGGTATAACTTCATAGATTAGGAAAGAAATGCAGACTAGTTTCAAAACATAGGCAGTATAGTTTCTTTAGACTCAAATAGTAATACTGTGTGAGGATCCCCTTACTTGGGTAACCTGAAAGGGAAAGGTTAGATTGTACTTTATTTTGTATATTCCACCCAGTCCAAATAAGTTCAGTAATGCTCTGCTTTTCTTCTACAGGTCCCACCACCCCAAAATTTCTGAGATGCCACAGGAGAACAGGATCCAAGACTAATCTGGGACCCCTGGATGATTTCTGAAGATGGAAGATCTCAGCTCCACCTGTCACTCCCTTCACAGACAGGGCTTCTCCCTCAACTTCAAGAAGTCTCACATGATACCATCTCAAAGGCTTCAATTCATTGGAGCAGTCCTGGATGCATCCCTGGGAAAAGCCTAGCCAACCGTGGTGAGAACTCAAGACATTCTGCAGATGGTCACCAAATTGCAGAGTGTCCAGCATCTCCCGGTCTTCGACTTTGTTAGGTTGCTTGGCCTCATGGCATCCTACATTTTTCTGTTTCCAGAGGCTCGCCTGAGAATGAAATCTCTCTAATGAGCTCTCAGGACTCAGTGGTCCCAATTCTTAGGAAGAATGTCAGACCTCCTAAAGATACTGGGCAAAGTCTCAAAGGACCTTTGATGGTGGGCCTGCTGTTAGGCTCACCTGGTATCCACCGGGACGCAACCCAGCTGTGGGGACTCGGGTATTCTTCTCAGCCGCTCCCAGGTATGATCAGTGGAGAAGTTCTTCCTGGAATACAGGAGGGCAATGTTCAAAACTGGACAACTGGGGTAAGAGCCTCCCAACACCCCGTAGGCCTGCAGCCCCCCCGGACCTTTCTTCACCTTGTTATAGGTTTTGGCGTGCTCTCCGTCCTGCCTTCTTGGCAGGGGCGCGTTGTCCTTTAAAGGCGAGTGCGATCTAGTTACTTCATTGATGTCGGCCCTTTTGAGTCTTTCAGGTAGGTCTTATTACTGTTATACTTGTATGCCTTTCTTTGGTTTAAGTAATGTCTTTTCTCTTTCCTTAGGTGCGCGGAAGTTCGCTGTGGAACGTTGGCTGAGTTGGGACTCGCCGGTAGGTGATGGTGCATCTAGAGCGCCTTGATGTGGTAAGTAGGCACTATGCACAGCACTATGATGTCTTGCCTTTGCTAACCTGTTGTCTTTTTGTTTGCCGTAGATTGCGGTGCTCACCCAGAGCAAGAAGTCTCAAGGCAATGCTGGTCAATGGGCGACTCGTGAGGTAAGCTTCCGGCATGAATGTAAAATGTCTAATGTCCTGTTTCTCTCCTTTTTGCAGATCCGTCGTTCCGGGAGGCTCGCTGATCCTTGGATGCTGTTTGCAGGAGCGGAGGGCAGCAAGCGATGGATTCACAGGTAAGCTGCTGCTATTAACAATGTCCTTTTGTTTTTCAGATGCTGTTCTTCTGAGGTTCGCAGGTAATGCTGAACACGATGAGCGTCACATTGCAGGATTGCAAAGTAACGCAAAGCGTGTCCTTGAAGTCGGGTGTGGTTTAAATAGCTTCAGAAAAGTATTCCAGGTAAAGTAGTTCCGAGGCTACCACACCCAAAACACTATACCGTATAGCTTGGTTCCAAAGGAACCAAGCTATGTGGGTGCCTCCATGTTGGCTGGCACTGGAATAAAGTACTCCCAAAACACAAGTCCTCATGAAGTATGATCCTGGCGCCAACGGTGCCAGGACTGGCCCCAAGAGGGCTTCAGCAAAGGATGCCTGAGTTTGTTTGAGACCCGATCCAAGGCCCTTACTGGCCCATGGGGTGGCCAGGGTTTTTTTTTATACGGTTTGTGACACCTTCCAGAAGAACATTCTGAAAGGAGAACCTTTTTGGCAACCATGGCCGTAGATAACAGTAGTGACGGACGCCTCACTCACGGAGTGGGGAACCCATGCCAACGATATGACAATCAGCGTGTTGGGCTCCATAGGAGTCCAAACTACACATCAACCTTTTAGACCTTAGGATAATCAGACTAGCGCTGAAGGCCTTTCTGCCCTCTGTACGGGGAAGGAATGTCTTGATAATGACGGACAACACAGTGGCATGTACTACCTCAACAAAATAGGAGGTGTAGGGTCACTACCACTGTGCAGAGAGGCAATGCAGCTCTGGTAATGGGCAATCCAAGAAGGGATCTCCCTATCGGCAGTTCACCTAGCCAGAGTGGAGAACACAGTGGCGGACACTCTGAGCAGGGAGAGAACAGTCTCCCACAAGTTGGAACTAACTCATGAAGTCCTTCAAGAGATCTTCACCCTTTGGGGAACCCAAGTGGATTTGTTTGTGACCAGTGTCAACCGGAAGTGCAAACTGTTCTGCTCCAAGGAATTTCCTCCAAGAGGAGCTCTAGGAGATGCGTTCGTGGTGGACTGAGAATTTCCACTCCTGTATGCGTTTCCTCCAGTCCCCGTCATTCCTCAAGTCATCAGGAGGTTGAGAAAGATCAGGAAATCCATGATCCTAATTACTCCGGATTGGGCCAGGAGGACGTGGTACCCAGACCTTATGGACATTTCCCTCTGCCCTCCAATGCGTCTTCCACAAAGAGAGGACCTTCTTTCGCATGAGGGTTCTCATCCAGAGATCAAGACACTCAGCCTTCATGCATGGTTTCTGAGAGGCTGAGATACAAGGATTGGGACCTCCCAGATGACGTAATGGAGATTTTTCTTTCGGCCAGAAGGCCAGCAACTAAGTCTTTTTACCGCTGCCATTGGAATAAATTCTGCAGCTGGTGCAGAGATAAGAATGTTGATCCATTTAGATGTAATACACCTTTGGTGTTATGCTTTTTGTTAAACCTAGCTAATCTGGGCCTCCAGATTGGTGCTATTAAAGGATAGCTTGGGGTGCTTTCTATATTTAAGTGCACTTCGGAGGAAATATCTTATTGCAAAATCCCTCTAATAATACAATTCCGAAAGGATTGACAAACGTTTTCCTCCAATCCCTTTTAAAGTCTCAGTTTAGGATCTCAACTTGGTATTAAAATTCATGATGTGTGTTCCTTTCAAGCATTTACACTCCTGTCGTTTGAGGCTGCTAACCCTAAAAAACTTCTTCTTAGTAGCCATTACTTCTTCCTGAAGGGTGTGTGAACTTCAGGCTTTATCCTGCGATCCTCCATATACTATTTGTTATAAGGACAAGGTGGCCCTTAAGGTTAAACCCACCTTTTTACCCAAAATTGTATCTGAATTGCATCTGATTCAGAAAATAACTTTACCATCATTTTACCCTCCTCCGCAACCTGGAAAGGGAGAGGAGAGACTACACAGGCTAGATCCTAAACATGCACTAAGCTTCTATATTACCAAAATGACAAATATAAGACAAGTTGACCAACTGTTTGTTGGATATTCAGGTCACAAGTTGGGTATGGCTATTACTAAACAGACATCATCCAGATGGATAATACTGGCAATATCTGAATGCTAGAGACTAGCGGGAAACAATCCTCCAGAAGGCCTTCGGGCTCATTTCACCAGAGGCATGGCGACTTCCTCTGCATTACAAAGCTGAGTACGAGTAAAAGAAATGTGTTCGGCTGCCATATGGTCGCCCGTACATATTTCCACCAAACATTACAGTTTGGACTCTTCTTCCGGTCAGGAAGGCTTATTTGGTAAGGCAGTGTTGCATTCTGTGCACACAGACCCATGCAAATTACTAAATTGTCATAAGAATTATAAATCCCTCCTCCAGAAATACTGTAAACTGCTTTGATGTCTATCATATGATAAGGAATACGTGGGAGGACACAATTAATTTGAAGAATAAGGTACTTACCCCTGGTTAGGTTCTTTCGACTGTATTCCTTATCGACCCAACCTACCACGCAGTAGAATTTCCTTTGCTATTGCAGTGTGCAGTGTGCGCTCTCTCAGGAGGAGTAACTGTCAGGTATCGGATAGATCATGTATTTGTAAAAACAGAACTGAAGCCAACGGATGCTGCGCTCGCTATATATACCTTCAGTGACATGACATTGAGACGTAGGCCTCCGAGGGACATGGAGTTGACAGGCATCCGTGCCCTCTGCTGGAATTTCCTTTCCGAAGCTGCTAATGTGGCTATTGGAAATATCATAAAATAGGGAATATGTGGGAGGAACATCCAGTCGAAAGAACGTTAGCAGCGTTAAGTAACTTGTTCTAATGAAGGTAAGTAATTTGTTCTTCCATCTAGGCCCCAAATTACCATATTCTAACAAAGTAAGTTTATCTCCCGTGTCATAACAATATCAGCTTTCTGCTTATGGCAATATATAACAAAATCCTAGTGCGTTTGATTGGGTTGTTTGTTCCGGTCACATTCCAACGTAATACATTCAGAGTTTTATTAGCCATGACTACATTAGGCACTTTCTGCCTAGGAATAGCCCTCCCTTGCAAAAGTAACAATCAACAATCTTGCAATATGCATGCATACTACTCATCCTGTGGATATCTGAGGAGTCCGATACTGTAATTTCTGTATAGACTATGAAGAGAGAAGGAAAAAAGCTAGAAAGAAATGTGGAGGGTTTAATAACCTGAATATAGTAGCCACTAGGCTCAAATCATATCACATGGCACTTAACATCCACCAAATTTCTTCTTGGATGCTTGCGGAAATCCTGTAGTAGTGTCCCTAGTAGGAGCAGCTGGGGATTTTAATCTGCCCCTAGACCAGTGGAGGTCCAGGATTCTGCAAATCAGAGACCTTAACATGGAGTGAAAGATTGATGGGCTCAGCTCTGATGTTTCACTTCTGCGCCACGATGTGCACAAGCTCATATCTAGAATGAGGGAGGCGGAGTGGCAGATCTCAAGACTCTGAGGATACCCTTTGTGCGATGGAGTGTCACTTGTCCACAGTTTCTCAGAAGGTAAATGCCCTGGAGGAGAGAGCTGAAGACGGAGAGTGATGAATAACTTCCGCATTGTGGGCCTTCCTGAAAAAATCGGAGAGTCCCAACATGGAACTTTTCTTAGAAGCTTGGCTGGCAGACCTTGTTAAACGTAAGACCCTCTCAAAATTCTTCTCCATTGAATGAGTGCACCAGGTCCCTACGTGCTCCCCGCTTTCCGGGACTCCTCCCCACACAGTCATAGTAAGGTTCTGTGATTATTGCTGATAAAATCTCCTTCTTTCCGGATTACATTAAAGAGGTCCAAAAGTCCTGTCAGTCTTTCGACGAGATTTAGCGGCCGCTCCATGTACACAGGGTTAACTTCCCCCTCCTCTTTCAAGTGCTTCTCAAGATACGCCATAACGGGACGATACCGACCTTTGCCGATCCTCAGGATTGGGTGGTTAAGGTTTATTGTGTTTTCTATGCAGCATACATTGGTGATAGGAGGGTACGTACCGGGAATGCTGGTTACAGCCTCTGGGTGGTCGGGTTACATGGCCGGAGCCATACACGCCGTTGGTATGAACCGAGAACTCAAATTAATATTCTGGAACGTTTATAGTCTATGCTCCCGATAAGGGTTTGGTTCTCCAGTTCCTCAACCGATAGTCCCCGGATGTGGCTTTCCTTCTTGAAACACATCTACCGTGCTCAGTTTGTAATTTTTTCAGACTGACCAATTACCAGAGCGCAACACATGCAGGCCTTCTCACGATGTTACCAGGGGGGTGCTGATACTTGGTCATAAGAGGTTGCTCGTCCGGGTCAACTCTGTCCAAAGTGACGCTCAGGGGATATTTGTATTAGTGGTTGGGAAATCTGGGGGACCACATTTGGCATCCTGACCATTTAGGTCCTTCTTCCGCTATCCAAGAACCTCCTAGATGCCGTTCAACAACTGCTGCTCTCCCAACAACCCGAATTGTGGATTCTGGGAGGCGACTTTAATGGCATCATGGACCTATCTATGAATCGCCCTCATTTGCGGGGCAGGGACCCAGCGATACCCATGAAACAGCACACTTTCGTAACTGCATTTGATTTGTGCGATGTGTGGTGGATGGTCAACAACCACGGCAGGGGTCACTCTTTTCACTCCAGGGTGCATGCCTCCATGTCTCGACTGGATTATTTCTATCTTCAGCAGTAAAAAGTACATCTGATTACTTCCATCAACTACCTGTGTGAGAGATATCTCTGATTACTCCCCCCTCCTCATTGAATTAGAGACCAACAGACCTAGAAGCCAAGCAGGGTGGCGTCTTAATAACTATTATCTTGACTTCTCAGATGCTGTGGATGGAATCATGTCCAAAACCAAGGAATATTTCACACTTAACACTGGGTCGGTTTATTACTCGGCGACTCTCTGGGGTGGCTACACGGCAGTTCTGAGCGGTGAACTGATATCCTTGATTTTGTCTAAACATCGGGCCCAACTGCAGCAGGTGCGAGAGGCCGAAATGATAGCTGAGAACCTGGAGGATTTCCTCCAATTGGACTCACCTTCCACGCATAGGCCCTCATTACGACCCTGGCGTTGGACCATGGTGCTATTAGCACCATGGTCCATGCCGGTCTCCGGCATGGTGGATGGCGGAATTACCGCCCCCATCACAAGGTTGGCGGGGGCGGTAGTTCCCCATTCACCATTTGCCCTTCCCCATTCCCATTTTGCCCCATAGGGCATAATGGGGATGGGGAAGGCGCTAATTACGGCACCGTAAATTATGGTTGCCGTAATTATCGCCAAGGTCCCTTTGTGGCACCCACTTTAATGGCTGGTCTACACCAGCCGGTAAGTACGTGTCCCGCAAAGGGACCTTGTAGTCAGGCGGTAATGATTTAACGGCGCCGCTGCCTTTTATGGCGCCGTTAAACCATTACCGCCTGGCTCATATTGAAGGCCTAAGATTGTGGAATGTTTCGCGCAATACTATGAAGTGCTATATCAGGCTCTGGGGAGATTTGAACTAGTCGTTCATAACCCCTTGGCCGGCATGGTGCTTCCCCACCTTTCTGTGGCACAATCAACCAGCCAAGAAGCAGATATTACTGAAGAGGAGATTATGGAGGCCATCACTCAGCTCCAATCTGGGAAAACCCCTTGCCCCAATGGATTCCCCATTGAAGTGTGAAAGAAGACTGGTGACCAAACGGTTCCACACTAACACAATCTGTTTCTCCATAGCAGAGATGCAGGCAGCTTGCCCCCAGACCTGAGACAAGCCATCATAGTGGTTATCCCAAAAAAAGAGAGGCCTCCTACCCTGTGTTCCTCTTACCAACTCATCTCTCTTATAAATGACGAGTCCATGATATTAGCCAAGGTGCTTGCTAATCGGGTACTGCCAGAGATCACATCGCTGATCCAGACCAGTGTGGACGTCTCAATGACAAATCTACTTGCGTGAATATTAGATGCCTCCATCTAGCGTTGGACCGTGTCTCGGTACACCCTGAACCCCTAGCCCTCCTTGCCACAGACTTTGAAAAAGCCTTCGACTTGGTCCTGTGGGAACACCTCTGGGACTTCTGACAAGAATTGGCTTTGGTGAGGGGTTTGAATATTGGCTAAAACTTGTATATCCGTCCCCAGTGGCAGCGGTTAGAGTAAATGGAGTGACGGCTAGATCCTTTCCCCTGGGACAGGAGACCCGGCAGGACCCTTTTGTGTAAACTTGCCATTGAGCCGCTTGACATAAAGCTTGGTGGCCTAACAGCCATGTGGACAAGATCTCCCTCTATGCTGACGACTTATTCATATTTTTGAGTGACCTGAGGGTCTCTAGCCCCATTGTGACCCAGTACCTCCGAGACACTGAGGCAGTTACCGGCCTGAAAGTTATCTGGCACAAATCATTCTTGTTCCTGGTTAAGGGGGGGTGGCTTGTCAATCCCCCCTGACAGTCCTTATGAAAGCCTGTGGGCGGGATTTCGTAATTTAGGGATCCATGTTGGTCTTGATCCCCTCGACTTTCTCTCTCGCAATCTTTATCCAATAACAAAGCGATTTCAACAATCGTCCCATTACGTTCCTGGAGAAGGCAACATAATTCAAGATGCTGATTCTCCCCAGGTATCTTAATCTCCTTCAGAACACACCTGGGAGGAGATCCCCTAGACAGAGTTTGCAAAAGTGGACTCGGCCCTCAGGGACCTGTTATTGTCTGAAAGACAACCCAGGAGGCCCTGTCCACGTTACAGTGTTCGGTCTCGGAAAAGGGTATCGCTATTACTGGGCTTCACAAAGGTCAGTGATCAACGACTGGCTACATGGACACCTGCCACTACCCTATATCAGGGTGGAACGGGCATGGAAGGGGGGGTCCCGCCGATTCAAGCATTGTATGGTGGGGGCAGAGACCTTATGTTGCCAGCAATGCTGGACATGTGATTGGGATCTGCAGACTGGCACTTCGAGATATTGGGTAGGGGGGGCGACCAACCCTGGCCCAACATTTGTGGCACAACACGTTCTTGCCCGAAGTAAACAGCGTTGGAGTGTTTGGGATTTGGGCCCACCACAGCGTTGCAATACTTCATCAGGTATTGGTCAATGGAGGAATGGTTCTCCTTCCCACTCTTACGGCTTCTAATGGGCTGCAGGGGCAGGCATCCTTTAATCAGATCCAGATTACCTATGCATTACAGACCAGGTTTGCAGACCTACACACTGTACCACCCTGCTCCCTTCTAGAAGCCAACCTTGTTACAAAACATATCACCAGCACGACTCGTGTGTACATTGAGCGGACCTTGGGACTCCTGGAGTCACGTTTCGTTGCCTATATCATTATGTATGCTCCAGAGAAAGTAGGGAAAATAGTGCTTGTGTGTACCATGCTACACAACATCTGCATAAGGGGGAATGACCTGGACATGCCACCTGCAGATGATGATGACAAAGTTCCTGAGGCAGGAGCCACAGCAGGCAACGACAGAGATGATGTGAGGAATAGGAGACCGGCTCGCCAGGCACTGATTTTTCATTTCCCTGGCACAAGTCATGCACCACTGTGTGACTGTCACTTCTCTAAACAAACTCCACAATGACACGAACATGAATGGCCTTGCACTGATGTAGTTCAACTGTTTTATTCTATGTGCCCTTACAATCCCCTCACCGTCCACCCAGCACCACCTCCCCAGCACACTATCCTCCACCCTCCTTCCACCACCAACTCCCCAGCACACTATCGCCCATCCTCTACCCACCACCAACTCCCTAGCTCACTATCCCCCCACGCTCCTGTCGCCGCCAATGCCCCAGCATGGCCACACAGGCTAATATGTGTCTACCTGTCATCTACAGCCATGGTCTCTACCCCCCTCCAGCCCACTGTATTCTTGGGCAGAGATGGCGCTGGGACTGACGTCTCAGTGTGCGCTGCTGAGATTCCTCTGTGGGTGTTATCAAAGTGGAAGGGATGGAGCGTGGCCCCTGGAGCTGTTGGTGTGACAATTCATTGATCTGCCGGAGTCAGCGAGTGCCGAGACACCTTCGGCCATCTCCCTGACCCTCTGCCCGGATACTGTTAGGGCAGCCACACTGGCAGTTGCCTCGCCCCGGCTCCTCATCATGTTCCACACAATCCTGTGAGTGGCCCCTTGTAGGCAGTCATGAATGTTCAGAGTGTGTGCACCCTATTACCTCCATCTCCCTCTGTCTGCACTCCATCTCTTACAGCCTCTGTAGCACAGTGCTTCTTGGTGGTGTGTGGTGTATGGGAGAGGGGCTGTGCAGTGGCCCTGGGCTGTATTTAGGGGAGCCATAAGAGGGTGTGTCAACGTCCAGCTCTGGGGTATGAGTACACCAGTGGCGCAGAGGGCTCTCCGGGATCTGTTGACGCTGATGGCGGGTAGGGCATCCCGGGTTCGATTGATGCTAGTGGCGGTGAGGGATCTCCAGGGTTTGTGGATGCTCTGTAGGTGGTGACACCGGGCTGGTGTCCCCCTGTACCTTGACAGTCGCCTTGTCAGCGGGTGTGCCTCTGTGTTTGACCCTCCAGCTGCGGGTGTGAGGCAGTGTGCCTTGCGCTGTTTCTGTGGGCTGTGGAGTGGACGTTGGCTTGTCCCTGCTGTGTTGCAATATCTCACAGCAGGACTTCTGTCTCGGCGTAACATGACCGGGCCTTTGCAGGGTGGTGGTGGTGACAGACCTTGAGGGCCTGGATGCCCCACTCCCAGATGGGCCTGCAACCTCCTCTGATGCCTCTGGTAATGCGTGTTAGTGAGTAGGGGACATAGGAAATGTTGTTGGTTATGGTTACCCCACGTGTGTTGGCATGCAAGACCTATTTGCTATGGTACCCCACACATTTCGACAAATGGGCATGGTTTGTCAGGGGATATTGCGTGTGGGACCAGCATCATGGGGATGCGTGTAGCAATGAGTGTTTGACACATGCTCAGTTTGTCTTTGGCTTGTGTGTGCAGAGGGCAGGGTGTCCATGCTGGGGCGGCTGATGTATGCCATGGATGATTATGGTCCTTCATACCCCCACATTCCCTCCCCAGGTGGCACTCACATGGTGTTATGTTATGTTATGTTATTTTGCATTTATATAGCGTCTTATATACCATTGGTATGGTCTGAAGGTGCTGGGAGGTTGAACACCCTTGGGAACCGAAGTTCTGGTCAGTAGAGAGAGTCTAAAGGTGCGTGTGCGCACCATGTATGCGTGCAGCTGGTGCGGAATTCGTGTAGTAGCTGCTTCATAGCGGTAGGTGTGGTGGTTGGGAGATCAGGAGTATGTGTTCGCTCTGGCAGGATTTATCCAGACCGAGTGTGGCTGCGTTAGGCCTGAGGAGGACGCCTGGCTGGGGGGTGTGTAACCAGCAGTGTTTACAAAGAGTGATGGGGAGTGAGTGGGAGATGTTGATATGAGAACAGTTTTACCGAATGGTGTCATAGTATCTCTGTTTTCTAGGTGAGTGGTGGTGTAAAGAAGAGAGTAAGCGTGGGGTATGGAATGATGGGATATATGCTCTTTCAAATGTTCCTTGCTTTCCAAGGCATATTATGTACGTCACGCAATTCTATGCGATCAAGTCTGTTCTACGCACTTTTACTCGTTTCAGGCATTCAAGATAAGGCGTTTCACTCATCCGCTCTGTACACTCATCCGCTCTGTACGTTCATCCGCTCGGTACGCTCATCCGCTCTGTACTCTCATCCGCTCTGTACGCTCATCCAAACTTCACGCTCATCCAATCTACATGCTCATCCTCTCCACACGCTCATCCTCTCCACACGCTCATCCGCTCCACACGCTCATCCGCTCCACACCCTCATCCGCTCTACACCCCCATTGGCTCTACACACTCATCCTTTCCACACACTCATCCGCTCTGCACACTCATCCGCTCTAAACACTCATCCGCTCTACACGCTCATCCGCTCTTACATGCCCATCCGGTCTATACGTTCGTCCATTCTGTATAGTCATCAGTTCTACGCACTCTTGCGTTCTATTCGCTTCTCTGTATTTACGCACTCATCGGCTCTACATGCTTGTCCGCTCTACACACCTAACCACTCTACACAATCATCCGCTTTAGTGTATTCATCTATTATATACACTCATCCGATCTCCATACTCATTTGATCTGTCTAGTCGTCTGTTCTTCCACTCATGCACTCTTCCACTCAGTGCATTCATCTGTTCTATACGCTTCATCCATTCTAATTATTTCATCCATGCCATTTGGTTTCGAGTGGTGGATTACTCCATGTCACTGACATGGCTCTATGGGGCACTGCTGTTCAGCAAATGGCAAGCTGAGCTCATGTAGGTGTAGGGGGATGTGTACTTCCCTGTGGCTTGTCTGCCAGGCCAACATGGGGCAAGCTAACTGGGCCCGCAACATGAGCGACCTCAATCTCTGGAGCGTGAGACTCCCCCCACCTTCTTCCCTCGGTTGTCCCAGGTGCTGTGTTGGTGAATATAGCCAGGTCCAGACCTCCTGCGGGGATGTGAAGAACCAGGATTTGCCCTCCCTAATGACTTTCAACTTAGCTGGGTAAAACATCATGTACATGACATTCAGTTCCCGGAGGGGCCGTCGTACTGCATGTAAAGTTCTCCTTCGACGTTATACCTCCAGGTTGAAGTCTGGGAAGATCTGTATCTTTACACTGCTCACCTCGTAATAACTGGCCCTATGTGACTCCTGCAGATAGCATCTCTGTCCCAGAAGTTGAGCATTTTTGCCACTATCACCCTCAGCAGGCCCCCCGGCGGCGGCGCCCTGCCAGGTAGCCCTGTTTGCATGCTCATCAGTGAATAGCTTTGAGAGGTCCTTCACCTGCAGCCTCTCAAGGATCAGTTGCTTTATAAACAGTTCCACACTAGGCCCTTCCTCTCTTTCCGGGAACCTGACTAGGCATATATTGCAATGCTCAGAGTGACCCTCTGCATTTTTTGCTCTCATCTCCAGGATTCTCTGCGCTCCGATCAGGCATGCCATATGATTTTTGAGGTGCTGCAGGCCGTCCTCGGCTGTGCTGACTCTTTGCTCCACCTCTGTTACCCTCTCTGCACCGCACCAAGGACACATCCACTCCCACCTCCTTGATGCTTCCCTCCAGAGATGGCCTCCATCAGTGCATCCAAGGTGACCCCACCCGCTCCTTCCTTGGATGTTTCATCCTCACCGTGCTGCACACACTTTGGCTTGGGCTGTCTGAGCTTGGGATCTGTGTATTTCTCTATCTTCTGCTGAACATGTTATCTCCAAGACTGGGCCTCTTCCGGTCAATTATCTCTCTCAGGCCACTCCACGTGGTCAGCTGACCGTCCACTTTGACTCCGGTCTCACTGCCAGAGTGTCTGCTGCACTTTCCGCTGCTAAGATGCTTCAGGCCAAGGGCCAGCCTACCACTCCCACTTCATCCAGTCTCCTCCACCGTCAGGGCTCTCTTTCCTAACAGTTCTCAGTGCTCCTCCCACTTGTGCTCACAATTAGTCCTTCATGCAGAGCCACCATAAGGGGGGACACAACCTTAGGTCCCCCCTTATGTTAAGTCTCTGTTAAACCCATCCCTCTGCACTATGGCCCTCAGTGGGCTTGCTCTCCCCCAATGTACAGCAACACAGTGGTGAAGCATGCCTACAGTCACCTTATGCCATACGTCAGGAGCTATCCACTTCTTCACCGGGGTCTGTGTCGTGTCACTTCCAGCTGGCACCTCTCTCCTCACGCAGGACTCTGCTGCAAATATCTCCACCAGCCCTGCCTTGTTCATTAATCTAGTGCACCCCCACAACGGGGCCATACCCTGTCAGTCCTCCTGTGCTCTAACAGCGTGGGCACTGTGAGTCAAATTGTCTACCCCACCTCCTGGGCTGCCAGACCTCACTGCTCCTCTGTGCACCTACACTTCTGCAAGGCTGGCCACTGGGCAGCCACACTCACTCACAGTGCGGCCCCAAAGGACCTTGTCGGCATTGTGCTGCGCTACATTTTCTTCTTCCTCACAGTTTCCAGGTTTGAGAAGTCATGCAATTTATATATTGTTGTTCGTAGGATGCTTCTGTTTGTCTCCTTCTTTCCTTTAGTGTGGGTAATTTTATATGATGTGTGCATATAAAGGGGGGGGTACAGCAATGATACAGCAATATTAAGTATAGGGATGGCAAGAAATAAAAGGGAAACATAAAATGAAATCGAATATAATGAATATAAAGGAATTATTTTGGAAAATGTTGTGGATGGGCACCACTCGAAACAGATAACATGTGGTACAACCACATGAAGGAAGCGGGAAGAGAGAAGTCAAATGAGGGCTGCTACATTTGCTCGCTTATACTCCATGCAAGAGGCATCCCCAAACTGTTATTCCCTCAAGAACTGCTACCTCTTAAATCCCAGTGTGTAGTGCACCTATACCTTTGCAGAGTACAAAGCCTGTTTTAAGGACACACGGTCCAGCAAGTCATAATGGACAGAGATGAAAATGGGTGTACTAAAAACAAAAGAGAAAGCACATTGTCAAATAAGACCACTACTGAAATTGGAAGGTAAGGTGCGTTGTTTTCCAACGATATATGGGTGAAAAGACTAAGGAGTTGTACAGCAGGGGGACTGCTGGGGTACTCGGGGGGATGTAGTGGCACATGCCTATCAGAAATGTTGAAAAACCTGGAGCACTTATGTGTCAAAACATACCTGGATCGAACTGAATGAAAAGCCTGCTAAGATGCAGATACTGACACACCTCACATTTTACTTCAGAGGAAATAGCACTGTATTCGTAGGCACAAACGAAAGGTTCAATAAGACTTTGTTTATTCCTGACCTGACTAATGACACATCCACATTGATGGGCTTATACTGAGTGAACGGACAATATACTTATCTCCACCTTCCCTCATCCTGGAGAAGTGTATGCTCGCTCACCACCTTACATTCCCATAGCACAGAACAACGCAGCACCAGCGTACTTGTCAGAGCGCTTTACACAACACACAGCCCACAGACCACTAAGAGCTGCGCAAGCACATACACTAATTATTCCCTGCTTTAAACTACAGACTGCCAGAGGCTCAAGCTTCCCGGTACTGGCCGCTAAGCTCTGGAATTCACTACCCAATGACCTCAGGAACGTCCCCTCCCTCCAATCCTTCAAACACAGAACAAAACAATGGCTCTATGAGCAAGACGAAGAGCTGACCACCATGTGGTAATCATCCATTGCATGCTCTACAACCCCATCCATTGTTGTATTTATTGTGACTACTCTCTATGTATGCTTATTTACTATGCAATTTGTAATCTATCTTTCTGTAAAACTTTGTAACCCTTCTAAACATGCGCCCTGATGCCTTTGGGCAGGTTGCGCAATATAAATAAAATAAATACAAATACAAAATAGTGCCCGACTCACATTTGACTGTTATAAACGTGTCATCCTCATTTGCAACTGTACCCCCTCCCCATGACCATGCTCGCCGCTCACTGAGAGCCCGGTGACAAAAGAGGTTGAATTATTGGTCCCAAGACTTCTCTGACAAGCTCAAAGCGATCGCATAGCAATTCCCTCTGTTCACAAAGACGCAAACATTATTTACCTCCCTCATTGTACCTGGCATCCAGACTGCAGCCAATGCACAGTGGTTGCAGATAACCAGGTAAGGGATACTCCATATCGCATACCAGACAGAGCAGGGTCTCAACTCAATAAAAACAGAATTTGGAGCTATTTGTTGCATGGCCCTCCAGAACCGGTATTTGCTGGATTTACTTATGGCAATAGAAGTGGGTGTGTGTAAGAAGATAGGATTGTAATGCTGCACATGCAGCCCCAAATGATGCAGACAATGGATCTCTAACCTATGCCAGAGCGCCACTCCACAATTTGAGAATATGCATTGATGGGGGAACGTTTATGACACTTGTACAAAGTGTGGGTGCTCAAAGACGGTGATTATAGAAGAAGGGAACCTGGGTTAGTTAATGGAGCATTAACTCAAGCAGTGGGGGTGAGAATGCAAGTGCAACGTCCTAGTCGGGTGAAAAGATTTAAACTGCAAAAAACATATTAGCATGTGGACTAGTTTTAGCAATACCCGTTGGGCATGGCAGAAAGCACATGTATCTATTTACGCTTAGCTTTGACACATATTCGAAGCACCATATAGCCATACAGAAAGTGCAACAATGTTTTAACGTTGCGGTTGCAGAGGTTAAAGATAGGAGAATGTATTTTGCATTTAGAGGTAGTGTATGATGTTATGTTTTAAGGGATGTGAGAGTAGGTAGTTGACATAGTTAGGCTTTGGAAATGGAGTCAGAGAAATGTCGAGGTAAAGGCGAGGTCCGGGGGCTACAGCACCAAGAGTTCTGCCATGTTGGATTTTAGGGCATGTTACAAGATGCTTTTTTGAAAGTATGAGAAACAGAAACAGTCTTATTGTGAAGCTGTGGCTCGGTCCTTCCCTGAGAGACAAGTTATGCTGTCAAGGCCACAGGCAGCCATGCTGTGTCGATTATAGATAATTGAGTCGAGCTGTAGAGCTGGGAGGAGCTGGGAAAGGAATGGAATGCTTGGTCCAGGGAGTAAGGGTAGGTATGCGTCTTTTGAAGGTTAAAATTCATGTGACCACATTTTTGGAAAAACTATGAAGCTGCACAACTGAGGGTAGTGAGGGAATGCTTCTCAGGACATAGATCAAAGCTGTGGGTGAGGATGGACAGGGTGGTGAAAGGGAAATCTTTAGAGGGCGTCCTGTGAATGCAGAGATTTTATCGACCTAACACTCCCATAAGTCACATAATTAATGTAGAGTGCGGCATCTGGGATGGGCTATTACAGCGGGAGGCACTGTCTCAATCCCTTCCCCCTTTACTCCTATGTTTGAGAATCTGCACTTCTCCCCTTGGATGGAAATGGGAGCCTTTATAAAGTAGCAACGAGTCGGATGTGTAAATGTTGGGGACATGATGCAGGGAACGGAAATACTTACTTTCGATGCATGCAAACAACATAAAGGATTCACTTGGAAGGACAGAAGGAAGTAATACCAGCTGAGGCACTCGTTGCCATATTGTACCATGAAACAAATTGCATTTAGGGAGTTGACCGCTTTTGATAAATTTATGATCACACATACAGTATCTAAGAGTTTGGTCTCTATGCTATATAAACTCTTACTTGATTCCATGGCAAAGCAACACTTGGCATATATGAAGAAGTGGGAGAGCACTTTGGCATCTGATATTCCAGTGCAGCATCGAGAACCTACGTGGGGAAACATACCTAAACTGACACATTCAATACAGCTTTAGGCTGGAGATAAATCAGCCCCCCCACAACAATCCTGTAGTATGTTGGTGTAGAATGGTGGCAGTAAACGGAATTACTGGCATGTTAAATCCGCACTGGCATACTTGTAATCAGGCCCAACGTACCTTTGGTTTTCACCAGAATGGTGGAGAGAATGTCAAGGACAGGGATACTGGGCCCGGTGGTAGTACCGTTTTGGTTGGACATCAGCTACCATGTAAGGGTACCATTTGAAAAAAACAGTGGTCCACAGGAATGGTTGTGTGGACTATTTGACCCCGAAAATAACTTAAAAAAAATAAAAAAAGATCAAATTAAAGCATTTATGATATTGTTGATAGCAGCATGACAGGTGCTTGCGCAAATATGGAAGCAGAAACAACCTCTAACGGAGTTTGACAGGCTCCAGAAGGTGTGGAAAATATTGGCAATGGAATGGGTCCCTTATATAATCTATGGTATAGTGATCAGTTTACACAAGATTGGAGGATTGTACTAACTTATCTCCAAAGTGATTTTAAGGAACAATGGTGCCCACACAATTTGGGACTATTAGACATCACTTAAAGGGGGAGCCTAGGGAGCCTACGGAATTGGACACTGGGAAACAAATGAAATCTGCTGTTGTCACTCAGGGGAAGGCCGATATATCATTTTAATTGTTTTACAAAATGCCAATAAAAAATAATTAAGAAGTTCATCTGAGCAGGCCAAGGGGGTCTTGATGCCTAGAGGCCTGGTAAAGATTTAGAGCACTACTGCCCTCACCTGAAGAGCGGCTATCCTATTTGAAATGCAGGTGGCACATTCTGAGGATAAATAAATAAGTGAAATTCAGGCCTGAGGAGTGGTACCCCAATCACATCATTCATGGGCACCTGGATTCCCAGAGAGATAAGGGTGGAGTGTGCTAAGGCTGTACTGTAATTTTGGGCGGGAAGTGCAGAGGTTATCCCAATAAATGTATCTAGGAGGGGGGGTGCTATTTGTGCATGCCACCGTGTCTGGTATGATGAGGAGGACCGTTATATTATCAAAGCATGGTTGGCATCGCAATTCACACTGACCAGGATCCGATAGAGGGGTGCACATCACGTGATGGTTAGGAATATTTCACTTGTCAGGCAAATCTATCATGGCAACAAATGATCTGGTGGTTAACCAACTCCTAGGTTTCATAGTGACGATGTAGTAGCTCACGTGTTTTGGGGAATGTGTTCAAATTTGGCCTCATTACACCAGTAAATCCAATGGGATATCACCAAATGGCATTACCGTTAATGGCACTCGGTCCATCGGTATTAGCGCCGGATTACAAGTGCTGGCAACGGTTGCAAATCCCCATCCAATGGAGTCCCAATGGAATACATGGAGGGATTTGCTTGTATTACAGGCACTGGTACTACTGTTGAATAGACGGGGTACTTCTCTCAATCATAACCCTGTCAGCCAGATCGATGGGAAATAATTTCTTAGCATTGCGCAACAATTTTATGCAAATGCAAAGGTTAAAATATCATTGATGTCCCATTGGGCAAAAAATACTTCCTGGTGAGGATGATTTGCTATTTCACATTTCCTGTATCACATGACTCCTTATGCAAATTAGCAAATCTAGGCAGTTTCCCAAATTTCACTGACCATGGGTGTATGTTGCAATACTGAACAAGTTTCTGAGAATTACACATTTGTTCCAGATTTCTTTAGCACACAATGTTCAGGACATAGATAGACTGGTTTCTAGTAGCTACTTTTCCCTATCTTATCTTTCCTGACTATAAGCGTGTTTTGTTTCATGAACCACACCACAGAAAATGACATATTCTGTTATTTGTTTTCTGTCATTTCACTGTACCCTGGCTTCTGCCCCGACAAATTTGCACATAGCACTATATCCCGGGCTTTCAGCACTTGTTGATTTCCCTGAGAGCTAAGGATTACAAACATTTTGTAATGCAGTGGCTATCTTTTGCTAACCTATATTTCAGAAATCTGCATCCTGTTTTTAATGTAAACATACTTTTTTATCCTATGCTACCCTAAACAGACAGTAATCCTGATTTTTACAGTGCTGGACAGGAGAGTCAAGTATTGGCCTTAACTACCATATTTATGTGTCTACCTTAAGAGGATTTGGGCGGTATAGACCTCCTCTACACTGCACCGGTAATAGCGGTGCCGGTAGTACCAGCTATTTTTGCTGGTACAGTGCCTGAATTGAGCTCTTAGCTGTAGGTAAATCAGGTGCCACTCCGTCAAACTTGTTCTTTGCCAGTGCAGTAACGTGCCAGTAAACGGAATTACCAGCACATTATTACTGTACCGTCAAAGTCATAATGACCCCCAATTTGTGACTATAGAGGATAATTAAAATTGTATATAGGTGTTCGGCAGAATTGAGGGAAAGACGTACGTATAAGGTGAAAGTGCAAAGCCCAGCAGAAGCAAGAAACCAAGGAAAATTGTGTTTTATTAACTGCATTGTCCCACAATGGGAGATGGCATAATATCTTAGCACTGGTGTATGGTGCCTACATATTATTTTACTAGAGTTAGTGTGGTCCATGTTTTGCATGCAGGTAAATAAGGGGCACACAGAGAGGAGATATGAACGTGGATTTAGCATGTAGAGAGGAGAGGTTGGTTGCTGCACAACAGAGGAGCTCACTTCAAGAAAGGGCAACAGTGATACCTATATAGCTGTGCCCTTTTCCCTCCTTTTACTTCACAGCTGTTTTCAGAGTAACATTGCACTGTAGGGTAAGTTGAATAAGCCCACAATATATATACAACTGGGCATGGGTTCTGCAGTCTTCTGTTCTTACTGCAAAGATTGCACATTTCCCAAACTCACACCAACCTGTGGCAGCAGACACTACACATCCGTTGCTGAATAAGGGATGCATTAGTTTTCAAAAGATCTATTTTCTATTTCCACAAAGTCCTAGGGCTTACTTCACTATAGGAAATCCTGCAATAATACTCTGTTGCTGCAGTAATATCACATGGCTAAATTCAAATACATGAGGTTGGATAATAATTTAGAGTAGCATGTGAATATACATTTCTAATGGACATCATCCTCCCACACATTCCTCATCTTCAGATATATCACCACAGGTGCAGCTGGGAACAGGCACATGTTCCCTTGGTCTTTGGTGTCTCTCAGCATCGAGCAGGTCCATTGATCCAATGGAATAATGTTCTTTCTAATGAATGGCTCCTTCCACAGATTCCTCATTGCCCTCTTCCCCATCCCCACGATAGAGAGCAACGGGAACTGCCAATTTGGAGGGAGAGAAAGCTAGAAATACCAGATTTATCCAGATTTGTTTCCCAATAGTTCCCTAAGCTATTAAGCATGGGGGAAAAGGGGGTAGATAGCAAGTCACAGGACGTGAGTTGCCCTGTTTTTACTGGGTTCACCATCTCTTCTGGAGTCTTGGAATGGGCCACCTGACCTGCTCAGCACCGAAGCACACAACAACGCTTAGTGGGTGGAAAAGATTCCAATTCCTGCTGTGCTGGCAGAAATATACCTGAAGATGAGGAATCTATGGGAAGAGCTATCCATCAGAAAGTATGGCACAACAGGTAAGTCATTTGTTCATAGTAGCATATGAATCTTTATACCAATGATGGAATATGACTGTGTGAACCGAACATAGTTGACTCCTGTAGTATGGATATGCAAACTACTATAAGCGGATGAGTGCATAGAGCACCAATTACGATTTACATGAAATGTTATCTATCACCCTCCTCCCCATAACAAATCACATATTTTTGTAAATAACAGGCATTCCTACACTGCAGACATTGAATCATATCACTGCCAGGCACATTGCTCCTTCCTCAGAGAATATGAGTTGTTCTGGTAAAGCATATTGCTTAGGTTTCATTAAACTCTTGGAATATCTTTTTTATTTAGAAATTTTGTTGAAGAGAAACTGGGAACCAAATACGTGGAAAACCGAAGTGTTGAGTTTGTAAGATCCTATGAGGAGAGCAGCCCATCCACTCCAATATTCTTCATTTTATCACCAGGTGTGGACCCTTTGAAAGATGTGGAAGCGATTGGTAAGGTTCAATATTAATAATGTAAATGTCTGAACCAGCTGTAATCAATAATCTGTTATTCACCCATCTGTGTATATTAAAGATCACTAGGTGGTTGGGAAGTGAGATGCATAGTTGATAACTAGTTTATGCAAATTATTTATTTCATTTTGTTGTGATTTTATAGCATTTTCATAAAAGCCATTTACCAAATTTCGTGATGGTACAAAGTAAAAATATGATGCACTTGATCCAGGGGAAATTAGAAAAACAATAGAACAATGATTAATTAGAAACAACAATGGGAAACATAAATTAACATTCCAGTCAAACTGAAGTGATGGTATACTAAAAATTAACTTTTTTCCAATAAATCATGTCTGCATTTTACTTAATTCTCCAGCATTGGATCTTTCATAAATGCACTTGGTGGTTGAATATTTTGCGTCCTCAGGCTGGGAATCCTCAGTAAAAGGTACAGTAGTTTTCATTTAAAATGAATAAACTACAGTCATTTTGGACACTTCAATGTTGTTTCGGGTTATTGACCTCTGAGCCAAGGTGGAGGCTATCTTCAGATTCTTACCAAACGGTCAAGTGTTGGGAGTCGTCTCCTAGTACTCTACAATTACTAAACGATTTTCAGAAGAATCTTCGGTATGCAAACTTGCTTTAGATATCTTTGGAAAGCGACAGATACGATCTTTCTTATTGTGAGGATCTAGAAGAGCTGTACTCATTCTGTACTCCCCTAACGGGCACATTCATCTTGTCCTCCAGGGTTGAGGCCAGTGCAGTGACTCTTCTTCCCTCACCATAACTGAAGCTAAGAAAAAGGGTATTTTCAAAATGTGTTCGACTTGCCACCTCAGAAATGTCTACATTGAAGACCAACATCAAGAGTGTCTTACCCATACCATTACCTCAACTCTTGCTCCATATGCGGCTCTTTTTCACATAAGACTTTGAAAGACAGACACAGGAGACTGGTGGCCTGGTTATGGGAGGAGATTGTGACATCTGACTCAGCATCTGTGAGAATCAGTGGTTCACAGCGCCCTAGCAGACTCCCCCAACAGAACGTACCACCTCTTCCAAGATGTCGAGATCCCATGAGGATGCTTCCTGGGGGGATAAAGTGAGAAAATGTGATTCCACCTATGCTCTGTCAGTCCGAGATAAGGCTCCCCCGCCCTTTTATCTAAGGACGCCTCTTCACATAAATCAACAACTTCGTCGGTGTAATCTCTAGAAATGGCACCATCTGCCAAACTACCCACTCAACGACGACATTATCGATGACTAAATATTCAAAGCTTACACAGTGAGCTGTTTCGTCAACGCCCTCCCTGTCGACGAGTACTGCAAATCCATCCAGGCTCTCTTTGTTGATGATTCTGATAACAGCCATCGCAACCCATAACACCCTGTCAATGACCATACATCTGACGACGACCACCTCATCACTTGCAACCAAGTCTCTGGCCCTGATCATCCCGTTGACAACCTGGTCGATGATGTCTACATGTCCTTCAACACTAATAGCACTGCTCAGGCCTCCTAGGAGGCACAAAGAGCCACTCTTCACTCTCTGGCCCTGTGTTCCGCTGACTTTGCTTGAACCATGAAATGTGCCGTAAAGGCATTTTAGAATATATGACTGACACTGACTTTGTGGAAGACGAACCTCCAACATTACCACTTGCGCAGCCAACTCGTGCAACACTACCATCACTTGCAACCTCTTCTGGGGGCACATTACCTCTCTATGAACATCCTGTCTGCGCTGCAAACATTGGCATCAGACCTGAGTCCCCCCATTCCTCCTTCACCTGATCTGCTTCCTGTGCCACCTAGACGCCATCTCCCCGATCAGTGCCCCAACCTACAGAGGTTCTTTCGGACTCTGACTCACAGGCAGATCCTCCCCAGGACAATGTTTTCACCCAGTCTTCAGGCCGTGAGTAATTTGAGGATTTGATGCCCACAGAAAGCGAAACAGTGGCACTTTCGGGCTGGGATTCTCCTCCCAATGAGACTGGGACATTTCATACTATCATATCCGAAGCAGCAAAGATGCTTGACCTCCTCCCAACAGTGGAAGGAGGGTTTCCTCTATCAACAAAGGTAACCAGCTGGGAAGACTGTGGTGTCTATTCCTGTTCTGGACGACATCTGGGAGGATGGCTTGCTTACGATGACGATCCCCTTTATGGCACCTTCAGAAAAGGACAGGTTTCACAAGAAATGTAGGCCACCAAAGAATGCTCTCAAAGTTTCTGGGCAGTGATCAATGACAAGTAGCAGGCAAGGACCATCAATGCAGGAAACAAAGATGGGTAAATGTCAGTAGGAGTTAAGTTTTGTGAGGCCCTGCAAGACAAAAGACCTGCAGGTACGCACTTTGCAAAGTTATTAACATCTCTGGAAATGACGTAACGAAAACATATGTCAGCGCTGGTATTTCAGACCCAATCTACAACAGGCGCATGATGGCAAGTCTTCCCAGCTTTACTTGGAGGAAATATGTGGTGTTTGCTGTTTTATATAACTGTTGTTTGGATGCACGTACAGCTCCCATACATGGCCATGCGATTCAGGCTAAGAATAATCTATTAGCACACGAGAAAGTGAAGGTGCACGGCTGCAGATGGGGTGGGGAGTGCACTTGGGAGCAAAAAATGTTTTTAAAGTAGTTATAGAAGCTTAGGTAAGCCCAGGTATAGGGCCTGGGTGATATTGTGTAACAGTAGTAAAATATAATATGTAACGATGATGATGCAGACACAGGGCTGGGATGCGGGAAATACTGAAGGATCGCAATATTGGAAATGAGGTCTGGATTTTTGTATTTCTGTTGGAGGTGTAGTAGCGTGGCATAATGAAGAATGCAAATCATTTTCCCTTTCACAAGCTCCAGGAGTGAAGCTGAGAATAGCAGCATTGTTTATTTGTATCAAGCTATAGGCCTCTGGAACAAGATTGGAATGTGAACGGCAGAGTGAGTGTAGGGCTGCCCATGGGAGCCAGATCAGAGGTCTCGAGATGACAAAATGCTCAGTTTAGATTTATTTATTTTTTATTGTGTAGATGGTTAATAAATGAACCTCTAGCACATACACATTTTATATTACATAAACTAAAATTCACATGTAATGACATTATTCAAACAAATCTTCTCAAGAGAAATATTAAAAAGGAAGCAACTGTCCTTCAGTTAAGTAAAAGAAGCACAATCAAGTTAAATTCACAAAAATACCAGTCAATGGTACACATTTCTCTTCCCTTTTCTCTTTCTATGCTCCCCCTCGTTCCCTTTGTTCCGCTGACCACTTCCTCCTCACTGTTCCTCCCTCCCCTGTGCCTCCCTCCCCTTGTGCCTCCTCCCGGTTCCGTTCCTTCCAACTCCTGGCCCCCCTCCACTGGAACTCCTTACCTTTCGCAATCCGCTCTATCCCCACCTTTTCCTCTTTCCGCACGTCTCTTAAGTCTCTCCTTCTCCATTCCCCGCCATGATCCCCCCTTCTCTTCCTCTCCTTCTTCCACCCTTCCCTCTCCCCTACTCATGCCTCTCCCTCCATTCCCCCTTCCCATCCCCTTCCCTTCCTTTCCTCCTCCTCCCATCTCCCTCCCTCCCTCTTTCTCATAGTTCTACTCCACTTCTCTCCCCTTCCCTTCATCTAATTGCTCTACATACTGTTTTGTTGACTGATTCATCTTAGTAATGCTTCTATTGTTACTGTTATTATTACGTTAATTCTATCCTGTTGTTGTTATATGTGCAGTGCTTTGGTCTAAAGCGCTATATAAGCCTAATAAAATACAAATACAAATAAAATCAAATGTCAAGTACAAATCTCTTTTTCACGTGTAATTTGCACATATTATCAACTCTGGCTCAATCTCTTGTTTCATTTTGTAATAAAAGATGGACATTCGGTGAGTCCAAAGCTTGTTCCAGGGATAGGCATATATCACATACATGTAATAATGCTGTTGTTTGCAATTCCTACAAGAAAGAATTGTACTGTGGCTGGGCAACTGAAAAGGGGGGACCAGGGTGCAGAACATCCTGTGATTTGTGATATGAAGGCATTGATAGGGCTCCTGCGTGTCTGGTATCAAGAGGAGCGTACTATTATTTCAAAGGCCGTTTTGACCTTGGAGTTGTCCACTCAGCTCATGCTAATGACCAGATGCACACCACGTGAATAGACCGATGGGGCTGATAACATTCCAGTTAATTCGCCAATCCAGTAGCTGGGAACCAACGTGATGGAATAAGGGTATCACTTGTTAGAGGGTAGGGGTAGATTAGGATATGGCCAATCGGTCAAGGGACTATAGGGGACTGGTAGTATGTATATAGGTTTAGCCAATGATGGTGGGGAATACTGTATATTGTTGACGTCATGAGTGATTTCTTTCCTTTAAAAATACTAAATGAACGCAAGCTACCATTTGTTTTATTTATATACATGTATCGCATACATAAATACTATTTAGCTTTTAGAAAATGTTCAGATGAGTTATGTACATACAAAATAAACAATTAGGCTATAACCAGTTTGTGAAAGATTCGTTGCAGTAATAGAAAATCAGTACAGTAACAGTTTAGTAGATTCTCAAATACGTTTTAACATGCATATTTAAGTTCTTTGGATGCCCTTGTGTCATAATGATATTCCTATTTGTGTTTCACTTCTTAGAACCTCCTCATGGTTTTCAGGTAATTGATCTTCCTTACAAAAACAAAAGCAGTGTAAAGTGCATATAACAGTCAATACTTTTGAAATAAAGAGTTCATAATAAAGAAAAAATGAAATGTAAAAGAGGAGGGAAAGAGAAAAAAAATATAGAAATAAGATTGCTAGATGTAATGCACTTAAACTTAATATATCTACATTCATTCATTTTCTTCATTTGTATAGCACCTTTCACAATGGGTATGGTCCTAACACACTGTAGATTGAAGGCCCTTGGAAGGATAGAAGTCCAGCGTATGGGAAAATAGGAGGTGTTAAAATGCGTGTGTGCATGTAGCTTAAAATGCGTCTGTGCATGTAGCAATTAAAGGTTACGAGGGACGGCCAAATTGGTTGGGTGGATAGTGGTATGCTGGAAGTGGGTGTTGCAAGAGGATAGATATCATGTGTGAAGCTACAGTGCCCATTTTGTGTCATGAAAGGTAGCTGCAGTCTTATGGCAGAGGTGTTGTGCAAAGTGATTAAGTGTTTTTTCGAGTTTTGTGTGGCAGTAGGTGTGTGTGGAAGTGAGTCTGTGCCTTTGGCTAAAATCCGAAAATGCAGAGTGTGAAAAAAATAAATGTTAGTTATACATTATAGATTGCCCACCCACTGAACTCCATCTAGGTGCAATAACACTGCATACCCTCAACATCCATATACGTTCTGGTTTATAGTGAGTATTTCGAATCGCTTATTTTCGAATGCCATTATGTCGAATTCATTTTGCCGAAACATTTTTTCTAATTTTTTATTTTTTTATTTTATGTCTAAAATGGGGGTGTTCCCCCCAAACCCCTTTTTTTTAACCCTTTTTTAACTTACGAAATTAAAAAAACATATAAAATTAAAAATAATAAATTAAATTTAAAAAGAAATTCGGCAAAATGTTTTCGAGATAATGGTCTTTAGAAAAATAAATTGAAAATATGACCGGATACCATAAGTTGTATACATTGCCCACCCTCAACGTTAATCTAAGAGCGATACACTGTCCCAACCCGGGTCTCTCCAAGTTATGTTATGTTATGTTATGTTATTTGGCAATTATATGGCGCCTTATGTATCTTTGGTATGATCTCAAAGCGCTGGTAGGTTGAACGCCCTCAGGAACTTTAGTTCATGTCAGTGAGAGAGAGGGAGTCATAGGGTGTGGGGTGCACCAGATATGTGTGCAGCCGGTGTGGCAGTTGCATGATAGCTGCTTCTTAGTGGGAGGTCTGGTGGTGGGGCTGTCAGTTGTATGTTTTCAATTCTGCATGGTGGACACCCACACTGATTTCTGGCTGCATTAGGCCTGTGGAGATGCATAAGCTAGCGGTGTGTGCTAGCCGTGTTTAATTAGGATGATGAGGAGCATGTGGCGGGTGTAAGTATGAGAACACAGCTATACCAAATGTGTCATAGTATCGCTGTGTTCTAGTTGAGTGGTGTTGTATAGGAGAGAGTAAGCGTGGTAGTGTGAAATGGTGGTTATCAGTAAAGCATTTCAGATTGAGTACTCCATCTGTGCCATCTATTCTATCCATTTTATTTACTCTGTCTGTTCATCCATTTCGTCTGTTACATCTATTTAATCTAATAGTTCTTCTATCCCTTCCATCCATTCGGCCCAGTATCCACATGGTCTACTTCATCCATTCCGTAGACCCATTTTGTCCTTCCCATTCATTTCCATTCGTTCAAGCTGCTTGTTCGTCTCATCCGTTCAATCTATTCATTCTTTCTATCTGTTCCATCCCTACCATCTACTCCGTGTGTTCCTTCCACTCCATCAGTTTCATCCACTCCATCTAGTCCATCTGTTATATCCACTCGTCCACTTCTTCTGTTCCATCCGCTTCATCTGTTCCATCCGTTCCATCCACTCCATCCATTCCATCCATTTCATCCATTCCATCCACTCCATCCATTCTATCTACTCGATCCATTCCATCCATTCATCCGCTCCATCTGTTCTATTTAGTCCATCCATT
Organism: Ambystoma mexicanum; assembly: GCF_040938575.1. Taxonomy (NCBI): domain Eukaryota; kingdom Metazoa; phylum Chordata; class Amphibia; order Caudata; family Ambystomatidae; genus Ambystoma; species Ambystoma mexicanum. Next base: position 1,050,630,041 of record NC_090926.1, read on the forward strand.
CAATCCACTCATGCGTTCTATCCACTCATCCATTCCGTCGGTTCAATCCACTCTGTCGGTTCCATCCACTCTGTCAGTTCCATTTGTTCCATACGCCCCATCCGTTCCATACACTCCATCCGTTCCATCCACTCCATCTAGTCCATCTGTTCCATCCACACCATCTGTTCTATCTGCTCCATCCGCTCTCTCCACACTCCAGCCAAAAAATCCCCACTCGATCCGTTCCATCCCCACCCCATCTGTTCCATCCGTACCCCATCCGTTCCATCCACACCCCATCCGTTCCATCCACACCCCATCCGTTTCATCCCCACCCCATCCGTTTCATCCCCACCCCATCTGTTTCATCGCCACCCCATCCGTTCCATCCCCACCCTATCCATTCCGTCCCTGTTACATCCGTTTCCTTTGTTAGATCCGTTCCATCCACTCCATCCGTTCCATCCCCGCTACATGTTTCATCTGTTCCATCAATTTTAACTACTGTATCCGTCCCATCCACTGCGTCCATTCCATCCGCTTCGGCCGTTCCATCCACTTCATCCGTTGAATCCACTTCATCCATTCTATCTACTTCATCCATTTTGTTCCGTTCTGATTTGCTCCATCTTTTCCAACTTTCATTCATTCCATCTATTCCTTTTGTTCCATCTATATCATCCATTCCATTAATTCCAAACAGTACGTCTGCTCCGTTCCATCTGTTTCGTCTGCTCCATCCGCTCCGTCTGTTCCATCTACTGCATCAGTTCATTCTAACCAGTAGACTCAGTCTAACCAGCTCTCCTGTTCTATCCGTTTCATTCACTCTATTCGTTCCAATCACTCAATTTGTTCAATCTGCACCATCCGTTCAATCCGCTTAATCCGTTCTATCCATTCCATCGGTTCTATCCACTCCATCAGTTCTATCCACTCCATCTGTTCCAACTACCACTTGCTTCAAATCATTCACCCTTTCCATCCATTTCATTCTTTTATCCACTCTATCCATCCACTTGATCTTTTCCACGCATTCAGTCTACTATTCCGTTCCCTCCTCTTCACCCTTTCCATCCTCTTCATCTGTTCCATCAATTTTATCCGTTCCATCTGCTTCATCTGTTTCATCCACTTCATCTGTTTCATCCACTTCATCCGTTTCATCCACTTCATCCGTTTCATCACTTCATTAACTTAATTTGTTCTACTCAGTTTATCCATTTTAGTTTTCCATTTTTTTGATCGGGACTGTATGCTGGATTGTTATTTTGATTCAGCAACCTTGGGTTTTTGTTTAATGTGGGTGTTCATACTGTTTGTGTTAATTGTCGATTTTTAAGGGAAGAGCCACGTTTTGCAGAAATACATGAGGTCTTTGGTGAGTCGGATGTGGGGTGGAAGTGAGTTCCACAGAGTGGGGGCCAAGACTGAGAATGATGATCCACCTAGCCTGACTGAGTTGGTTTTTGGTATCACTAGGAGGCAGGCAGAGCTTGATCTTAGAATGCACGGTGGATGGTAAGGTTTTAGTTTGTCCTGAAGGTATTGAGGTCCGGTTTCATGCATTGCTCAGTGAGAAATGCATAAGGTTTTGAAGGTCATCCTTCGAGCAACCGGGAGCCAGTGGAGAGTTTAGAGAGCCCAGGGAGATGTGATCTCTTGGGTCAAGTGCCAGTAGCAGTTTGGCTGCAGCATTCTGTGCTCTTTGTAGTTTAGTCAGGTGGTATGCTTGGACTCCGAGGTAGAGGGGGTTAGCATAGTCCAGTCTTGACATTACAATTGATTGACCGCAGTGAATCTGTTGGGAAAAGAGAGGTATGGAAAGATGTGCCTAAGAATCTTTAGGTGGTAGTGGCAGGACTTAGAGACCTTGTTGAGTTGGTGCGAGAGGGTTAGGTCAGAGTCGAGAGTGCATCCAAGGTTGTTTTTTACTGAGGTTGAGGTTGTTGGGGAATTGGTCATGGATGATGGCCAGGTGTAGAGGGTGCGGAAGAAGTTTGGTGTTGACACACACCATGATTTCAGTTTTGGTGGTGTTTTAAAGGAGTTGGTTTGTGTTCATCCAGTGATCTATGTCAAGGAGGCAGGCAGCGAGGTCGGCCTGGCAGCTGGGTTTTGAGTTAAGGAGTTTTAGGATTAGTTGGGTGTCATCAACATAGTTGTAGCATAGGATATTGTGCGAGCGTATTATTTGTGGGAGGGTGGCCATACAGAGGTTGAACAGGAGGGCTGATAGGCACGCTCCTTGTGGAACTCTGGTATTGACAGTTCGGGTGGCGGAAGCAAAGGAGGAGAGTAGGGTTATTTGATCCCTATTGTTGAGGAAGGATGATATCCACTTGAGAGCATTTCCACGGATTCCTATGAAGTGGAGGCGGTCGAGGAAGATTGAGTGGTTGATTGTGTCAAAGGCGGCGAATAGGTCAAGAAGAATTAGTGCAGCGCATCCCGCAGAGTCTGCAGATTTAGGTCAGGGTGGTTTCGGTTCTGAGCAGGGTCTAGGAAGTTGTTGGCTTCGACAGAGGCATTTAATTAGGAGTAGGCGGTTTAGTCGATGAGTTTAGCAAGGAACCTGGTGTTTGAGATGGGGTGGTAGTTTTTTGGGTCCAGAGGGTCGAGGGAAGGTTTTTTTAGAAGCGGCTTGACATGAGCAGTTTTGAATGTGTCTGGAAAAATTATCGAGGAGAGGGAGTTGTTTATGATGGTTCTCGCATATTCTCCTGTGCAGGTGGATGCAAATATTTCTTTGAGGGTGGGGCTGGGCAGGGGTCTAACGGGGAGCCAGATGGTTTCCGGGCGGAGAGAAGTTTGAGAAATTGGTCCATTGATATTGGTGTGAAATAGTCAAAGGTCGGGTGGGTAGCATTTTCAGGCGGTGGCTTGGCAGGTAGGGTGGGTGGATTGTGAGGTGGGTGCAAGAGGGCCAGTTTTTTTATTAGGGAATTTGTTCTTTCAAGAGCAGTGGTGTAGAAGTGGAGAGAGAGTGAGTTGCAGAGATATTGAGAAGGGGTCGATTGGGTGGTGGTACATGATGGTTTGGTGAATTCAGAGATGATTTTGTGGAGTTCCTTGTTGGGATTTTCACAGATCAGGATTCAAGAGTTGTAATGGGCTTTTTTTGCTTTCCCGTTTTCGGCTTTGTAGTGGGGATAGTGCCGGGCCAAGGTGGATCTACTCAGAGTGGTTTTATCTTTCCGCCATTTGCGTTTGAGAGAATTATATAGTTTTGCGGTCTTCAGTTCTGGTGTTAACTATCTTGGAAAAGGGCCATGGCGAGTGGATGATTGGCAAGTGGGGTGAAGTGGGATTAGTGAGGTATTGAGCCATGAGTCAAAGGCTTCGGAGGTTAATTGTTCATTGGGTGGGGAGGTAGGGGGAGGAGACTGATTGAGCTCATCGGCTAGGTCGGGAATTATTTTTTGTTTCTTCCAGCATTTGCATAGATTTGGAGGTTCTGGTTTGGTTGTGTGGAAGTGGAGGGGGGCGGGTGAGCGAATGTTGAAAGGGACAAGGAAGTGATCGGACCAGATGATAGGGATGGGAGGATTTAGGTGAATGTGGTCGTGGGAGCTGAAGATGACATCAAAGGCGTGTCCTTTTTAGTGAGTTGGGCCGTTTATGTGGGGCTGGAGGTTAATTGCGTCTAGGCAGTCGTCCAGAGAGTGGGTCATAGGGTTGGTGGGGATGTCAAGCCAAATATTGAAATCTCCTAGAAGAGTGAGGATAGGATGGTTTAATTGGATGGTGGCTATCAAGTCGCAGAGGTTGCTTGAAAATTGTCTGTCATAGCCAGGGGGTCTGTAGATGAGTAGGAAGCTGTGGGAGAATGTTGGGGGGAGGGATAGTTTGAAAAGAAGCGATTCGCAGGAGGGGATGGTTGGCTGGTTGTCGATGATTGAGGCAGAGAAGTCTGACTTGAAGGCGATTGCTACTCCTCCTCCTCTAGAGGGTCGGTTGAGTGGGATGAGGGAGTAATCTGGGGGGAAGGCTTCATTGGCGATAGGGCAAAGTCGTCAGAGAAGCAGGTTTCCGTGATAAAGACTAGGTCTGGTTTGTCTGAGGCGAGGAGGTCAAAGATGCTGTGTCTGTTTCTTGCTACAGATCGGACATTAAAAAGGATGCATCTTACTTCGCTACCGGAGGACGATGTGGAGGTTGCATAGATGGAGGATGGGAGGAGAGGGAGAGTGGGTGGGGGGTGGTGGTGGATGTGGGTGAAGAGGGTGCAGGGGAGACTGGGAACTGGGGCGAGAGAGGGGGGAGGTCAATGGTTGATGGGAAAAGTAGGCGGGCGGTCGAGGTGGTGGGTGTTGGGGGAGGGGTTGAATGGGTGCGTGAGGTTGGTTGGATTTGCGTCAAGTGACTTGAAGGAGGGGTGTAGGGGGTCAGGCGTTCCATTTGTGGTTGGTGAGAATTCAAGGGAAAGGGGTTTCAGGCAGGGTGAGGGAAGGGGGGAGGGTGGTGATGATTGAGATTGGGAGAATTAAGTGGTGGGTCAAGGCAGGCGTGGCGAGGAGTATTGAGAGGTTGAAGGAGACCAGGTACGTTTTCTTTTCAGGGTTTTTGTTGGGATTGGTGTGTGAGAGAGGGTAGGGGGGTCGGAGGGTGAAAGGGATGTGGCAACTGTTATTGCCAGGGCAAGATGTGCAGTTTTTAGGGAGGGGAAGGAGTGGGGTCGGATGAGGATTTTTGGGGAGTTGATGAGAGGAAGGGGGAGGGGGTGGATGTGGGGCTGGGTGTGCCCGGGAGGCTGGGCAGGCCGTTAGTTGGGGGAGGCGGGGGTGCAGGCATGATGATAGTGGGTGGGTGGGTGGAGGGCATGGGAGGAACAGGGGTCTTAGGATGGTTGGCTCGCCATCGGGCTCCTCTGGCTTGGTGTTTGAAAAGGAAATGGGAGAAGGCGAGGTGGAGGGTGGGCTGGAATGGGTTGGGATGGTTCTTCTGGCTTGAGGGTTGGATAGCGAGTTGGCTGAGAATGTGGTGGCGGGTGGGCTGGTTTGGGATGGGTTGGTTGTTCTGTCTTGGAAGTTGGATAGGGAGTGGGCTAAGGATGAGGTGGAGGGCTGGGTGGTTTGGGGAGGAGGGAGGGAGGTAGGGCTAGAGGGAGGGGAGGTGGACACGAGCGGGTCTCTTTCGGGGGACCTTGGCCGGTCTGGTGGACTTATGGCGTGGCTAGGTTTGAACTATGTTACAGTGGCTGAGGGTGATTTGTTCACACCTTTCAAGTTCAACTATATCACAAGGTGTTAATTATTCACACTTTCTAAGTTTACCTATACCACAGTTATGGACAGTTTCTAAATTCAACTGAGCCACAGGAAGATAGAATTCACACTTTTTAAGTTTACCTATACCACAGTTAGGCACACTTTCAAATTTGGCTGTAGCATGGTTGATATTTTTTGCACTGTCTAAGTTCATTTGTACCACTGGAAGATATTATTCACGCTTTAAAGGTTATCTATACCACAGGATGAAAATTATTCACACAATCCAAGTTCAACTATACCTTAGCGTGAGATTATTCACACATTCAAAGTTCGACTATATTATCGGTGGGATTATTCACAGATATCAGTTTAAAATATACCACAGGTTGATGTTATTCATGATAACTAGACCACAGCCACGCTATTAGGTACACTTTCTAAGTTCAACTTTGGCTCAATGAGGTTTATTAGGCACACTTTCTAAATTGAACCAGACCACAGTTACACTATTAGGCACACTCTTTAAATTGAGCAAGAACACAGTTACGCTATTAGGCACACTCTCCAAATTGAACTAGAACACAGTTATGCTATTAGGCACACTCTCCAAATTGAACTAGAACACAGTTACGCTAGGGAAAGCCAAACCCTTAAGAGTTAGGCACACTTTCTAGCTTGAACTAGACAACAGTTAAGCTATTGGGCACACTTTCTAAATTGAACTAGACCACAGTTACGCTATCAGGCACACTTTCTAAATTGAACTAGACCACAATTATGCAATTAGGCATACCTTTGCATAACTAGATAATTGTCGCCATTTCCAGCGTGTAGATAGTGCAGTCAACCCTAACTCATGTCGTAACACTGAGTTCGGTGTGGATATTGGCAGATGCATGGCAGCTTTTATCAGAGTTCCTTGTGTGGAATCTAAGATTGCAGTAATGTCACTGAGACACATGTCAATGGAGTACAAAATAACAGTTTCTACTTTTAGGGTTAAGAATTCAATCATAGGCATCAAAGAAAATTTGCTTTATTTCGTATAGATCAATTTCAATTGAGATAGTAAAGGGCACAACTTATTTTTAATTGAGTCGGTCCAATATTTTATTGAATTTTATGCTGTTAAATGATAACCCAGGTATAATCGCACTAGGAGAACATTGTAATTTGGTTTGCATGATCTCCCATTGGTAACTTTTACTATTTTGCTTAACTCCAAATTTGAGAATAACTGTTTTTGCAGGATTGGGCATAAGATTATGTGCACATGCAAATTCCTGAAAAAGCATTAGTTAAGTTTGTAGCCCTGCCGGTGTTGGGTCGACAATTATTATATCGTCTGCAAAAGCCATCCACTTTAACCGAAGCGTTCCTATTTTTACAGAGAACAAATTATTAGACTCCCATAGTTTGTCCAGGTCAGCAATATACAAATTAAAAAAGGTGGCCGCTAAATTACAGCCTTGCTTAAGGCCTATTGCCGTATTGATATAATCAGTTGTTCTGCCATCTTCTGAAATTTTTATCTTATATGAAGTGTTAGTATGAAGTTGATGTCATGTCGCCCATAACCACATATATGGATTGTGAATTCTTTCCTTTAGTGGTTGCAATCAGGTGCAACATGACCATTGCGTTTGACGAGGTGCTCAAACCTTTTCTGAAAAAAGATTGTTTTCTTCAATTAATATTTCAAGCTTGTGTAAGAGCAAAATGGCAAACAGGCACACTTTCTAAATTGAACTAGATCACATTTACCCTATTAGGCACACTTTGTAAATTAAACTAGACCACAATTACGCTATTAGGCACACTTTCTAAATTGAACTAGTTCACATTTACCCTATTAGGCACACTTTCTAAATTGAACTAGGTCACAATTATGCTATTAGGCATGCTTTCTATATGAGCTAGACCACAGTTACGCTAGGGATAGCCAAACCCTCAAGAGTTAGGCACACTTTCTAAGTTGAACTAGACCACAATTATGCTATTAGGCACACTTTCTAAATTTAACTAGACCACAGTTATGCTAGGGATAGCCACATCCTCAAGAGTTAGGCACACTTTCTAAGTTGAACTAGGCCACAATTACGCTATTAGGCACACATTCTAACTTGAACCAGACCACAGTTATGCTATTTGTTAGGGAGAATTCTCTGTTTAGGCTGAATTTCCTAACCTAGTGAGTCCCCCAGCAGCTTTGCTGGATTTTTGGGGTTTATTTTTTCTCCTGCCAAGAGTGAGACTCTTTTACCCTCACTCTTGGACATGATTTGAGTGTGTTCCTTTGACTCTAGATGTGTTTAATGGGCTATGGGGTCTTTTGCCCCATAGGGCTTCATGTGTTTTTGTGATATGGATTACACAGCACCCTCAGTGCAGTAGCCCTGGGGTGTCATAGTGACCCCCAAACATAAACTCCATACCCTGGAACTGACTACTGTCTCCCAGAGCATGTAAAGTCACCATTGACTTTACTAGTCTTGAATTCTGAACATAACCCGTACAAACCATCATATTGTGGACGTACTGGCTGGGGCAATTCAATTGCCCCGGGGTCTGTTAGTCGAGGGGGCACGTCTCCGTCCCCCCTGATCGAGTTTTGGCTGGTGGCAGTAGATACTACTTTTTATATTCAACCGCAAATATTTCCCTATGGGATTTTCCCATTGTTCGAGGCTACTATCTTTATTTATTTAATTACGATAGCCTCGAACATACCGCCGGTTTATTTATTTAATATTAATTCTCCGGTTGGTATTTTTTGCCAAAACTCGGTTCTAAAATGGCGTTTGTGTTCTCTTCTGTGACTCCAACCCAAGTCGAGCCCTTTGTTCCACTTTTTGGCGGGTTTCTCCACAGAAGCCCTCCAAAGTGGTGCCACTCTGTCTGGGGTACTTAGGAGGGGTGGAGGGGGATTTAGGCACCCTGGACTGAGTTGCCTAGGCAACTCAAGTTGCCCTCCTTCCTGATTGGCCCAAGTGGTGAGCCGGCCGGCTCAACACTTAGCATGTTTGAGTGACAGCTAGGCTGAGTGAATGGGGGTTTTCTGCATAAAAGCAGGGCTTTGGGGACTGGAACTTCAGAAATCGCCACAGGACCTAAGAATCCGACGAGGGAGAAGCTGAGCCGACCTGCCACAACGACACCACCGGTGGAGCCCTGCTGGACCGTCTCACCACTTTTCCCAACGACAGAGGAGATCTCCCACCGGAGAGTCTTCTTCCTTTGACTGGTGGGGATAACCAGTCTCACCGTCTTTTCGCCTTCCTGACGCATCTTGTGGCCGCCTTGCCTGTGCCAAGCACCCCGGCAACCGGAATAGCACGTTTTACCACGACCGCGAAATAAAGGGTAATACCTTTAACCGAAAAACTCTGCGGCTGGTTTCTTCCCTGGCAGTGCAACGACCTTCAGCTTTCCTCCAAGTCGAGATCTTCTCTTCCCCTGGAAGACGCCGAGACTTGCACCCGCTGCCAGGAACAACTGCCACCGCTGGAGGATTCTTGCCACTTAAGGTACCGTGTTCCGCCTGGCTTCCCTTGCCACCGACTGTACGGGGTAGATTTAGCCCCCGGCTTTCGAAGCTGGGTTAGCCTTGGACACCCTGGCTAAACTTTTCTGAGCCTCTCTAAACTCTTTTCGAACTCTCTGCAAGACTTTCTAAGCTTAGTGTAACTGTGTGATCTTGGGCGCATTTGTGCTCTGCTCTCTCTGAGAGTGGGCCCAGGCTATGGACTTTGGCTCACCAGTGACTTTTGCTCTTCTGCCTTGCTAAAAGTGTTCCTAAATCTTAGAGTGGTGTATCTTCACATATTCTGTCTTTATCCCTCCCTTCTTCATAAACTTATTGGAGTGCCATCTATAGTTAAGCGCTCACCTCTGTATGGAAATAAGTGGTGTTAACTAAGACTTATCTGATAAGGTATAAGGGTTGTATATATTATAATAGTAACTATGTTTAGGGTGTTTTACAATAAGAGTGCTGGAGTGTTTCAAACCGTGTGTTTTAAAATAAATAATTATATACTTTGATAAGAAAGCTCTAGTCAGTGTTTGCTTGTGCTATTGTGTCTGAGTGCCTATTGTGTATACTTTGCGTACTGCCTAACTCTTCTTGAGGGAAGTCTGACTGCTCAGCCACAGCTACCAGGTAAATCTGGGTGGTACAGACTGCTACCAAGTGGGTTTACTGCTAACACCTGTAGTCCTAAATCTTTTGCAGTGTTCCCAAAGGGAACTGCACAGGTTTCTGCCTAACACTATTAGACACACTTTCTAAATTGAACTGGACCACAGTTACGCTATTAGGCACACATTCTAACTTGAACCAGACCACAGTTACGCTATTAGGCACACTTTCCAAATTCAAGTTGGGCACGGGGATGTTATTAGCTACTCTATCTGAGTTTGTGAGGTTTGTGCAGACGATTTAGATGTGAGAATAAACTCAATTCAGCAAATAACGCATGCTCAATGTTGTTGGGAGTATAGTCTAGCTGCAGGAATTCATGACAGTAGGGTTTGTACGTTTGAGTGGTAGGATTGTATGACGTGAAGTGATTGCTTCAGTCCCCACCCATGCCACACTTACTTTTTTCGTGGGTGTTGCCTTTCTGCTTCTCCTGCAGATACCTGCAGATACAATCTGGCACTGTCCTTTGCCTCAGGGCCCTTAGCCGATGGGGCTGCACTGGCAGAGGGCTGCTCTGGGAGGGTCAGTTAAGACCAGTGGGGATAGCCAATAGGAGAAGGGGGGGCAGGTTGGGAGGTGGAAGAGGGTGTGGGGAGGGGAGAGGCGGCAAGAGGGGTGCTGCGAGGGCCTAGGGCTTGCTTTGCTGGCAAAATGGGTACTTTTCAAAATAAAGGAGCAGGCTCCAGCAAGCTTTTTACTCACCTGGCTTCCTTGATGGAAACAGGAGCCGGTGATCACATGGGTCGTAAGACCCAGGAAGCACGGGCACAAAGCCCAGTCAGAGCAGGGGGGCAGGACGGATCGGGAGGTGGAAGAGGGTGTGGGGAGGGGAGAGACGACAAGAGGGGTGCTGCGAGGGCCTAGAGCCCGCTTTGCTGGCAAAATGGGCACTTTTTAAAATAAAGGAGCCGGCTCCAGCAAGCTTTTTACTCAGCTGGCTTCCTCGATGGAAGGGCCTAGAGCCTGCTCAAATACATTGCCCAACCTCAAATACATAAATATGATACATTGCCTCTAAATAATCTGAATGCCACTCATTGTCCACCCCCAAATCCATCCTGGTACAGCTCATTGCCCACCCTCAAGGTCTGTCCAAGTGCAATGTGTTGCCGACCCTCACAGCCATTTAAGTGCAATACCTGGCCCACTCTAAGACTTTCTTCCAAATTAGAGAAACTGGATGGCTCCTTGACTCCTCTGGGCACCCTACCCTGGAATGTGGGACAGTGGCCAAGGGGGAGATACTGAGTAAAAGGGCGGGAGCAGGACTCAGGTGATAAAAAACGTTAAAGCAGAGGAGCTGAATGGAAAGGGTGGGAGTGCTGGGCATGTGGGTGGTGCCTATCACTGGCCCATGCATGTGTGTGTGGGCGGTGTCGCAGATGGCAGGGTGCTGGAGGGATGACACAGGTTTTGAGGGCCTTCCTGAGGCGATGTGGTCCTCTTTGTGACAGAGGGAGAGGGGGAGGGATTTCCAGATGGTGGGTGCTAGGACAGAGAAGAAGGAGCCTCCTATTCTGGAGAACATGAAAGGGGGGACTACCAGGAGGTGTGCTGAACATGCTATGACGGAACGGTTGGGGTGATAGCATGTAAATTTGTTTTGGGGGTAGTCAGGGCCTTTCATGTGGAGGGCACAGTGGGTAATGCGCATGGCTTTGAAAGTGGCCCGTTGAGTGCAGGGGAGATTTGATCTTTAGGTAAGAGGTTATGGAGTAGCCTTGCTGCAGAGTTTTGGATCCGTTGGAGCTTTCTGAGTTAAAAGGCAGGGCTGTTTAGATAGGAGTTGGAGTATTTTAAACGAGAGAGGTTGATAGCCTTGATTGTAGAGATTTTATCAGGGTATGGGAGATAGGGAAAGAGCCACATGAGAATGTGGAGGTGGAAGTGGCAAGATCTGGGGAAGGCATTAATGTGCCGAGAGAGGGTCAGGTCCGAGCTAATGGTGCATCCCAGGTTTTTGACTGTGGATGATGCAGAGAGTGTGGGTTCTAAGGATGGCGGCCAAGGTGTCAGTTGGGGAAGCTGCGATGTTTTAGATAGAAATAGTGTGATTACAGCTTTAGTGTCCCTAAATGTAGGACTACAGGTAACAGAATGCAAAGTATGGTGCGATTAAAATATCTCTTCTGGCTTTTGAAAATGTAATTATAAGATTTAAAGACACACATCAAAAGCTACAATGTGATAAGGTCACTTGTGTGTAATCATTATTTGGATAGGAATGCTCCTTTTTATTTGTTATGTATCATGTGAAGAAAATGTATAAATGCAGAAAAAAGGCAAATCCTTTTTATGTGTGACAGATAGGCACATAATATGAAAGAAGGGAGGCAATTAATTGTCCTGAAATAAGTCACAGATTTTGGTAGCTAACAGGAGCTTTGAGTGGGATTTCGGAAGCAAGTTCAGTCCTCGCAGCAAAGGTATGGAACTGAAGTCTTTTGCATTGCAAAATATGCACTTCCCATTTAAATTTTAACGAGGCACGCATAGGTGCAAGAGTAGACGGGAACACGCACATTAACACCCATCCTCTGGAAAAAGGGACTGAGGTGTAGTGCTGGAGGACAAGGTTAACGTGCACAGTGAAACCTTCTCTCATGCCTACGCCTAAACTCCACATTCAGATATATCTAGCATAATTGTGGCAAAATTAATGTCTGGATTCATAACATATAGTAGAACATCATCCGCTTATATGAAAATGATCCCTGCATCAGCACTCAAACCACAGCCAGTCCATCAACAACTTGATTACCAAAGCAAAAAACAAGAAGAGAAAGAAGGCAGGCCTGCTTTGTCCTGCGTCCCCTGATAGCACGATCCTCCCCACGATGAGAGACAATAATGGACTCTCCCAAGATGGGAATAAGGCTAAGAAAAAGTGCGGGTGAGCTTAACGGGAGTTTATATAAGTCAAAATAGGGCATGCGAAGGACTCTGCAAACTCCGAGAGTTCTCTGTCTGACATTAGCAAAGACAGGCGTATATATTTACAAAATACGTCATAAGAACCTACACACTATAGGGGGCACATGTTCGTGGGGATTGGGGGGCGACGACTAACTATAGGTGCAGCTGTGATGTGGTGCGCCGTGGTTGGTGGACATCACTGGTTGCCAACGTGGGCCGGGCAGGTCAGCTGGGCTCATCCGGGCAGTTCTGTTGTGTCAGGCGTGGCCAGTGTCATTGATGAATGTCTTCCTTGGCTGCTGCCCTAAGGCCACGCACACCACATTCATTCAATACCGCAATATTATCTTCCCCGGTCAATCTCCCAATAGGTTATTCTACAGGTTAATGCAACACCGGAGGAATGCACCTACTGTGGGGTTCTTTGGTAATACATCAATACATGGTTACCATCATCCTGTTGACCGGGTATCATAGGTCACGAGGTTGGGTCTCAGGGCAAGGGGCGAGCTGTCCAAGTTATCATGTCTCGTTAGAAGTCATTATGAATGTGCTCCTACAGTGTTGCTATAATATTGGGTGTCCTAATTTTACAGGGGCCATTAACCTGGGGTGAGCTGGTGGGTCGTGGAGCCTAAGAAAGGGCACCTTTTAGCCTGCGTTTATGGCCGGGGTTTACTGCTGGGTTGTAAATAATTCAGGTGGTTGGCCACGGCCCTGTTGGCTGCGGGGGAACGTGAATGCTTGAAGCGGCTCCAGCTGAATTGGAGGAGGTGAGGCAGAGCAGCACAGGCCTTTGCTTTCCTTCTGGCAGGCTTCAATGGGGAGGAAGGGGGAATGGCCTTTGATATGCCCACAATAGGGGTGCCACGGTATTCGTTTTATGACGGTACGATAACCTTCTTGCCTAATGACGGTATATCATGGTTATCGCGGTATAGCAGGTGGAGTTAACTGATCTTAACAAATATTTTCTAAAAGGTCATAAATTGACAGATGTATCATCACAAACAAAACCAGGCACCCAGGGCCAGAATTGGGCTTTTCAACATACTTTCCACTGAAACGCCTTGCTTCCACCAAACACACGTGTGGAGAGGAGGGGGTGGGGTGGAGGCCTGCTGCAACTGGCAAAGCGAACTGAATAGCTTTTCTTAAGTGGTCATTTAGGCTTTTTGCTTCCCCACTGGCTACTGGTGAAGATGAACATGTTGCCATCTTGATAACCTGCATGCCACAGATCAATGGAGGCTGATGGTAGTATACGCTTGTGTGCGCGCGCACGCGCACGCACACACACACACACTTTCTCTTTACGTTACAGCCTTTTGTTTACTTGCGGGCCAAAAGGTGCTCAGTAATCACTGACATGTTACCCTTTGGTATGGCAGCAGGGAATACCCACAGAGATGAATGAATTTCGCAGTGTGACTTATTATATGTAAATTCAATGATAGAACCAGGGAAATCCCCCATTGCCATATGTTTAGAGAACATTATCAATTATAAATATATAAACCCCAAAGCCGCCACCCCAAAGTAAACCCTTTTCCTTCTTGGCACTGTATCTATTCTTCCTATTGCTAACATATTGATTTTGTGTAAGGCACGTGTGGTTTATGGAAAGGCATTAAAAACTGCTCCAACTGACACTACTTGGCAGACGGCACATCCAACAGTGCAAAACCAAGACTGCGCAGCAATTGCTTACTGCAGCCTTTCCAAATCAGATTGAAAAGCACACTTAACGGTATGAACGGTATAACGGTATAAACAATGTGACGGTTATTATTGTTGAATTAAATGGTTCACGGTATCTTTAACGGTATACCGTTATTTGTTACATCCCTAGCCCACAATGGTATTTTCCTCGTGTGTTGCAGATTATGTAAAAGAGGCTTAAACATTCATATAATGTACAATACTCATTGAGTCTTTTCAAAGCTTATGTTTCTACATTGTTAGTGCCTTTACATGGCCCCTTCAAATGCGTTACCTATACCCATTTTGCAATTGATAACTATATGTTAAGTATTTAACAACCACAACATTTTGTTACATTTTGTGCATGCATGGTAAGCGAGGTAGTATTAAGGTTGGTGGAGCACGCAGGAACAACTGGCCAATGAGACTGATGGCAGTGACACATGGCGAGCTTGGACATTCGAATACATTCTATGCGTTTCTGTACACAATTTACATGAGCTCCCAATGTGGTTGCACTTGTCTTCCTTTGCACTCTAGCAGCATTAGTTCAGTTATGGCATAGTGCCTTGGAGTACATTCTTCTCGGAGAAACATATAACACAAAAACCCCAGGACACTTTTACCATTTGCGCATAGCTACGGGGATGTGGGTACTTCAACCAGAATGCCACATGAACACACATTCTGCCATCTTCATGGAGGTTACATGTTTTATCAAAAGGTCATGGAGAGAAGAGTTTCATCACAGGCAGTTTGCTCATTAGTATTTGGGGGCTCTACTTTTGTCGGGGGGACTATTTTACAGTTATTTTCCACCCCGGCCCTGCTGGCCAGGTCATACTGAGGACAGTGATACACTGCGGAAGGTGAATGTTACAGTGTTTGCGTCTAGCACTAGCTCATGTCCGTCTGTTCGTGGGAACGGGCTCTTAGCGGATCTGCCAGGGATCTGCGGCCGCAGGGACAAGTGAGGACTCACCAAGGGTGGGGGCCGCGCTGCGGCGCACAGGGGCTCATGTCATTCTGGTTTCACAAAATGGTTTCCAGGGCCTAGCTTAATACAACACGTTTGGTCAATGTTTCAGCCAGTGGCCCACCCGCCACCTGGGCCCTGGTGGCAGGGGGGACCCCCGACGAGCCATGGACTTCACAAGGGGGGGAGCTGCAGGGGCGGGGGGTCCCTTGGACCTATCCTCCCATACATTTCCCCCCTTTCGTTACTTAAGTAACTAATACTGTAACTGCCTCAACCTCTGGCGTTCCTCTTCTTCAGCTGCTGCCTCATCCCATGCAGGGGTGCCTTTTATGGGCATCCATGCCCTACATACCCCTCGCAGGCTTTCTCCCCTTCTAGCATACTCGTCTGGTGTGCAGGTCATATATATACAACCTCCGTCCCCTTCCAAATCCACCCACACCTCCTCATACCACTCTAGTTCATGGGGTTCTTTAATTGTAGTGTGCGATAGCCTGCGTACTACATCCCCGCTGTGGTATATGGGCACCATCTGGAATCTTGGTGTGTTTTCTGCTCCTGTTTGTACCTCTACCTCCTGCATATTTTGTATTGTACCGCGAGTGTTGCCCATTGTCACCATCATCATTGCACCATTTGGTACTGCGTTTGCACAACATCGAAGACCCACCTGGCACACGCAAAAAATAAAAAGGAGCATCACTGCCGGCATCAGTAGTTTAACAGTCATTCCCAGCCATGACGGGACCCAGCAGAAGATGTTGTAGAGCCAAGTGCTTGCTTCTGCTCCACCTTCCATTTTCATTCTTTCTCCTAGGTTATGTACGGCTTCGATCACTTGGGATAAGGAACCATTATCTGCATCTTCGGAAGGTACGAAAGTGCAGCAGGCACTTCCAATTTTTCAGCAAACACCCCCGTCCATCGCTGTTAACAGCTCTAAGACATACCTATTTTGCATGGTCATTAGCCGTAGTGCTTGCAGTTCCACTTTTATTATGTTAAATCCTTCTTCGGTGTCATTTGCCAGCTGGATCAGCTCCCAGCGTGTTATTTGGAGCCATTTTTCATTTGCCCTGGCCTGGATGCTGGGGATGAGTGAAGCGAAGAAAGTCTCTGCAGAGCTGAACAATCGATATCTGTCTGGGATCTGTGCCAGTAGTTCTGAGGATGCTTTTGATATGTAGTTCGACGATCGTCTGTTCCGAGACATCATCTCCCCCTTATTTCCGGAAGACAGGACATATAATTGTGATTCTGCAGTTGGTTGGACCTCATTCTGCTGAGGGGTCTCTCGCATTTTCTTGCTCCCATCAATGTGGCTCTCCGGTATCACCATTAGTGCAGAATGTAGGGTGGCCTATGAGCAGCTGCCGCTTCAGGATTGTGGGAGGTGCAGGTATGCCTGGTGGCCACATTCCCAATAAGTGTACATGAGGGCCGCTGTCCCTTTTCTCATATCCGGGATAGTGAGGGTCTTGTTGCAGTTTTTGTTTCCCCCCATGATGGTTTTCCCGTCTCCCTTGAAACACAGTTCATAGTTTATTTCTTTCTGTAGCTTGAAGGGATTTTCAATGGCAGTCACCCAGGTCAATTTTGAGATGTGCTCTTTCCATACTGGTGTGCATGTTTTTTCTATCCACTGCAGCTTCTCTGGTGCCACACCTCGCAGCGCTTCAGCTTTGCACATTATCTCTTCATCTTTCCACTTATTTTCTGAAAATAATGTCCCTTGTATTATAAAAAATGGTTCTTCCAAACATATCACTCCTTCCGCTTTCGGGTAGCAGGTCTTCTCATTCTGCAGCATTTTAAAAGTTACCTCGTGTGCCTGGAAGGTGTTCTTAATTCTGCACAACGTGAGATGAAGGAGGCATTGGGCATCCACAACAGGCAACTCTTTTGGCAGCAATACTTTGGGTGTACCTGAAGCATGGGGAATAAGGGAGCAGACATAGCAACTCTCATTTGTTGTTTGTTTTGCAGTTGCACTCATATCTGCATACCATTTATTTATCTGGTGGGGGTGTCGTGGGTCAACATCTTGTCCAGCCCCAACCCGTAATATTCGTCGTATTTTCTCCTCCCCACCTCCCTTTTCCTCCTATTATTTCTAGGATAACTCCCAGCTTCATGGGCGAGGAACAGTCTAGACCCCCCTTTCTCCCCTCCGCCCTCCTTTTCCCACTCATCATATAATGCTGTGTTTCTCACTGCCATCTCTTCATTCTCTTTCTTTATTCTATCGGGTAGTGTGTTCGCTATTGTGGGGGTGGTTACATGTGTGGGCACGCTGGTGGGGGTGTTGTCCAGCCATGATATAACAGAGGGGCTGCGATCATTTATACTGTGGGCATTGTAATCAGAGACATTTGGCGGGGAAGTTGTGCTAATTTGCATTTTATCCTGCATTCTTTCATTTGGCGGGGTAAGAACATTGGGCGGTTTTGTGTAATATCCCCATACAAGTTTAGATCCGTCCCACCTCAAAAAATCACCTTCTTTAGTATCCGCAGCTGAGTTTGATTTGTTACATTAATCCCGTTATTCCGTCCCCCCTCGTTCATCTCGATAGAGATGAACGCTATGAACCAATAAGTAACCAAGCCAAACACCATTGTAAAAAATAATGTAATGCATACAGACAATCCACACTCATACGAATAGCTACACCTTTCAGCTAAAGCATCTCTCCATCTAATCAATCTATTTGTTGCAGGCTGCCCGTTTGTTGCCATGGTAGTTCCTGTTTGAGATATAAAAGTGCATTAAGTACGTGCATGTAAACATTTTTGTTGGCACTGTATGTACCAGGAGGTCATAAAAAGGGAGATGGTTGGGGGGGGAGGGGTGCACAGAGAAGGGAGCAGAAAATACATATATATTACACCGTTATTTTCAATTAAACACATTTCCCTTTTTTTTTTTCATTTATCTCGATCAATAACCTGTAATAGAATTTTTTCGTTAACAGCTTTATTTATCAGTTACACTCCTCCATTAATCTGTTCATGTTCACTCATCATTTCCATTATTTTGGTTTGCTGTTGTCTGTACTTCCCCATCCACTTCTTCCTGAACACTAGTATATGCCTTCCGCACATCTGTCAAATGTATCCAATACCTGAGTCCTTTCACCTTTACAGCTGTGGGTGTGCAAAACACTACTTCGTACGGCCCATGGAACCATGGGGCATTCCACTGGCGCACAAAGCTCCGGACATAAATGAACTCGCCTGGCATTAGTTGTCCTTGTGTGTCCGGTTCCACAAAGGACACCGTTGTGTTCCCTTCTTCCCTTGTGAATGGTGGTGAGAGCTGCCTTGAAATTTCACGCACTGCCCTAGTTAGCTTCTTCAGGTAATCTGTGAATTCATCTCCTAATATGGTGGCGCTTCTGTGTGCATCTGAGTGTTGGCGCAGTGGGGAATGTGCTGTGTGCATCCGTCTCCCTGTCACGATTTCATGCGGAGACAGATGATGATCCTTGCTCGGCTGATTCCTCAGCTCAAACAGTGCAAGGGGTAAGCCGTAGATCCAGTTTTTCTTTAATGAAAAACAAAATTTAGACAATCTTCCTTTTAACAGGCCGTTCATCTTTTCGACAACGCCGTTACTTTGAGGATGATAAATTGAGCAGAGTTTATGCTTTATTCCCAATAACGCAGTCACTTGAAGCGCTTGTTCACAAAATGAGTGCCCTTGTCTGAGCGGATTACGTCACAAATTCCCCAGCGCGGGAACACTTCCCTCACTAGGAACTGTGCAGCGCTCTTAGCATCAGGTCGCACACATGGACCCGCTTCCACCCACCTGGAAAAAGGACATACAACCACTATCATGTAGCGTGCCCCATTACACCTCTCCCCCATGTCTGCATAATCGATGTGCAGTTCTCTGAAGGGCCCTGTTGGTTTTGGAATTGTCCCCCTGAGTGTCCGTAGGGTCATCCCGGAGTTATATATTTGGCAAGTTGTGCACTCCATTGTCAATCTAGATATGTGTTCCTGGAGACATGGCACGAACCAATCTTCCTGTATCTCTGCCGTGTTGTTTAGTATTGTGCGCTGGAAAGTGTAATTGCTCGAATGCTATCTCTAACAGTTTGATGGGCATTACTACTTTTCCTGAGTTATTTTGGCGCCACAATAAGTCTGTTGCCGATTGGCTACACCCCCTTTTTTCCCACAACACTTTTTCTTCACTACTTGCACCTTCCTGCAGCTCTAGTATTTGTGATATGGGCATGGCATTGTATCCTTCTGGAAGCTCTTCGTTCTTCTGGTGCTGCAATAGGTAATCACCTGTTGCATGTCTTTCGAAATACGAAGCCTCCTTGGCAGCAGCGTCTGCTGCCGCGTTTCCTAAAGACACAACGTCGGTGTTGGACGTATGTGCTTGGCATTTTACTATTGCTATCATTGTTGGGCCTTTCAGGGCCTCAATCAATTCCTTCAACAGTTCGGCATGTTGCACTGGGGTCCCATCCACCCTTCGAAACCCTCTCTGCCCCCACCGGGCTAGACCTCCGTGTACGGTGGTCGTCATGTATGCTGAATCTGTGTATATCGTTACTGCACATCATTTAGCTGCATGTAATGCTTCTATTAGGGCGATAAGTTCTGCTGCTTGGGATGAGAAATGGGATGGAAGGCGGTATTGTACTAACACTTCATACTCACCTTCTTCTAGCCT
The DNA here is from genome assembly GCF_040938575.1 of Ambystoma mexicanum. Lineage (NCBI taxonomy): Eukaryota > Metazoa > Chordata > Amphibia > Caudata > Ambystomatidae > Ambystoma > Ambystoma mexicanum. The sequence goes on from NC_090926.1 coordinate 1,050,649,734, forward strand.
CACTACTGCTAGTCCCACATGTTTCTCTCCTGTGTCCATATCAGTAGATGCTGACCCATCTACAAAATACACCTCTCCTTCGCTCAGGGCATTTTCACACACCACCGTGCCCTCCCCTGTTTCTCCTGTGTATGTTGCACAATTGTGTTCTTGCATGTCCTCTAGTGTGCATGGTTCTGTAATGAATGTTGCTGGGTTTACTGTCCTGCACCTCACTACATGAATATTGGTGCTGGACAATATTATCTCATAGGCGGTTGCTCGCTGTGTAGTCAGTGTACTCTTTGATCTTTCCAGTATTGCGAACAATGAGTGTTCCCCAAATAATGTGACAGGGCACCCCATTACTATTGTGGCACTTTTCTCAATGGCAAACGCGGCGGCAGCGAGGGACTGCTCACACGCGAAGTGACCTTGCATTACTGCATCCAATGTGCCGCTATAGTAGGCAAATGGTTTGTGTCCTAGGAAAGTCTTTTGTGTCAGTACAGCTGTCATAAGAGTCCCCTTGCAATGTGAGAACAGGTAAAATTTGCGCTCATAATCAGGATTGGCGAGTACTGGAGCACTCGAGATCAGCTCTTTTAATGACCCAAACGAGTCACTTATTTCTTTTGACCACTCTATTTTCCTGTTCTCTTGCTGGGCCTCTTTGAGTGCTTGCAGTAATGGTCTGGTGTAGGCGGCATAATCTAGTATCCATGCTCTGCAATAGTTACACATTCCTAAGAATTTTTGCATTTCCTTCACTGTGGTTGGTTCTCTCACTGACCTTATTGCTTCCACTCTGTCAGGTATTATTCTTTTCCCGTCCTTTGATATTAGCTGTCCAAGGTACAGCACTTCTGACTGGCAGTATTGTAGTTTCCCTTTGTCCACTTTGTACCCTTTTTGGGCCAGCAGTGTCAAGAGGGTAACCGAGTCTCTTCTGGACATCTCTTCACTCTGTGCGCAGATGAGCAAATCGTCTACTTACTGAATGATCATGCTTTCAACTGTTAGGTTACCCAGGTCTTCGTGTAGTATACGGTTAAATATGCCTGGACTCTCACAGTATCCCTGAGGTAACCTGCAATGCTCGTATCTCTTCCCCCCCCCCTAGTGTGAATGCTGTTAAGTATCTGCTTTCTTCCGCCAAGGGGATGGAGAAGAATGCATTTTTCAAATCAGCCACTGTGAAATGTGATGCCGTTTTTGGGATACTGCACAGTATGGATGCAGAGTTCGGGACCAAAGGAAATTCTTTTTGTATGACGTCATTTAGGGGGCGTAAATCTTGGATCATCCGCCAAGCCCCTCCCTTTGCTTTTTTGATCGGATAGATACAGGTGTTACATGGGGAGTTTGAGGGCACTATTATCCCCTGTGCTAGTAATGCATTTATTGTCTCTTTTATCCCTTCCTCAGCTTCGCGGGACAATGGGTATTGCTTCACTCGGGGCACAATTGCCCCTGGTTTCAGTTTGATTACCACTGGTGTCACTCCATGCAATAAGCCTACATCATGGGGGCCTGTTGTCCACAAATTGTTTGGCACCAGTCGCATGTCATCATCAAAAAATGACGGTGGTGCTCCCACCACTGCCATCAACTGGACGGGCACTTGTCTTGTTTGAATTAAAATGCCACATGCTATTTCCATTATTTCGCCATCACTCTCTGAATCAGAAAAGAGATCCTCATCAGACAAGTCACGTAGGGCGATATCAGCATTGATGCACAGTACAGTGTGCCATTCACACCCATCTATATCCATCCCAATACTGCAATCCTTTTTGCTGATACTTGTACGGCATGCAGGTCTAAGGATACCACTGAACCTGGTGCTGTGTCTGGGCGTACTATTGGGCGGGAGATAAATTATGCTGGTATCCTCCACTCTAACTTTTTTAGCTCGGGAACTACTTGGGCTAGTGTTTTTAATCCTTCGATAAACATTGTTTGGTCCACTGGCATGCCACGTGTTTCTGGGGTTGTTGCTCTGGCATGTACCACTAGCATTACGCGTAATTGGCATATTCCTGGAGTTGAGCACACTATCCCTCTTTCTGGGAACGATATTGTCATGTTAAGCTTGCTTAGAAGGTCCCTTCCGAGCAGGTTTATTGGCGATTGTTCATAATACAGTAAGGGTGTCTTTACCATTTTACCGCCCCTCCAAAGCTTCTGTTTAAGGAACTTCAATTACAGCCCCAGAGAACCCCTGCATCTCTAACTTCCGGTTAGATAGCGGAAACCGGCCCTCACGGATACATGATTTCTCGGCTCCCGAATCTACCATAAATATGAACTGCGTGTCTCCTATCTGCGCCCCTACCAATGGTTCATCCGCTGCATCGTAGGTGGTAGATAGTACAGGACACGCAAGTGTTCTCTGTGGGCTGTCCTATGCTGGTTGTCTCATTGTCCCCCCCTGGCTGAAGACGTTCCCTGAAACTACTGACACACCACTATAGGGGGCCGGGGCTGGTGCTCCATTAGTATTCATTGCAAAAGGGTGGTGCCTTGGGGTGTAGTCCATATTGTCGTTGTTTTGTGGGTGATTCTGTGTTCTGTAATGGTGCACTTGCCTTTGCTCTGCATACCCCTGTTCTTGTTCCCTCTGTTGTTGTCCCATTGGAAGACCGTATGGGCCTCCCGGGTGGGGGTTACCATAGTGTTCCATCTCTTAAAATCCATTGTTCGCTCTACTCCTGCACTCTCTGGAAAAGTGCCCCCACCTCCCGCAGTTCCAACAGCTTCCCTGTGCACCTCTGGGACCCCTGTACCCACCTCGCCCCCCTCGAGGGGCCCAGTCTTGCCACTGCGGACCTCCGTTCTGTTCCTGCTCATTCCACTGTGGTTACCCTGCTCCTGCCCAATTTGTTGCCATACTCCCCTGTATTGCTACCAGCCCCTCCTCCTCCTCTTCTTCCTCCCTGCTGTGTGGGAGCGCGGCTACTGCTGCAGCGACCTTCACCAGTTTTGTTTATACTAACTTTGCCTCGTCTGCCAATCTTTTTTGCGCTATCTCCTTTTCCCTCTCCTTTATTCTTTTACAGTGGTGAACTATTATGCTCTGTATTTCGGGCCACCCTTTCGCTTCAATACCTGCAATTTTATCAAGTGCCTTTTGTACCTCTTTAGGGAGCCCTCTCTTTATTATAAAGTAAAATAATGAGGTTGACTGATACCAGGGCGTGCCCGTTTCCGCTCTCCACATCTCCTGGACCCGAAAAATGTAATCCATAGCATCTTCCCCATCATTCATCGTACATTGCATGACTGACTGCAAATCTGGGGTGTCTGGGAATGTCTCTCTTGATGCGTCCCACACCCTTGCACGTACTGTGTTAAAAGAGGCACCATCATGGCGATCGCAGTCTTACGTTACCCCCGGGAAGCCAGCCTTTACCCATACTCTGTCAGCTTCATCCCCAACTGCCGATACTAGCAGACTTTTCACATCACCGATTGCTAGAGGTACCCCGGCTGTGTGTTTCTCAAATGCATATATCCACTTGCTTGCCCCTCCTGATAGCGGTGGTAATAGCTTTAACAAATCGGCCTTGTCCATCTGAGCCTAGGGTATGTAATTCGGCCTCCCTCCTCCCCTGTGTATTAGTGGGAGTTGTAACTTCCCTTTTGTTGTCTTATCTGCACTCACCTTCATTCCATTCTTTCCTAGTGGCGCCATTTTACCCAACCTATTCCTTAGTCGTCCTGTCCATTCTTCTTCCATTGTTCTTCCCGAACATGCTCCATCCAACCCCTCATTTCCTCCTCCCATCGCCATGCTTAATCCTTCACTTTCCTCTAAATCTTCTTCTATATCGCACAATAGTTCCTCCGTACCTCCTGTGGCCACAATCTCATCATTAGTACGCTCCTCCCTCTCCTCCAGTTCAATTATTCGAGTTGGTTCTTCTTGTATCCTGAACAGTATCTCCCCCTTCTTCCACCCTTTCTCAATTGTTTTATCATGACTCTGTGCTCTTGATGTCAGCTCTGACCGAGCAGCATTAGCCCCAGTTTGTTCACATATGCTTTTTATCCTCGAGAGCTCGTCTTTTGCTACAGAGAGCCTAGATTCTAGGTCTTCTGTTAGGTTCTCTATGTTTACTATTGGTGTACTTACCTGGTTGCGCTCTCTATAGCTCTCATACGGTGGGGGTGCCGTTGGCCCTCGAGCCGCGGTGACTGATGTTGGGGGCACGTATGTGGGATCACTGTATCCTTCTGCGGGCACTGGTTTATTTAATATTGGGTACAATTTAGTTACCTCTACTGGTGGTTCCCCTTCTTGCAATACCTTGTCGTCTTTTGGTATCAGCAGTGGATTGTCAGTAGTAGATGGCAAGTACCTAGCTCTCTTTTTTTGGGAGGGGGTACTTCTTCAAACAAAATCCATAGATCTAATATTTCTCTCCTATTATGTAACTGCTTCCCCTTGTATTTTTAACAAATGCATGTAGCTACCATATCTAGGACACTCTTGTCAAACGATCCCCCTTCTGGCCATATTTGGGGTAACCCTTCCCCCTTTAGTTCTGTAATCCACTGATCGTGATATTTCTTAATACGTTCAGCATACCCAGGTAGATTCTTACAAATATGGGCCAAAGGTGTCTCTGCCCCCATGGTTCGTGGTTGCTATATATATATATCGCTAGATATATCTATGTACTTGTGTATCTCTGCGTGTAGGGACCTGTGTGTGTTTCCGCCACTTGGGCAATATGAGAATGGGCGTGCACAGCCTCTATTCCGTATAATTTATGGGGCACATACAAAAGCAAACCACCCTTTGTACACCACCAATATCTTCAGCACATTTATTCAAAAAATAGTCATTTTACTGCATCGGGCTCTTCCCCGTAAAATTTCTTCTGGTCACACTTACCATGACCACACCATAATTATGCACTTTTTACCACTTTTACACATTCATCTTGACAAATCTGTTCTGACACATGTGATGCGTACACACCAATAGGCAACACTCTATTCACAGCTCAATTTGTAATCCCTTTCCTCCCTTGCTAGCTGTCCCTTTTTTCTTAATCTGATATGAATTTGTCTTTGTAGTTTGATATAAACTCGTCTTTTTACTTAGGTTATCTTCTTCTTTTTTATTATTATTATTTTTTTTTTTTTTTGGTACTAACCCTGTTTTTTCCCCATAAACCCAGAGAGAAGAATAGAAAGAATAGCAGTTACTAATGTATTCACCGTGTCTCCCTTTTACCAGACACCTTTATCTCATTTTCCACTTCTTCATATATTCCCAGTACTAGTCAAGATAGCACTATGCAGCGCCACCTTCTACCCCCTCGCGGAGCTAGGTTCCCGTCTCTTTATCTCTTTTCACTTCATTCACTAATGGCCATATGCAAAGAAAAAGTAAAGAAAGCCTAGAGGAGTTCTTAGTATTCCCAAAGTGTCCCTTTTCAACCACCTCGTTCCCTGTCCTATTTTCCTCCCCTGCTCCCTTTATGGTGGCTCGCACTTAATACTCATGTGCCCGTCTTGAACCGAGAGTTTCCGAACTGGGTCCGTCCAGGCAGTGTTGCCGTACGCTCAACGGTCGGCCCCGGCTCCGGCGAGCGGTACTCAAAGGGGATTTTTCAACCGGGATCCCGTATCCTCTCTCTGTTGAGTGCGCACTTCTGAGCGTACAGGTCGCCGTTGGGGGGCAGCCTACCGGAGCCGGCGCACCGTGCTTATCGCTTTTCGACCAGAGATTTTCGTGCCAAAGGGGATGGTAGGGATATATTTAAGGAAAAATAATCACGCTGTCGGGGTCACCACTGAAGGCAAGCGTCCCCTGATAGCACAATCCTCCCCACGATGAGAGACAATAATGGACTCTCCCAAGATGGGAATAAGGCTAAGACAAAGTGCGGGTGAGCTTAACGGGAATTTATATAAGTCAAAATAGGGCATGCAAAGGACTCTGCAAACTCCGAAAGCACTCTGTCTGACAATAGCAAAGACAGGCGTATATATTTACAAAATACGTCATAAGAACCTACACACTATAGGGGGCACATGTTCGTGGGGATTGGGTGGCGACGACTAACTATAGGTGCAGCTGTGATGTGGTGCACCGTGGTTGGTGGACGTCACTGGTTGCCAACGTGGGCCGGGCAGGTCAGCTGGGCTCATCCGGGCGGTGCTGTTGTGTCAGGCGTGGCCAGTGTCATTGATGAACGTCTTCCTTGGCTGCTGCCCTAAGGCCACGCACACTGCATTCATTTGATACCGCAATATTATCTTCCCCGGTAAATCTCCCAATAGGTTATTCTACAGGTTAATGCAACACAGGAGGAATGCACCTAGAGTGGGGTCCTTTGGTAATACATCAATACATGCTTACCATCATCCTGTTGACCGGGTATCATAGGTCACGAGGTTGGGTCTCAGGGCAAGGGGCGAGCTGTCCAAGTTATCATATCTCGTTAGAAGTCATTATGAATGTGTTCCTACAGTGTTGCTATAATATTGGGTGTCCTAATTTTACAGGGGCCATTAACCTAGAGTGAGCTGGTGGGTCGTTGAGCCTAAGAAAGGGCACCTTTTGGCCTGCGTTTATGGCCGGGGTTTACTGCTGGGTTGTAAATAATTCAGATGGCTGGCTGCGGCCCTGTTGGCTGCGGGGGAACGTGAATGCTTGAAACGGCTCAAGCCAAATTGGGGGAGGTGAGGCAGAGCAGCACAGGCCTTTGCTTTCCGTCTGGCAGGCTTCAATGGGGAGGGAGGGGGAATGGCCTTGGATATGCCCACAATGGTATTTTACTCATGTGTTGCAGATTATGTAAAAGAGGCATAAACATTCATATAATGTACAATACTCATTGAGTCTTTTCAAAGCTTATGTTTCTACATTGTTAGTGCCTTTACATGGCCCCTTCAAATGCGTTACCTATACCCATTTTGCAATTGATAACTATATGTTAAGTATTTAACAACCACGACATTTTGTTACATTTTGTGCATGCACGGTAAGCGAGGTAGTATTAAGGTTGGTGGAGCACACAGGAACAACTGGCCAATAAGGCTGATGGCAGTGACACATGGCGAGCTTGGACATTCGAATGCATTCTATGCGTTTTCGTACACAATTTACATGAGCTCCCAATGTGGTTGCACTTGTCTTCCTTTGCATTTTAGCAGCATTAGTTCAGTTAAGGCATAGTGCCTTGGTGTACATTCTTCTTGGAGAAACATATAACATAAAAACCCCGGGACACTTTTACCATTTGCGCATAGCTAAGGGGATGTGGGTACTTCTACCCGAATGCCACATGAACACACATTCTGCCATCTTCATGGAGGTTACATGTTTTATCAAAAGGTCATGGAGAGAAGAGTTTCATCACAGGCAGTGTGCTCATTAGTATTTGGGGGCTCTACTTTTGTCGGGGGGACTATTTTACAGTTCTTTTCCACCCCGGCCCTGCTGGCCGGGTCATACTGAGGACAGTGATACACTGCGGAAGGTGAATGTTACAGCGTTTGCGTCTAGCACTAGCCCATGTCCGTCTGTTCGTGGGAACGGGCTCTCAGCGGATCTGCCAGGGAGCTGCGGCCGCAGGGACAAGTGAGGACTCTCCAAGGGTGGGGGCCGTGCTGCGGCGCACAGGGGCTCATGTCATTCTGGTTTCACAAAATGGTTTCCAGGGCCTAGCTTAATACAGCACATTTGGTCAATGTTTCCGCCAGTGGCCCACCCGCCACCTGGGCCCTGGGGGCAGGGGGGACCCCTGACGAGCCATGGACTTCACAAGGTGGGGGGAGCTACAGGGGCGGGGGTCCCTTGGACCTATCCTCCCATACAGAAGCAAGTTCAGTCCTCGCAGCAAAGGGATGGAACTGAAGTCTTTTGCATTGCAAAATATGCACTTCCCATTTAAATTTTAACGAGGCACGCATAGGTGCAAGAGTAGACGGGAACACGCACATTAACACCCATCCTCTGGATAAAGGGACTGAGGTGTAGTGCTGGAGGACAGGGTTAACGTGCGCAGTCAAACCTTCTCTCATGCCTACGCCTAAACTCCACATTTAGATATATCTAGTATAATTGTGGCAAAATTAATGTCTGGATTCATAACATATAGTAGAACATCATCCGCTTATATGAAGATGATCTCTGCATCAGCACTCAAACCACAGCCAGTCCATCAACAACTTGATTACCAAAGCAAAAAACAAGGGGAGAAAGAAGGCAGGCCTGCTTTGTCCCTCTACTCAGTGGAAATGTTTCAGAGAATCTATTCTCAAACTTGATTTTAACAACAGGTTGGGAATACAGCAATGTAATGTACACTTTAAAGTAATGTCCAAAGCCATCATTTTCCATAACATTGAAACAAAACATTCCAGGATATGGAATCAAAAGTCATTTTGGCATCCAAGGCATTTGCAACAGCTAACACATTAGGTTCTATTTTTAATAATGTGTTAAATAGATGTCTCAAATTTAAAGCCATGGATCTACGTGGAATAAACCCAAATTCATCTGGCTGAATAATAAAGGGCATTAAAGTATGCATTTGGTGTACCATGGTACCAGCAGAGAAACTTGTATCTACATTAATCAATGGCAATGTCAGGTTTCAGCCCACTTTGCAGGTGGTCTGTTAGGATTTAAAAAGAGTGTGATAACTGCTTCTCAAAGAGCTGGTGAAAGACTATCTGTCACCATGGACTCCTCCCATAAATGGATAAGGTTTGGACCAAGTATTATGCAATATTTGTATAAAATTCAGGTCCAAGGCATCAGATCCTGGAGCTCTTTCGTTGTAAAGCTTATCCATGGCAGAACATATTTCCTACAGAGTAATTGTAGATCTAACTTTCCAGCAGCATCTGTCTAAAACACATATATTGGTAAAGAATTTAAAAAAGAAAAAATGTCTGCTTTTGTTTTTCCTACACAGCAGTCAAACAGACTTTTATAGTGTTGTAAACATCCGTCAATAACAGCCGATCGACTACTGAAGAGTTCACCAGCTTCATTACATATTGCCAGAACCCCTTCTCACCCAACGCTCTCTGAAAGTAACTGTGGCATTGGACTCTACTGTGTATGGCTGTTTGAGAGATTTCAGTTTCAATTCAGAGAGTTCAAGCTCACCATTTCTAGCTTGTTGCACTACTCCTAATATACACCCTAAGTGCTTGTCATAGTCTACTCACAGTGGACATAGTCCCCATATTTTCTTTGGAAAACAGTCTTATGTAATCATAAATAGAGGACTCGAAACCATGATCTGAAAGAGCTGCAGGTTTGAATCACCACTGGGCCCTGCAAGGACTCACCCAACCTAGTGAGAGATTGTGCACAAGTGTGGAATGATCAGAAAAGGTGCGAGAGCAAGTGATACATGATTTCACCTGCCCCAACAAAGAACAATGTAGCAACCATAAGCAAATATGGAATGATATGTGAAGCAGAGACGAGTAGTTTGTGTGTTCGCTACCTTCAGGGTGAAGGCACCTCCACACATCTTTCAAATCCCAATCACACATACAATCCAACACACTTGTGCTGATTTGGTCAGCGACCTACATCCAGTACTGTTGCGGTCAATTTTCGCATCTAAGATTGTATTTAAATTGCCACCCCATAAGATCTGTACCTCAGCTGTTGCATCACATATCGAGAACATCTGAAGAAAATACTCTGGGTCATCAATGTTAGAACATACACATTGATAAACCGCATTTCTAATGGATTGTGTCCTCCCACGGATTCCTCATCTTTGACATATCCATATCCTGCTTTGCAGTCTCAGAAAAACTGTCAACAGCACATGGTGCTGTTCAGCATCGAGTTGATGTCCTTCAATGGTTACCAATCCCGCGTCTGGATGTGACAATGATGGTAGTGTGAATAGCACACACTGCACCCATTGCCTCAGTTCCATTTTTCTGCATGCACAGCATGCTCTCAGAACGGTACGACTTGCCTCAGCGATTCTACTTCGTAATTTCTTATTGAATTTCTCAATAATTTCTATGCCGAAAACAGGCTTCAAGAGATGTGGGGAATGTGACTTGAAGATGCTGATCACAGATCTTCACAGAATATTTCTTTGGTGCCTCGGCAAAGAGCACAAAGTCATTGAGTGCTGCTGCTGCCCGTTGATAAGATGTGAGGCCTTAAAAGAGAGACGGTCGAAAATGTACCCTAGGTCGGTCGGCTTTTAACTCCCCATCTTCAACAACTTCGAAGAGAAAATCCTCTTACTGTAGGAGCGGAACCGGAGACAAGACTCAAGAAAGACCCAAAATGTCTTTCTGTGCTCCAACTCCCTGTGTCTGTCCTCCCAGGAGAATGCCAGTATTCAGCAGAATCTGCACACTTTGGTTCAAAGCTCTTGTCTTCCCTTGAACAAGAATTAGTGCCCAGTACTCCTGGATGCTCTGCTGTTTTCAGGTGGACCAACCCAATCCAGGCACGTCCCTTGTGCTGTACAGGTTAGCTCCTTACTAACCTTCCCTTCCTGTTGTTTGTTCCTTTCTCAATTCCTGTATCACTTGAGACCAATATTCCTTTTGTCATTGGGAGCTCACTCTATCGGTAAGAAGACTGTTAGTAGGGTAATGTGTCAGGTCAGGGGGCTTCAAATACTACCTTAACAGATCACTCAGTACCCTCAATTCTTACATTGTAGGGCATTCAAGAGGGAATTCCATTTCGCCTCTACTGAAGCTTGGGATTCCACACTTCAGGTCAGTACTTGTACGGAATTTATGTTAAATAGCACAGTTTCTGATGTGTGTTTTTTGTTACTTCCTGGTGTATTCCGGCACTTTTGAATCCAGTCCCTTCTAAATGATATACCCGTCTAGTGTTTCATGTTAATCTTATCTAGTAGGGGGTATCATTGGGAAGGTCTATAATATTGCTGGTAGCAGTTCCGGACTTAACTTCCTGTCTGGATAAAGCAGAGAGGTACCCTCTTATCTTACCGTATCTTGTCTTTGATTGGCTGCTTGTTACCGGTTACTGACTTGTCATTAAAGGATAAGCATAACAGTTACGCTGTAACAGAAATAATTTCTTTATGAAGGTAGAGCAACTAAAAAAACATATTTAAAAAATCTTTTTTAAAATGTATTTAATTTCTTTTTACTTCAAGGCACCACCTCCCAGGACATGTGGTGGCAGGGCCCCCTTGCGCTGCAGGGGATACGGGTGCCCCCATTACACCAGTGCTAGAGGATCAATGCTTGGTATAGGGAGGGCCGTGTTTATCATCAAATCCTCAGCCACAATCTTCGGTACCAGCTTTCACGGCCATGTTTTCTAATCCGCTTCATCTAGCACTCAGGTGTCTACACCCCTGCCTAATGAAGACAAGTTTTTGGAATGCCTATGGACAAAAGGGTCAAGCTAATGCATCACTTAATTTGCGCCAGGCAAATTCTTATGCCCTTCTGGCAGCAGCCAACCACCATTTGTGGTTGGCAATCTCAGATGTCCACCAATACTTGCCACAGGAAAGACTTGCAGCATTTAAGTCTGACCTAGTTGAAACTAAGCTTATTGCTCATTACATAGATATAGCTTTGCCCTTTGATGGTAATGAGATATTCCACTCACTAACTGACGATGAGTTGAATAAAAAAAGACCTCCACTATCACACTCAAATCTTTCAGTATTTTGACAAAATGGCCCCAGAAGTCTTTTCAAAACCTCCAGACAATCCAGCTTCGATTTCAAAGCCAAATGTTTCAAAGGGTTTCGTGGCTACCACGATCGTAAGGGCAATCAGCCGGACAGGTCACCTAGCGGGCAGAGGAGAAAGCAACAGAGCACCTCAATTAGAGGCTTCTTTTCTGCCACCTCAATAACAGACACTGATAACAAAAAAACAATGACTGCGTCTGGATCCACTCCACCCTGGCAATGGGCCATATTTCGACCGTCACACCAAACAGGCATATCATTGCAGGGGATTCCTGGAGAAACTCAGTGGTCAGCAATGGTTATCGTTAACCCATTCCCCTTGTCCCTCTTTCAGCACTCCCTTTGATCCAGTTAGGGTTGGCAGTTCTCTTTCGGAAGATTACCAACTTATTACAGATCACGGCGATCGAGGAAATTCATCCTCAAGAGAAAGGGCGTGGTTTCTATTCTTGCCTATTTACTGTAGTCAAGAAAAACTAGGCAGGCCTGCGGACAGTATTGGATCTTTCATACCTGAAACTTTAACTTCATTTGGAAAGGTTCAAGATGTTGATGCCAGCTCATATTCAAAATGCTCTAAACCATGGAGAATGGTTGTGCGCTGTGGATCTAAAGTTGACGCATATCTGCATATTCACATCTAACCCGCACATAAAAGATTCCTATGATTTTCCCTCAGTCAAAGACAGTTTCAGTACTGGGTTCTCCCCTTCGGTTTCAAATCTGCACCCAGAGTACTTACAAAGCTTATAGCACCCAAATCAGCTTGCATCCGAATGATGGGAAACCACATGTATCCCTAGTTGGACGACTGGCCAACTCCTTTCAATCTGGGCCATTCTGTAAACCCCAAGAAATCTTGTCTAGCACCATAAGTTTCAAGAACTCCAGTATGGGCACAATGTTTCTCAACCATCAAAGGGTTCTGGACATAAATCAGTCAGTGTAAATAAATAAATAATAAATAGTGGCTTACTTACTAGTACGACAGATCACATCAATGTGGTTATTTCCAGCACCTTCTGGGTCTCATGGCAGCATCAATCCTAGCTCTTCCATAGGCTCACTTCAAGATGAGATGGTTTTAGTTACATTTGGCAGATCTCTGGGACCAGGAGAAGGAACCTCAATAAAAAAAGATTAGCATTGTTCAGGAATTAAGGACTGACCTTCTCTGGTGGAAGGATGTTTCAAATCTTCAGGTTGCCCCATTTCAGGAACCTCTTCACCTTTATACCATTACATCAGACTTGTCTCTATTGGTTTGGGAAGCGACTTCGGAGCAGTTCCAAACTCTAGCTCTATAGTCTGCTACGGAAGTCAATGGCATATAACTGTGCTGGAACTCTAGGCACTCTTCGCTGAAGAACTTCCTTCCATTTATTCAAGACTCCAGGGTACTTATGAAGACTGACATTACGATGGCCAAGTTCTTTCTAAACAAAAAAGGGAGGAACGAGATCCCCCCCAGCTATGTTGTCCAGGTGTGATTATTTGTGAATAGGCAGTGCTGCATCAAATCTGTCTCCAGGCAGTACATTTACCCAGAGCTCTCAACACGAGAGGACTGTCATGAATCGGCGATATCGACCCTTCTGGTTTGCCTGGTTCCTCAGTTAATAACCATGTACTCCTTTCCCTTTCAACATGGCCTACACCAAGAGATGGCGCGGTCTAGTCTTTCGGTATTCTTGCACATGTTTCCTTGAAAACAGACATGCCCCCTTGCTTCAGCGCGTCTCAACGCTCCGCTTGCCTGCACCTTCGTTCCGGCAAGTTTTGTACTTGCCAGTCCTTTAACTTTGTGAACCCTGGTGCCCCGTCCCCTATTCCTTTCCTGATCTCCCTTCCTCTTCCCTCCGCGACCTCCATGTTCAGAGCCTCGTTACCTTTTCCATCCAGTCCTGGTTCTGTCCTGGATCCTCCCAGGAACCTTGAACACCTTCCAAGTCCCAGAGCTGCCGCTGTCGGGAGTCAGAAACCAGTGCGCTCGCCGTAGCCCAGCAGACTGGATTCAGAGGATTACAGACCATACCTCTACAAGGCTCGCTCATCCAGAAAGAAGAAAACCGCAAACCTCAAGAAGAGATCCACAAGAAACAAAAGGGTGAGTCACGAATCCGAAGACTCGGATTCTGACAAGGACATACTGAGCTGTCTTTCACACTTCAACCACGAACAGGAGCTGAAAGATTCTGTTCTTCAACAGATTTTTCGGAGGTGGGGTTTCGCCCAGGTAGACCTTTTTGTGAAATCAAAGAATCACAAGTGCACCCGCTTTGCAGCCCTATTAGCAATGCCTAGGTGATGCTCTGCTGGTCGCCTCGGAAGGAGAAGCATGTTATGTGTTTCCCCCACTCCCTCTCATTCCGAGAATACTATAGAAATTCAGGAACTCCAATCAATGCACAATGATTTTGATAGCACCAAACTTGCTACCCACGAATTCGGTGCTCAGACCTATGGCTAATCAAGTCACCCAGGCCCTGCCCAATTCCGGTGACACAGGATCTTCTATCTCAACAGGAAGGCAGAGTGTTACACCCCTCCCCAAAATCTCTGAGCTTAGCGGCTTGGTTAGTGAGCAGCTAGTGTTCGCCGGTCTAGGTCTATCAGAACACAACATGACTATCATGCAAGCAGCCTGGAAACAGTCTACAAGGTCCCAGAATAAGAGCAAGTGGACCCATTTCTGTTTGTGGGCGCTGGAGCAATCCTGATCCATCTTTAGATAATATTCTATCCTTCTTGTCTTACTTTACCTCTACAGGAGCCAGCATTAATTTCTGTTGTACGTATTTATCAGCAGTTTGAGCTTATGTCAGCTCTCCAAAGCTTAACATTTTGACATCAAACCCTATTATCAAAAGGCATTTTGACTGGCTCTTTTGGTTCTTCCCTCCAGTGGCTAGACGCCACCTGGTCTGGGATTTAAATGTAATTTTGTCTGCAATATCTCACAAGCCATTCAAATCTATGTCAACAGCTGACATAAAATTGGTAACATGGAAGGCAGCATTTTTAGTAGCAGTCATCTCGGCGCGAAGGATTAACGAAATTCAGGTGCTTTTTGCATCAGAACCTTACACAGTTTTTCCTGGGAATAAAATAGTTATGCGAACCCATCCCAAATATTTACCTAATGTGGGTTTTGCTTTTTCATCTCAATAAAGAAATGCTACCAAGGTTCTTCCCTTTGCCTCAATCAGAGGAAGAAAGAGTTTCGCATTCGCTAGATGGTCGGCGGGCACTTCAATTCTATATATAGCGCTGTAAACCATACAGAAAATCAGAAAGCTCTGATTGTCTGCCAGTCAAGCATCAAACGCCACCAAAGCACGATGGATCGTCTCATGGTTACCAGTCAATTGGTCGAAAACATTTGGTCGACAGGACAATTGGTCGACACCATTTGGTCGAATGCCAAATGGTCGAATTTTTTTTTTTTTTTTTTACCCCTTTTTTTTTTGGGGGGGAGGGGGTCCCCCCCCCAACACCCTTTTTTTTCTTTTTTTTTTCTTTCCCCACACCAAAACCCACAAAAAATATATATAAATTTAAAAAAAAAAATTCGACCATTTGGCATTCGACCAAATGGTGTCGACCAAATTGCAGTCGACCAAATTGCAGTCGACCAATTGACAGGACACCTCGTCTCATGTATTTCAGAAGCATACACAATACAAAAAAACCCATCCCTAAGCGCTTGCATGCTCATGCAGTTAGAGCAAAAGCTACACCAATGGCATTTCAGGGAAACATCCCATGGGATGTAATCAGTAAGGCAGCCACGTGGGCCTCTCCATCTGCCTTCTGCAAACACTATTGTATGGACACAGCAGATAGACCAGATGGTAGGTTCGGTCAGGCAGTTCTGTAGAACCTCTTTCTTTAACTTCAGCTTCCAACCACTCAGGGGGTTTTCTTGCTTTATCTCCCATAAGTATGGAGGAAAGGGGGCAGGATGTAAGAGTAAGAAAACGTTCTTCTGGGTTCACTCTCGTCAACTTCTACCACACAGCGGGATTCATTTCCCTTAGCTTTGCAATCATCTGTCGGTCAAAGACCTTCTATAGTACAGAGGATTTTACAAGACCCCCGTATGACCACTTTGACCTCTTTGAGCCTCTTCCCATGGGCTTCTGGTTACAGTAGTTTTTACCATCGGGTAATCGCCTAGAGTTTCCTGCTTGAGCACCCATGTGCTCAGCTTCCAACCACTCTCTGTCACTGGTTTTCCCCCTCTTTCCTCAGTTGTATCTTTAATTCTTTCAAAGTTCAAATTAGCTGTTGGCTACTTTTCGTTCAACACAGTTCGGTTTCTTATCAATTATCCCATCAACTCAGCGGATGTGATAAACCGCTTGCCTTTTTTAATCCTTGGGGTCAAGGTCGGTACCACCAAGACTATCGTTTTTCCCTGGATTGGTTGTCAGTGGAGGAGGGTCTTGCGTACCGTAGCGATCTGCTGCAACACACGCTGGCTATTGTTTGCGGTCTTATGATTTGTTCTGTGGAGGGCCTTAGTCAGTCAGGCAAGCTTGCTTCTCTCCTTGTCACCCTCTCGGTCTGCGCCATCTTTCTCCTCCTTTTGAACTGCTGTGCTGAGTTAGCTCTCAGGTTGTGTGGTGTGCCTTGCTCATTCTGTGTTTTTGTGCTCCACCTTTTATCCCTGTGGGGAAGAGAAAGTGCCGTCAGGTGTGTGTAATTCTGGTCAATTGCCTGACTTTGCCTGACCCTTGTATTGGGACATGTCAAGCAAACGGCTCTAGTGTTAGTCCATTGTCTTTTGTGTTGTGCAAAAGCATTTGTGTGGGAAAAGAAGGTGGGGCAGGGTGTTGGAATATTCTATATGATAGAATTGGGAAAAGGTGCTGAAAGAAGGGGATTACTGCGTCTCACCCATCGGCGTCCCAGTCCCCAAGGTCCCCCCATCCAGGTGATCCTCCCTCACTGGTCCACCCACAGGAACTGGATCAAATAGCGATGGCCATGTCCTGGCCGCCTGGATGTCCCCAGAGACTAGCTAGGGAGACACTGGGCCTGATCACGACTTTGGCGGTAACGCCGGTGGTATTACCGCCGGCGGTATTAGCCCTACTGCCAGACTCCCCGGCGCTAATAGCACTGAATCACGAGTTCGGCGGTAATGTAATTCCTCATTCCCCATTGAGCCCATTCGGGAATGCCCCATTCCCCAATGGGCACAATGGGGAAAATGTGCGCTCTTACGGCCGGCGGATTTCCCGCTGGTGGTAATAGCGTGAATTTTAGGCGGATTTCCCGCCAGCCAAGAGCTGGGGCGAAATCCGCTGAAGTCCTGATTTGGCAGACCCTTAAATCTGGCGGTAATAGCACGACCACCGGATTTAAGGGTTACCGCCAAAGTCGTGATGAGGCCCACTGTCAGGTTTCTCACATATCTTTCCTCCATGCGATGTAACCACATTTGTTTCACAGGGAACCAGGAAAGCAAATCCACATTTCCATGGTCTATTCCTTTTTTAGTGTTTCAGAGTGAAACCAGGGCTCAAGTCGAGGGTACACGCGGGGGGGCAGAGTCCAGCCACTTTATTCAGAGGGAGGACTCAGTCCCCCCAGCTAAAATGAGAAACATTGAAGGTCCTCTTTCTGATTTAAAGCTGACCTCAGGGCTCAAACCGCAGTCAGCAGATTTGTAGGCCGGACACGCCACCCCTAAACTATATAACTTGAAAAATAACAAACAACTAAAGGTGAAATATCCTATTTCTATACTGCAAGTCCCAGGGCAATATTTGTATTGGTTCTTGGAGTTTAAAACATGCACACCTTTTAACGTTTTCAAAAACACTATGAGAAGAAAATATCCTCTCTTGGTTTTGTGTGTGTGTTGATTTCATGAAAGGCAAATGCCATTTGTCCTGTTCTATTTTAATGAAATGTGCATATTTCACCTTGATATGCTAATTTCTGGCAATGTCAGATCCCATTGCATTTGTTGATGAGTCCCCCCCACTTTAATTTTTATGACTTGTCCACTGAGTGAAACAATAGGGTTGTAGGTCTAGAAACCATCACATGACCCTAGGGTTGGAGTCTTTGCTTTGGCTAATCCAAACTAAGTGAGTGGTCTGTAACAAGTGTGAACTTTTGTCCAAATAGCTATTACCGAAGATGGATAATGGCCCACTTGATGGTCAGGGCCTCCAGTTCCAATACAAAGTAATTTTCTTTCACGTGGGAACAGCTTGTGGCTGGCGAATAAGATGGGATGCTCCAATCCTTTGCAAACCTGGGACATGACGACTCCTAACCCTGTAAAGGAGGCATCTGTCTGTAAGACAAACTCCTTAGAGCTGTCGACTACCTTTAGGCTTGGGTTCTTACACAGCATCTGCTTCAAGGTGTTATAACATCCTCATCATTCCAATGAAGTTTCTGGGGTTCAGCATTCATATGTTTATCTGTCAGCTCGGCTGCTTTGTCCGAAAGGTTATGGATAAACCTTTGGTAGTATCCTATTAACCAGAGAAAAGCTCTAAGATCTCTTTTTGTCTTGGGAGTTGGTGTATCTAAGATAACTTTTACCTTCTCATGTTGTGGTTGTACATTCCCGTTCTTTACGAAAAAGCCCAGATATTTTAGGGTGATTGGGCCGATCTGCATCTAGCTGGATTTGCAGTTCGGACAGCGTTTCTGAGGACTTTCATGGTGGTATAAAGGTGGAAGAGATGATCCTCCCAAGTCTTACTATAAATGATGATATGGTCACTCTAAGCCCCACAGAAATCACAATAGGGTTGTAGGATTTGATCCATGTGGCGTTGGAAAGTGGCTGTGCACATGCAGACTGAAAAGTAGAACTTTAAATTGGAATAATCCTAGCAGGGTTGAAAACGCGGTCGTTTCCTTATCTGGTCCATATACAGGAACTTGCCAGTACCCCTTGGTTAAATCTAGGGTAGATATAAAGGTGGCTGCTCCGAGTTTATCAATTAGATCGGCGATGCGTGGCATGGGCTAGGCATTAACATTATAGAAGTCGATATAGAATCTCCAGGAAATGTCAGGTTTAGTGACCAGCATGATAGGAGAGGACCATGGACTTGAGGATGGCTCAATAATGTTGGCTTGCAACATATTGTTGACTTCCTCGATCACTATCTGTTACGATCTTCTAGGAGTCAATATGGTTTTAAGTGTACGACTTTACCTTTAGGTGTTCTAATGTAGTGGTACTTACCTTTTACTCTTTCTGGTTTTTCAGAGAATACATCAGGAAATGAAATTACTACTCCCTTTAAGTCTTGTTGGTGTTGAGTAGATAACTTGGAGGGAATTAAAAATCAAAGTTATCTATGTCTTTGTTGGCACCAGACAGGCTAGTACTTTGGCATGGGTGGCTGACGGGTTCTCTTTCCACATTTACGTGATATAATTGGATTTTCTATTTTCTATCTGGATGGGCTACTCTATAAGTACAGGTTCCCGTTCTTTCTACTACTTAATAAGGTCTGTGCCACTTATAGACCAGCTTGTTTTCTGAGGTTGGTAAGGGGACTAGTACTTTCTGTCCTATGGGGAAAGAACTTAAATTCACTTTCTTGTCATAAGTAGCCTTTTGTTGGCTTTGAGCTTTTTCCATGTGAGGACAATCTAAGTCACGGACCAACTTCATATGTTCTTGTATTCGGGTGGTGGTTTGCGAGATGGGAATAGGGGCCTCCTCTCGTTCTTCCCATGGTTCCCGGAGCATGTCCAGGACATCTCTTGGGTCTCTTCCATAGAGCAATTCAAAGGGAGAGAAACCTGTGGAAGCTTGAGAGTTTTTCTCACTGCAAATAGTGCCCATGGGATCATTCAGACCCAGTCTTTTCCGTCCTTGTCTACCAGTTTTTGGAAAATTAATTTAAAAGTTTTATTGAATCTTTCTACCAAGCCATCGGTTTGGGGATGGTACACAGAAGTTTGCAAGGTGGTAATGTGGAGTAGCTTTTTGACTTCGGCCCATAATTTACTCATACAATTTGAGTCCTCGTCCGTTATTATTTCCTTGGGAAACCTGACCCTGTAGAAATACGGTGGAAGACATTTAAGGATCTGCTGGGTGGTATTATTACACATTAGTAATGCCTTGGGATATCGGGTTGCATAATCCACAATCACAAGGACATATTTATTGCCTACTTTGGACGTTTAAAGTGGTCCAATTATGTCCATACCAATTCCCGAAAAGGGGATGTCTATAATCGGCAACGGGTTTGTAGGAGCAGGTGTTGGGATGTGCATACTGGTCTTTTCAAATATTTAGCATGTCTGTATGAAAGTATTTACATCAGCGTGGATACCTGGCGAGTAAAACTTTCCACCAATATGCGCCTGGGTTATAAACTGTCCTAAATGCCCCCGGTAAAATGGGAATTTGCGATTTCTAGTACAACCTTTTGGTGGCTTTTGGGTATTACCAATTGCATTTTTACTATACCTTCTGGGGAGGTTTCGTTTCTGTAAAGCAATCCTTGCTTTAGAAAAAAAGGGACTCCCCTTCTGTAAGCCTGGTTCTTCCAGAATTGCTTGTAAAAATGCTTTAGCGAGAACTGGATAATTTCGCTGGGTGAAGGCTAGGTCTGGATAGATAGTGGGTTCCTCTTCCTTCCTCTCTTCATTATTAATTGATTCATCAGCTTCCCCAAAGCCCAAGTTACCTCTTTGTATTGTATCTGGTTTACTTTCTTTAATCTTAGGAAATAGAGCTCTTTCCAAAATCCCCTGGGCAATTTAATCTCCCCTACGCACCTCAATATGGATCTCACCATGGTTTTGTAAGAAAACCTTCACATCTCCCCTAAAGTCTGGATCAATAATGCTTGCTAAGACGTCTATCCCGAACTTCCATGCTAGGCCATATTTTGGGGCCAATCGAATACAGGCGGGTTATCAAAACCAAGTCTGTAGGAATCATTCCTCTTTTCCCAGGTGGAATGGTAGCTTCCCTACTGCTACGTATAGCAAACCCTATTGATTCCTTTGTGGCGATGGAAGGGTTAGAGGCGCTCTGACTATGTTTTTTAAATTGTAGGGTTCCCCAATTAGTTTCAATTGAGTCACATCCCACTGCTGATACCATATGTAAGGAACTCACGGTGGCAACAGTAAACACAGACACAAGTGATCACAGTTCAAGGGTGTTTATTGAACAATGAATGATGGTGGAAAAATGCCTAAGCTAAATCTAAATCTATGATGGGACTAAGAGGCGACCATCAAATGAAAAATAAGGCAGTCCTAGTGGCATTGTGCCAAAATAAAAGGGCCTATACTAAGAAAAACCTATTGTCAATTCCTTACAATAATTATAGAAAGAGTGGGGGATAGGGTTTCAATAAAGAAAAGAAGTGTTTCAAATAATAAGTCAGGATGTGATTTCCAAAGGTCTCTGTTCCCCACATTTTCAGCACAGGACATAGTGAGACCTTGGAGCACAGCACACGCTCTATCTTTTGTCAGCACGAGCCGACAGCTCCGTTCCAGTAAGCGGGTTCTTCAATGGTAAAGTCTCTTTGCATTAAAAAGTCTCTTGCGTTCACACAACACAAATAAAAAGTTATTTTCCACAGTTCTCGTTGGGTGATGACTTCAACCCTGGGTCCCCCTCTTCCAGGTGCCGACCCCTCACGTACCATATTCAAATAACCAATTGAACCGTTCCTTTTTTGTTAACTTTGGGTGATGACTTTCCACCCTTGGTTCTCCCTCGATCGGGCTCAGACCCACATGACAAGGGGGACAATTAATTTCCCTTGGTCTTCCAATACCTCTTACTTTCACACATCTTAATGTCTTTTTAAACATACTTCAACCTTTGTTTCTGATTGTCGGCTTCCCTCTTCCAGGTTCACTCTCGCCAACTTTTACCACACACTGTTCATGCGCTCATTCCACCAAGCAGGATTAATTTCCCTTAGCTTCGTAATCATCTGTCGGTCAAAGACTTTTGACGGTACAGAGGATTTTACCAAACCCCTGTATGACCACTTTGTCCTCTTTTCCACCTCTTCCCAAGGGCTTCTGGTTATGGTAGTTTCCACCATCGGGTAATCACCCAGAGTTTCCTGCGTGAGCATCCATGTGGTGGTGGTCTCATCTGTTCTGGTGTTCCCCTTCTTTCCTCAAGCATATCTTTAATTATTTCAAACTTCAAATTAGCTGTTGGCTACTTTTCGTTCAACACTGTTCGGTATCTTATCGATTCTCCCCTCGACTCACCGGCTGTGATAAACCACTTGCCTTTCTTTATCCTTTCAGTCAAGGTCGATACCACCGAGACCATCTTCCTTCCCCGGTTTGGTTATCACAATTCGTCTTCCATTAAGACCTTTTTGGTTTCTTCCTAGACTGTACTTAGGCAATCTTCATTTCGTCTCATTTGCTGTCAAGGTTTCCTTAATGGATACCTCACTGTCCATGGTTTTCTTGTTATCAGTACTTCAATAGGTGTTGCTCTTCTGATAGGTACTGGGCAGAGCCCTACTGCGGCTCTCTGCTGATTTATCTGCTCATCATACGTCACATATATTGGTGTGAACGTTCCTGGTACTTCAAAATGGGTGACTGGAGTGCAGGTTTTATTTGGGTCCTTCTCTACACTCCCCCCTCTGGCCGATTCATCCAACACTTTCACCACCATCTTTGGATTCAACTTACTCCATTCTTCTGTATTTTTCATCACCCCATCGCCTGGGTCCATTCCTTCTTCATCTTCGGGGTCTGTACATGATGGTTTGAAGAAGTGTCTTTTTGGAGTCCATATTTTTATTACTCCTTTGAGGATTTCTGCTTTCCTTACATGTTTATCTTTATTCCATGTCATTAGTTGACATTGTCCATTTGGGCTACAGTAAACCCATCTTCCCACATAATTTCTGTGCTTCCTGGAATAGAGAAACTTTGTTCCTTCTGGTGCGTGAATACTGGTCTTCACAAAGTCTCTTATTTCTTCATCAGTCAGGTCTTTGGGCTTCCGTCCTGGCTTGACAACAATCATGATCTTCATACCTATGGCTTTCGTAGTCTTCTGGCATTGCGAGATTGTTATCTTGATAACACAAAATCCTAGTAATATCATCACTAACAGAGCTCACAAGAACTTGAATGCATCTGCCATCTATTGTGGGACCCATGAAAATAGTGATCCAAACCAGCTGTCATCATCAACTTCATCAGTTTCATAGATCATCTGGTTCTGCAGGTTTGTCAGCATGCCTATGGCCTCTGTTAATGTTCCATCCTCCTCATCATGAGATGGTGTAAATGTGCAACATGATTCCTCCATGGTTGTGATCATGTCAAGGACTTATCTGTTCTGGAGAGTCATTAGTCTGATCGTTCTTAGCTCTTCCTTGATCGCATTGAATCCTTTTATGGTTGTGTTGATCATATGCAGTAACTCCCATCTGGTTATCTGCAGCCATTTAGTATTTGCTCCAATTTGGGTCCTTGGCATTAAAATCGTTGTGAACACTGTGTTACGCTCACCTGGACCCCACAAGGGTGTCGATCGGACCCGGACAGCTGCGGTCTCCGTCAACGTGATGCGTAGTGCAGAGATGACTGCCTGGACTGGCCCGCCTAGTCTTTTCTGCTGGACCCAAAGAAGTATTTTCCTGCAAGTGGAGACAGGCATTAGCCACCTGTGGGTTTTAGTGATGGCCTCCCAACTGTTCTCGCTCTCCCCCACTAATCACCTCTGATATCCCCTTAGTAACCTCACCTTATGTTTGTAAAAGATGAGCTCTCCATCCTGCGTGTCTTGCAGGGGCACGTAGATACCAGTTACTTCACTGGTTTGAAGGCGTTGGGAGAGATCCGGTAAGCATTGACTCTGAAGTCCCAGGCGGGATTGGTAAGTATAAAGTTCAAAGAGTTCCATGTGCCCGATGTTCACTCTTGTCCCCTTCCTTCCTTAAGTTGCAACTGAGTTCGTGAGAAGAAGGTCTCGTAGCTGCTGCTGGCGTTCAGGTAAGAGTCTGTGTTACCCAACGCCGTCCGGTAACTATTGCATGCGTTAACGTGTTGTTTTTCTCCCTCTTTACAGATGTGGCATATGAAGATATGGAGAATAATACCGCCGGTGGTAAATCAGGTAAGTTTATGGTAGTAAGAGGTATTTGTTGATTCCCTTGGCTCACCTTGTTATTCTTGTGCCCCTAGGTGCCGGAGTACAGCGAAGAAATGATGGAGACAGTGCCGGATCGAAGGATGCTGTGAGAACTGGTGAGTATGGCACCGTGCTGGAGCTCGCGAAGTGACGCGTGCAGGACTGATGTACTTTCCAGGTCGGGAGATGAAATGGATCCAGAATCAGGTGAGGAATTTGAAATAAGTTTGTTTTCTAACCTTGTCCTTTTCTTCCTCTTTATTCTAGGAGCTCCAGATTCGAGGCGGGCTTGGCAGAAGACTGGATGCTGGCTGCAGGCACGCGGGCGTGGCAGAAGACTGGATGTTTCTGCAGGCACAGTGAGAGTCACGCTGCTGGATGCAGAATAACACGAAGCATGTGCTGCTGTTCGGGCGTGGTTTAAATAGCCTCCAAAGTAGTCCCAGAAAAGAAGTTCCCCAGGACCACACCCGAGTAAAAAATAGTCCCTTTAGTAAAATAGTCCCCTCCAGGCCTCACATTGGCTTTGATTTATTTGCAGCATGGTCGGCATGAGGTAAGTAATGTCTATGAGCTTGGCGCTATGGCGCCAGGACTGATTTTTATTATGAGCCTGGTGCCTACGGCGCCAGGACTGAACTCAGACAGCCCCTAGCTGGGGCTGCTGGGGTTTTTGTAACTGTCTGGATGCCTGCTCCCGGGGCTGATGGGCTTGATCCGGATGCCCGGGGGTAGGTATCATGACACACTGATGAGGTGAGGCTGAACAACCTGTGTTCTTATGGGATTGCATGAAATGCTTCTTCTGTTTTCGCAGAGAAATAATTCCCTCTCTTCATCCAAGTTATCAGTTAAACAGATCTCTTCTTCCTCAGGTGAGCATCTGCTTTCGGGAAACTGTCAATATTCAGGTCACTTTTCGGCATCACTAGTGCTGGAACGTGGACATTCACTATTGTGCATATACCTCCCCATTCTCTTGGCAGTCTGATGTATGCCTTGGATCCACATGCCCAATAATTATCCATAATTACTGCAGTTCTATGCACCATTCCTGGAGCGTCAAAAACTCGTCCACAGTTCTTATTCTCTCCCATCTTTCTAGTGCCATTATTCCTAAGCAGAATTTTGGGCTTTCTAGTGGCACTATCTGCAAGGGTCCTACTCTGTCTTCGACCCATGTAAATAGTTTTGCAAGTTTCGGCCATAATGGCTTGCAGCCATTCTGTACAATGGCAACAGTCTCTTTGTAGAATCCAGTGATCACACAGGCTCTGCAAATCACCACTCCTTTTTCCCATCTGGTGAAAGCACTGTTTCTCAAATCTGCATTTCAGCTCTATTCTTCCACTTTCGAGCTTCCTCTGTAGTTTTTCCTTGGACCTTTTAGTCCCAGGGTCACTTCCCATCTTATTCCTGCTCCTTTAACTACAGGCTTCTCATAACTGATCACATGATTCCTAGTATGAGCTCTGTTTCTTATCTGAATGTCTTGAACTTAATCATCATCTTCGGGATAGGCTGTTTCAGTTGCCCATATTAATGAGGCATCACTACCCATGAACTGGCCTCACTACCCATGAACTGGCCTCGTGTGACAGACAATGTGCTGTCTGGACATCGATTTCTACAGCTACGAAAATATTGGATTTCGCCATGCTGTATGGTAGGAGTGCACAAACAAAGCATTCCCATTCTGAATTTCGTCTTCCAACTTCTTTCATATGCCTCTACCAAATGTTGTTTCCCAAATGTGCTGTGCTGTCCAGGTAATTGTTTAGTTCATTGTCATCTCCATGCATGCTTCTCTTGATTCTTAGTGTTCTCCTGTAGTTTGCTATAACTAAATCCCTAAATGCATCTGTATGGCTCTTTTTTGCTCAAGGATTCTCAGGTATCCTGGCCCATGGTGCAGGCTTCCTCATCTGCACCATTTGAGTGGACAAACGTCTGGCAGCTCTTTCCCTCTCTTTATACATCCTTCTCCTGCTGGTTACAATTGCCCATTCCAACCGTCCTGACCCTGGTTCGGTGTATGGTTGTGTTGTAGAACTTGTACTTGTCCCTTGTGTTGGAACATATATGTTTGCTGCTACTACTATCTCTGGGGTTTTATTCTTTAATTCCTCTAGTCTTTTTCTTTCGCTGTCTAATGACGGCCCTACTGTATCTACTATTAGTTGTGCTTGTGAGATCTTCTTTGAGTTTGTCTTTGTCTCCCTCAGTGTTGTCTCAGGGATGACAAAAAAGTGAGGAATCTATTTTTTGGTACTAATGTCGAAGAACTCTGCGCCCTTTTTATCTTTTGTGTTCATACAGTTAAGGTCGCATGTGTAATTAGGGTAACCGTGGAGTCCTATGATTCCTCTACTCCACTAGGAAAAGACCATAACACAAAGTGTTACCCTTATGTGTTGCTCATGCGCCCAAGTTGTTTTTACTCCATACAGATGGAGAAGGAAATAAGGTACCACACAAGATTTGTGTTTTGATTCACCAATATTTATATAGAAAACTGTTGCCCTTTAGTGATGACACGTGTTTCAACGTAACCAACGTCTTTCTCAAATCAGGGCTGGTATCAACAAATGACAAGTAATATCAAAAACAGTGCATAATAAATTGATTTAAGTAAACGCCAATGTGGTCCACAAGAACGTTTGCACATGCATGAATTGAGAAATAATTAACAAAATCATAATAACATGGCCATGTTTGGGGGGGGGAAGAGGAAGGAGGTTTGTGGGAAAGCGAGAAGAGAAAAAAAAATATAAAAACACATGATTGTTAAACAATATGTTAATGGTGTTAATCCTATTTTTTTAATGAGTACATTGGTATATTTAGAATAATTTATTGTATGCTTATGTTCATTGTATTTCTTACCCAATGTAACCGTCCTCTTAAATGTTCTCAAAAGCTTGAATCCAGTCATGGGTTAAATCCCGTGTCCCTGTAGGGGAAGCATTTACATATGCTCGTTTAACTGCCTTGTATTATGGGCACAGATTGTGTCTCTATATAAAGTCTATCCAATGCTGTGTTCATGCTTTAAATACGTGCACACAGAAATTACAAGGATATGCTGTTCTCACCACGTTACATTGCATTCAAAAACTCTAGGGGAGGGTGTTTGTCCTTTCCTATTTTTCCTTTTCCTTTTGTTTGTTATATCTACAGTCGTAAAACACGCAGGCCCACATGTCCGTGAACCTTATTCCTTTCCCACCTGGTGGGCTTTCCTGCTTACCTCTATTTCCTCAAAGTCGTCCCTTTCAGTCCTTGTATGATTGTGTCTCCCAATCTCGTCTTTTGTTTGATCACGTTACTAGGTTACCTATGTCCTACTTCTGTTTCTATGTTGTCGGCCATATTTTGGGGCTGAAAACCTATGTCCTACTTCTGTTTCTACATTGTCCGCCATATTTTGGGCTAAAACTCTATATCAGTATTGTGTTTTGTGTTTGTTTGGACGCACGTTCACGTAATCGAAAATAGTTGCGCTCTTTTAAAGACAAATTGTTCTAATACTTTTTTAGTCTTAATGAAGCGGTGTGTAACACCAAACAGAGTTCATAACAAATGTTATTCTAAATATTATTACAAGGACACTCCCTAAATCGTTGAAGACTCCTCCCCTTTTCTCCTTTTTTGACGCAAGTCATGTCAATGGGACACAAGTTACTGTATCTCCAAAAAATGTATTGGCATCTGATTAATTCTTGCGTAATGTGACAAAATGTGTCTTAATCAGTCTTGTGATATTATAAGACACAATGTATCATGCCTCCGAATATCATTATGTTAATCTTTTTGATCAATGTTGATGCCTCTGCCTAAGTACATTTCGGTGTGTATGTTATGGGACATGTGTACCTTTTTGTGTGTTGATGTTTCTGAGGTGATAATTCTTTCATGAAACCCACAAAACAGGATACTGCATTTATAATATTTTCAGAGAAAAGAATACATCTCATTGTCAGAGTTTAAACCTTTTTCAACAGTTCTAAATTTGCAAATCATTCTGGCTTCTTCTTGTCGTAATTTCAGCTCCAAATTTCCTCCTCTTGGTCCTAAGGTTATTTTTTTTAGACCCAAAAATTTTAAAAGTCTTTTTTCATCGCACTGATGCTCTTTTTGCCAATGCTGTGCTAATGGTGAGTTAGAATTAGGATTCCCTATTCCTGAAAGGTGTTCTCTTATTCTAATCCTTAATTCTCTTATCGTACTTCCTATGTACATTTTGTGACATAAACATATAATGACATATATAACATATTTACTTCTGCAATTGATGTGTTCCAAAATGTGCTGCTTAATGCCATATGTATCCTGAAAACTTGCAGTATTGTCTATGGTGTATTTGCACATTGTGCAAGTCCCACATCTTCTGAAACCTTGTGTTTGTTTAGGTAACCAAGTATTCGAACTCCCAATTTCTAATATAGGGAGCAGAGATGGACTCAATACATTTTTTATGGTTTTGGCTCGTTTGAAGATTATAGTCGGGTTGTCCTTAATGTAGTTCCTGACGTGTGGGTCCAATTGTAGCAAATGCCAATTCCTTTTTAGGATCTTCCTTAAGATTCCATTATTCTTACAGTAAGTCGTAATGAAAGTCACTTCCTCTGTTTGGTTGTTGATTCTGGTTTTCGTAGTTAGGGTGTCTGCTCTGTTAAGAGCTTTGGCTTTCCTTTGTGCTTTGGCAATAATCTTAGTTCCATATCCTCTGGCCTTAAATCTTCTTGAAAGCAGTTGACATTCTTGCTCAAAAGTTTTTTGTTCCGAACAGTTTCGCCGAGCTCTGATGTATTCTCCACTAGGGATGTTCCTTACAACCGAAGAATGATGACAGCTGGTTGCAAATAAAGTTGAATTAGCCTCTGTAGGCTTCCTGAAGGTCCTAGTCAACAGTTGATTATTTTTCACATAGATATTTAGATCCAGAAAATCTATTTGTTCTTTGCTGGTAATCCCAGTAAATTCAATCCCCATAAGGTTATTGTTGGCTCTAGTCTTGAATTGTTCTAACTCCTCTTGTTCACCTTTCCAGATAAGTAACACATCGTCGATATAGCGGGTCCAAAGAATCACATGATCCTGATATATTTCATCTCCATAGATGTGTTTATCCTCATACATTGCCATTGTGAGGTTGGCGAGTGCGGGGGCAAATTTTACTCCCATCGCCACTCCTCTTGTTTGCTGATAAAATTCTCCATTGAAAATGAACACGTTATTTTGCAAAGTTAAAAGTATCATTTCCTTGAGCATGTTAACTGATTGAAATTTTGATGCAGTTTGATTGGAAAATATATAATCTATTGTCTCAAGTGCCGTGTCATGCCTGATGGATGTGTATAATGCCTTTACATCCCATGTGGCTAATATATAATCAAATTCCCATTTGATGGATGCCAATTTATTGATTACAGAAGTTGTGTCCTTCAAAAAAGCTTTGGTCTCAGTGACAATGGGGCTAAGTATATGGTCAATATACTGTGCCATGTTCATTGTTGCCCAATCAATTCCACTCAGGATAGGTCTTCCTTCTGGTACTTTTTCAAAAGCCTTGTGAATTTTTGGCAAAAAATATATTGTGGGTAATGTTGGTTGCTGCATATCTAAAAATGATCTTTCTTCATCTGTGATTAGCCCTTTTCTATGCCAGTTTGTTATGGATTCCCGCAACTCATTTAAGATCTTCTGTTTTGGGTTCCCTTCAAGTTTGTGATAACAAAAAGGAGTATTTAGATGGTTCTCGGCCATTGTTACATAGTCTGCCCTGTTCATAACCACAATTTTTCCTCCTTTATCAGCAGCTTTTATAGTCAAATTTTGATTCTGTTTCAATTCCACCAAAGCTTTTCTTTCTCCTTTGGTCAAATTATCATAATCTTGTTTACTTGGTCTTTTGTGTTTCTTTTTGTCTATGATGTCGTTCAGTTCTTTAGTTACTGCCTTGTAGAAGGTGTCGACCAGGTTGTCTGTGGTTAGTTGTGGAGTAAACTTAGATTTCAGTTTGAGATCCCTCGTTTGGAGACCAGTTTGTTGTATCTTGAGATTCTGTATGGTTTCATGAATCGGTCGATCTGTGGTATCTTGTAATGAACTTAAGAGGTGAATGTTCCTTATATCTTTAATGGTATAGTCACTATCCTCAATGTCGGGTTCTTTGGCATGAAACATCGGAACTTGTGTTGCAAAAAAATTCTTGAGTTTCAATTTTCTAACAAATTTAAACAAGTCTATGTGCACGTTAATTTGGTCAAAGTTGGTGGATGGAGCAAAAGAGAAACCTTTGTTTAGAAGTGCTATATCTTCTGTTTTTAAGTGATATTCTGACAGGTTCAAAATTAAGGTGTCTGTTTGTTCTTCTTGGCTGCTTCTCTTGCTCCTGCTCTTGTCAAACGTCTGAAATCTTCTAGAGCGTCTGGGTGGCCTGTATCCACTGCCCCCTCTCTTGCCCCTCCTCCTGTATTCTGTGTTTGTACATTGATCTGCTGAGGTAATAAAAAACGGACCTGTTTTTGCAAAGTGATTTTGTTGCTTTTCTTGTACCTTCTTATCTGATTTAGAAAACCTTGTCCATCAAGTGTTTTTTCTGATGTTTCTGTCGTTGCTGTTTCCTTAATGTTATCTCCTTCTGATTCTGCATCTGAGCTGCCCGGAGATGTATTTGGTGTACTCTCTCTTGATATCGATTTATTGATTTGTCTATATTTCTCTTGAAAAGTGTAAACTCTATCATCCTGATAATCCCTATTATCACGATGGAATTTACGCATTTTTCTTAATTTGATTTCGTCTTGGTAGTCTTTCAAAATTTCAAACATTTTCTGGTAGTTTTTTTCTTTTGTTGCTTCCAAGGCTTTAGTTTCTGAAATTTCTTTCTTAATTATTTCTATTTGGTCGGTGATTCTCTTATGTTCCCTTGATGCGTGTTCTATTAAAATTTCTAACATAATGTTGGAACTTTGATTGAGGTTTTTTTCCCATGAGTCTGCTAAATCCTTGTCTTCATCTTTAGTAAGGTCCGGAAAAATTAAGATCCTTAGGCCTCTAGGTATTTGTTTTTTGGTTACATAATTTTTCAAAGAAATTATCTCCCAGTATTTGTCCACTTCTTTCTTAGAAGCTCGTTCCAATTTAACAAATTTGTAACGTAAATCCTCTCTGGGTTTGGGCAGGTTTGATGCGAAAGCATGCACATTACTGCCCTTCGGGGCAAAAAGATTAACAGCATCCTCTTCTCTTGTTTCTAAATATTCTGCCATTATGGCTAATAGCTGATTGTTCCTGGTCAGCAGGTTCTGAAGTACCTCGATACAAACAACAAAAAAGTGAGGAATCTATTTTTTGGTACTAATGTCGAAGAACTCTGCGCCCTTTTTATCTTTTGTGTTCATACAGTTAAGGTCGCATGTGTAATTAGGGTAACCGTGGAGTCCTATGATTCCTCTACTCCACTAGGAAAAGACCATAACACAAAGTGTTACCCTTATGTGTTGCTCATGCGCCCAAGTTGTTTTTACTCCATACAGATGGAGAAGGAAATAAGGTACCACACAAGATTTGTGTTTTGATTCACCAATATTTATATAGAAAACTGTTGCCCTTTAGTGATGACACGTGTTTCAACGTAACCAACGTCTTTCTCAAATCAGGGCTGGTATCAACAAATGACAAGTAATATCAAAAACAGTGCATAATAAATTGATTTAAGTAAACGCCAATGTGGTCCACAAGAACGTTTGCACATGCATGAATTGAGAAATAATTAACAAAATCATAATAACATGGCCATGTTTGGGGGGGGGGAAGAGGAAGGAGGTTTGTGGGAAAGCGAGAAGAGAAAAAAAAATATAAAAACACATGATTGTTAAACAATATGTTAATGGTGTTAATCCTATTTTTTTAATGAGTACATTGGTATATTTAGAATAATTTATTGTATGCTTATGTTCATTGTATTTCTTACCCAATGTAACCGTCCTCTTAAATGTTCTCAAAAGCTTGAATCCAGTCATGGGTTAAATCCCGTGTCCCTGTAGGGGAAGCATTTACATATGCTCGTTTAACTGCCTTGTATTATGGGCACAGATTGTGTCTCTATATAAAGTCTATCCAATGCTGTGTTCATGCTTTAAATACGTGCACACAGAAATTACAAGGATATGCTGTTCTCACCACGTTACATTGCATTCAAAAACTCTAGGGGAGGGTGTTTGTCCTTTCCTATTTTTCCTTTTCCTTTTGTTTGTTATATCTACAGTCGTAAAACACGCAGGCCCACATGTCCGTGAACCTTATTCCTTTCCCACCTGGTGGGCTTTCCTGCTTACCTCTATTTCCTCAAAGTCGTCCCTTTCAGTCCTTGTATGATTGTGTCTCCCAATCTCGTCTTTTGTTTGATCACGTTACTAGGTTACCTATGTCCTACTTCTGTTTCTATGTTGTCGGCCATATTTTGGGGCTGAAAACCTATGTCCTACTTCTGTTTCTACATTGTCCGCCATATTTTGGGCTAAAACTCTATATCAGTATTGTGTTTTGTGTTTGTTTGGACGCACGTTCACGTAATCGAAAATAGTTGCGCTCTTTTAAAGACAAATTGTTCTAATACTTTTTTAGTCTTAATGAAGCGGTGTGTAACACCAAACAGAGTTCATAACAAATGTTATTCTAAATATTATTACAAGGACACTCCCTAAATCGTTGAAGACTCCTCCCCTTTTCTCCTTTTTTGACGCAAGTCATGTCAATGGGACACAAGTTACTGTATCTCCAAAAAATGTATTGGCATCTGATGAATTCTTGCGTAATGTGACAAAATGTGTCTTAATCAGTCTTGTGATATTATAAGACACAATGTATCATGCCTCCGAATATCATTATGTTAATCTTTTTGATCAATGTTGATGCCTCTGCCTAAGTACATTTCGGTGTGTATGTTATGGGACATGTGTACCTTTTTGTGTGTTGATGTTTCTGAGGTGATAATTCTTTCATGAAACCCACAAAACAGGATACTGCATTTATAATATTTTCAGAGAAAAGAATACATCTCATTGTCAGAGTTTAAACCTTTTTCAACAGTTCTAAATTTGCAAATCATTCTGGCTTCTTCTTGTCGTAATTTCAGCTCCAAATTTCCTCCTCTTGGTCCTAAGGTTATTCTTTTTAGACCCAAAAATTTTAAAAGTCTTTTTTCATCGCACTGATGCTCTTTTTGCCAATGCTGTGCTAATGGTGAGTTAGAATTAGGATTCCCTATTCCTGAAAGGTGTTCTCTTATTCTAATCCTTAATTCTCTTATCGTACTTCCTATGTACATTTTGTGACATAAACATATAATGACATATATAACATATTTACTTCTGCAATTGATGTGTTCCAAAATTTGCTGCTTAATGCCATATGTATCCTGAAAACTTGCAGTATTGTCTATGGTGTATTTGCACATTGTGCAAGTCCCACATCTTCTGAAACCTTGTGTTTGTTTAGGTAACCAAGTATTCGAACTCCCAATTTCTAATATAGGGAGCAGAGATGGACTCAATACATTTTTTATGGTTTTGGCTCGTTTGAAGATTATAGTCGGGTTGTCCTTAATGTAGTTCCTGACGTGTGGGTCCAATTGTAGCAAATGCCAATTCCTTTTTAGGATCTTCCTTAAGATTCCATTATTCTTACAGTAAGTCGTAATGAAAGTCACTTCCTCTGTTTGGTTGTTGATTCTGGTTTTCGTAGTTAGGGTGTCTGCTCTGTTAAGAGCTTTGGCTTTCCTTTGTGCTTTGGCAATAATCTTAGTTCCATATCCTCTGGCCTTAAATCTTCTTGAAAGCAGTTGACATTCTTGCTCAAAAGTTTTTTGTTCCGAACAGTTTCGCCGAGCTCTGATGTATTCTCCACTAGGGATGTTCCTTACAACCGAAGAATGATGACAGCTGGTTGCAAATAAAGTTGAATTAGCCTCTGTAGGCTTCCTGAAGGTCCTAGTCAACAGTTGATTATTTTTCACATAGATATTTAGATCCAGAAAATCTATTTGTTCTTTGCTGGTAATCCCAGTAAATTCAATCCCCATAAGGTTATTGTTGGCTCTAGTCTTGAATTGTTCTAACTCCTCTTGTTCACCTTTCCAGATAAGTAACACATCGTCGATATAGCGGGTCCAAAGAATCACATGATCCTGATATATTTCATCTCCATAGATGTGTTTATCCTCATACATTGCCATTGTGAGGTTGGCGAGTGCGGGGGCAAATTTTACTCCCATCGCCACTCCTCTTGTTTGCTGATAAAATTCTCCATTGAAAATGAACACGTTATTTTGCAAAGTTAAAAGTATCATTTCCTTGAGCATGTTAACTGATTGAAATTTTGATGCAGTTTGATTGGAAAATATATAATCTATTGTCTCAAGTGCCGTGTCATGCCTGATGGATGTGTATAATGCCTTTACATCCCATGTGGCTAATATATAATCAAATTCCCATTTGATGGATGCCAATTTATTGATTACAGAAGTTGTGTCCTTCAAAAAAGCTTTGGTCTCAGTGACAATGGGGCTAAGTATATGGTCAATATACTGTGCCATGTTCATTGTTGCCCAATCAATTCCACTCAGGATAGGTCTTCCTTCTGGTACTTTTTCAAAAGCCTTGTGAATTTTTGGCAAAAAATATATTGTGGGTAATGTTGGTTGCTGCATATCTAAAAATGATCTTTCTTCATCTGTGATTAGCCCTTTTCTATGCCAGTTTGTTATGGATTCCCGCAACTCATTTAAGATCTTCTGTTTTGGGTTCCCTTCAAGTTTGTGATAACAAAAAGGAGTATTTAGATGGTTCTCGGCCATTGTTACATAGTCTGCCCTGTTCATAACCACAATTTTTCCTCCTTTATCAGCAGCTTTTATAGTCAAATTTTGATTCTGTTTCAATTCCACCAAAGCTTTTCTTTCTCCTTTGGTCAAATTATCATAATCTTGTTTACTTGGTCTTTTGTGTTTCTTTTTGTCTATGATGTCGTTCAGTTCTTTAGTTACTGCCTTGTAGAAGGTGTCGACCAGGTTGTCTGTGGTTAGTTGTGGAGTAAACTTAGATTTCAGTTTGAGATCCCTCGTTTGGAGACCAGTTTGTTGTATCTTGAGATTCTGTATGGTTTCATGAATCGGTCGATCTGTGGTATCTTGTAATGAACTTAAGAGGTGAATGTTCCTTATATCTTTAATGGTATAGTCACTATCCTCAATGTCGGGTTCTTTGGCATGAAACATCGGAACTTGTGTTGCAAAAAATTTCTTGAGTTTCAATTTTCTAACAAATTTAAACAAGTCTATGTGCACGTTAATTTAGTCAAAGTTGGTGGATGGAGCAAAAGAAAACCTTTGTTTAGAAGTGCTATATCTTCTGTTTTTAAGTGACATTCTGACAGGTTCAAAATTAAGGTGTCTGTTTGTTCTTCTTGGCTGCTTCTCTTGCTCCTGCTCTTGTCAAACGTCTGAAATCTTCTAGAGCGTCTGGGTGGCCTGTATCCACTGCCCCCTCTCTTGCCCCTCCTCCTGTATTCTGTGTTTGTACATTGATCTGCTGAGGTAATAAAAAACGGACCTGTTTTTGCAAAGTGATTTTGTTGCTTTTCTTGTACCTTCTTATCTGATTTAGAAAACCTTGTCCATCAAGTGTTTTTTCTGATGTTTCTGTCGTTGCTGTTTCCTTAATGTTATCTCCTTCTGATTCTGCATCTGAGCTGCCCGGAGATGTATTTGGTGTACTCTCTCTTGATATCGATTTATTGATTTGTCTATATTTCTCTTGAAAAGTGTAAACTCTATCATCCTGATAATCCCTATTATCACGATGGAATTTACGCATTTTTCTTAATTTGATTTCGTCTTGGTAGTCTTTCAAAATTTCAAACATTTTCTGGTAGTTTTTTTCTTTTGTTGCTTCCAAGGCTTTAGTTTCTGAAATTTCTTTCTTAATTATTTCTATTTGGTCGGTGATTCTCTTATGTTCCCTTGATGCGTGTTCTATTAAAATTTCTAACATAATGTTGGAACTTTGATTGAGGTTTTTTTCCCATGAGTCTGCTAAATCCTTGTCTTCATCTTTAGTAAGGTCCGGAAAAATTAAGATCCTTAGGCCTCTAGGTATTTGTTTTTTGGTTACATAATTTTTCAAAGAAATTATCTCCCAGTATTTGTCCACTTCTTTCTTAGAAGCTCGTTCCAATTTAACAAATTTGTAACGTAAATCCTCTCTGGGTTTGGGCAGGTTTGATGCGAAAGCATGCACATTACTGCCCTTCGGGGCAAAAAGATTAACAGCATCCTCTTCTCTTGTTTCTAAATATTCTGCCATTATGGCTAATAGCTGATTGTTCCTGGTCAGCAGGTTCTGAAGTACCTCGATACAAACAACAAAAAAGTGAGGAATCTATTTTTTGGTACTAATGTCGAAGAACTCTGCGCCCTTTTTATCTTTTGTGTTCATACAGTTAAGGTCGCATGTGTAATTAGGGTAACCGTGGAGTCCTATGATTCCTCTACTCCACTAGGAAAAGACCATAACACAAAGTGTTACCCTTATGTGTTGCTCATGCGCCCAAGTTGTTTTTACTCCATACAGATGGAGAAGGAAATAAGGTACCACACAAGATTTGTGTTTTGATTCACCAATATTTATATAGAAAACTGTTGCCCTTTAGTGATGACACGTGTTTCAACGTAACCAACGTCTTTCTCAAATCAGGGCTGGTATCAACAAATGACAAGTAATATCAAAAACAGTGCATAATAAATTGATTTAAGTAAACGCCAATGTGGTCCACAAGAACGTTTGCACATGCATGAATTGAGAAATAATTAACAAAATCATAATAACATGGCCATGTTTGGGGGGGGGGAAGAGGAAGGAGGTTTGTGGGAAAGCGAGAAGAGAAAAAAAAATATAAAAACACATGATTGTTAAACAATATGTTAATGGTGTTAATCCTATTTTTTTAATGAGTACATTGGTATATTTAGAATAATTTATTGTATGCTTATGTTCATTGTATTTCTTACCCAATGTAACCGTCCTCTTAAATGTTCTCAAAAGCTTGAATCCAGTCATGGGTTAAATCCCGTGTCCCTGTAGGGGAAGCATTTACATATGCTCGTTTAACTGCCTTGTATTATGGGCACAGATTGTGTCTCTATATAAAGTCTATCCAATGCTGTGTTCATGCTTTAAATACGTGCACACAGAAATTACAAGGATATGCTGTTCTCACCACGTTACATTGCATTCAAAAACTCTAGGGGAGGGTGTTTGTCCTTTCCTATTTTTCCTTTTCCTTTTGTTTGTTATATCTACAGTCGTAAAACACGCAGGCCCACATGTCCGTGAACCTTATTCCTTTCCCACCTGGTGGGCTTTCCTGCTTACCTCTATTTCCTCAAAGTCGTCCCTTTCAGTCCTTGTATGATTGTGTCTCCCAATCTCGTCTTTTGTTTGATCACGTTACTAGGTTACCTATGTCCTACTTCTGTTTCTATGTTGTCGGCCATATTTTGGGGCTGAAAACCTATGTCCTACTTCTGTTTCTACATTGTCCGCCATATTTTGGGCTAAAACTCTATATCAGTATTGTGTTTTGTGTTTGTTTGGACGCACGTTCACGTAATCGAAAATAGTTGCGCTCTTTTAAAGACAAATTGTTCTAATACTTTTTTAGTCTTAATGAAGCGGTGTGTAACACCAAACAGAGTTCATAACAAATGTTATTCTAAATATTATTACAAGGACACTCCCTAAATCGTTGAAGACTCCTCCCCTTTTCTCCTTTTTTGACGCAAGTCATGTCAATGGGACACAAGTTACTGTATCTCCAAAAAATGTATTGGCATCTGATTAATTCTTCTTCTTAATTTCGCATCAAACCTGCCCAAACCCAGAGAGGATTTACGTTACAAATTTGTTAAATTGGAACGAGCTTCTAAGAAAGAAGTGGACAAATACTGGGAGATAATTTCTTTGAAAAATTATGTAACCAAAAAACAAATACCTAGAGGCCTAAGGATCTTAATTTTTCCGGACCTTACTAAAGATGAAGACAAGGATTTAGCAGACTCATGGGAAAAAAACCTCAATCAAAGTTCCAACATTATGTTAGAAATTTTAATAGAACACGCATCAAGGGAACATAAGAGAATCACCGACCAAATAGAAATAATTAAGAAAGAAATTTCAGAAACTAAAGCCTTGGAAGCAACAAAAGAAAAAAACTACCAGAAAATGTTTGAAATTTTGAAAGACTACCAAGACGAAATCAAATTAAGAAAAATGCGTAAATTCCATCGTGATAATAGGGATTATCAGGATGATAGAGTTTACACTTTTCAAGAGAAATATAGACAAATCAATAAATCGATATCAAGAGAGAGTACACCAAATACATCTCCGGGCAGCTCAGATGCAGAATCAGAAGGAGATAACATTAAGGAAACAGCAACGACAGAAACATCAGAAAAAACACTTGATGGACAAGGTTTTCTAAATCAGATAAGAAGGTACAAGAAAAGCAACAAAATCACTTTGCAAAAACAGGTCCGTTTTTTATTACCTCAGCAGATCAATGTACAAACACAGAATACAGGAGGAGGGGCAAGAGAGGGGGCAGTGGATACAGGCCACCCAGACGCTCTAGAAGATTTCAGACGTTTGACAAGAGCAGGAGCAAGAGAAGCAGCCAAGAAGAACAAACAGACACCTTAATTTTGAACCTGTCAGAATATCACTTAAAAACAGAAGATATAGCACTTCTAAACAAAGGTTTCTCTTTTGCTCCATCCACCAACTTTGACCAAATTAACGTGCACATAGACTTGTTTAAATTTGTTAGAAAATTGAAACTCAAGAAATTTTTTGCAACACAAGTTCCGATGTTTCATGCCAAAGAACCCGACATTGAGGATAGTGACTATACCATTAAAGATATAAGGAACATTCACCTCTTAAGTTCATTACAAGATACCACAGATCGACCGATTCATGAAACCATACAGAATCTCAAGATACAACAAACTGGTCTCCAAACGAGGGATCTCAAACTGAAATCTAAGTTTACTCCACAACTAACCACAGACAACCTGGTCGACACCTTCTACAAGGCAGTAACTAAAGAACTGAACGACATCATAGACAAAAAGAAACACAAAAGACCAAGTAAACAAGATTATGATAATTTGACCAAAGGAGAAAGAAAAGCTTTGGTGGAATTGAAACAGAATCAAAATTTGACTATAAAAGCTGCTGATAAAGGAGGAAAAATTGTGGTTATGAACAGGGCAGACTATGTAACAATGGCCGAGAACCATCTAAATACTCCTTTTTGTTATCACAAACTTGAAGGGAACCCAAAACAGAAGATCTTAAATGAGTTGCGGGAATCCATAACAAACTGGCATAGAAAAGGGCTAATCACAGATGAAGAAAGATCATTTTTAGATATGCAGCAACCAACATTACCCACAATATATTTTTTGCCAAAAATTCACAAGGCTTTTGAAAAAGTACCAGAAGGAAGACCTATCCTGAGTGGAATTGATTGGGCAACAATGAACATGGCACAGTATATTGACCATATACTTAGCCCCATTGTCACTGAGACCAAAGCTTTTTTGAAGGACACAACTTCTGTAATCAATAAATTGGCATCCATCAAATGGGAATTTGATTATATATTAGCCACATGGGATGTAAAGGCATTATACACATCCATCAGGCATGACACGGCACTTGAGACAATAGATTATATATTTTCCAATCAAACTGCATCAAAATTTCAATCAGTTAACATGCTCAAGGAA
Source organism: Ambystoma mexicanum (assembly GCF_040938575.1). NCBI lineage: Eukaryota > Metazoa > Chordata > Amphibia > Caudata > Ambystomatidae > Ambystoma > Ambystoma mexicanum. The sequence goes on from NC_090926.1 coordinate 1,050,689,419, forward strand.
ATGATACTTTTAACTTTGCAAAATAACGTGTTCATTTTCAATGGAGAATTTTATCAGCAAACAAGAGGAGTGGCGATGGGAGTAAAATTTGCCCCCGCACTCGCCAACCTCACAATGGCAATGTATGAGGATAAACACATCTATGGAGATGAAATATATCAGGATCATGTGATTCTTTGGACCCGCTATATCGACGATGTGTTACTTATCTGGAAAGGTGAACAAGAGGAGTTAGAACAATTCAAGACTAGAGCCAACAATAACCTTATGGGGATTGAATTTACTGGGATTACCAGCAAAGAACAAATAGATTTTCTGGATCTAAATATCTATGTGAAAAATAATCAACTGTTGACTAGGACCTTCAGGAAGCCTACAGAGGCTAATTCAACTTTATTTGCAACCAGCTGTCATCATTCTTCGGTTGTAAGGAACATCCCTAGTGGAGAATACATCAGAGCTCGGCGAAACTGTTCGGAACAAAAAACTTTTGAGCAAGAATGTCAACTGCTTTCAAGAAGATTTAAGGCCAGAGGATATGGAACTAAGATTATTGCCAAAGCACAAAGGAAAGCCAAAGCTCTTAACAGAGCAGACACCCTAACTACGAAAACCAGAATCAACAACCAAACAGAGGAAGTGACTTTCATTACGACTTACTGTAAGAATAATGGAATCTTAAGGAAGATCCTAAAAAGGAATTGGCATTTGCTACAATTGGACCCACACGTCAGGAACTACATTAAGGACAACCCGACTATAATCTTCAAACGAGCCAAAACCATAAAAAATGTATTGAGTCCATCTCTGCTCCCTATATTAGAAATTGGGAGTTCGAATACTTGGTTACCTAAACAAACACAAGGTTTCAGAAGATGTGGGACTTGCACAATGTGCAAATACACCATAGACAATACTGCAAGTTTTCAGGATACATATGGCATTAAGCAGCAAATTTTGGAACACATCAATTGCAGAAGTAAATATGTTATATATGTCATTATATGTTTATGTCACAAAATGTACATAGGAAGTACGATAAGAGAATTAAGGATTAGAATAAGAGAACACCTTTCAGGAATAGGGAATCCTAATTCTAACTCACCATTAGCACAGCATTGGCAAAAAGAGCATCAGTGCGATGAAAAAAGACTTTTAAAATTTTTGGGTCTAAAAAGAATAACCTTAGGACCAAGAGGAGGAAATTTGGAGCTGAAATTACGACAAGAAGAAGCCAGAATGATTTGCAAATTTAGAACTGTTGAAAAAGGTTTAAACTCTGACAATGAGATGTATTCTTTTCTCTGAAAATATTATAAATGCAGTATCCTGTTTTGTGGGTTTCATGAAAGAATTATCACCTCAGAAACATCAACACACAAAAAGGTACACATGTCCCATAACATACACACCGAAATGTACTTAGGCAGAGGCATCAACATTGATCAAAAAGATTAACATAATGATATTCGGAGGCATGATACATTGTGTCTTATAATATCACAAGACTGATTAAGACACATTTTGTCACATTACGCAAGAATTCATCAGATGCCAATACATTTTTTGGAGATACAGTAACTTGTGTCCCATTGACATGACTTGCGTCAAAAAAGGAGAAAAGGGGAGGAGTCTTCAACGATTTAGGGAGTGTCCTTGTAATAATATTTAGAATAACATTTGTTATGAACTCTGTTTGGTGTTACACACCGCTTCATTAAGACTAAAAAAGTATTAGAACAATTTGTCTTTAAAAGAGCGCAACTATTTTCGATTACGTGAACGTGCGTCCAAACAAACACAAAACACAATACTGATATAGAGTTTTAGCCCAAAATATGGCGGACAATGTAGAAACAGAAGTAGGACATAGGTTTTCAGCCCCAAAATATGGCCGACAACATAGAAACAGAAGTAGGACATAGGTAACCTAGTAACGTGATCAAACAAAAGACGAGATTGGGAGACACAATCATACAAGGACTGAAAGGGACGACTTTGAGGAAATAGAGGTAAGCAGGAAAGCCCACCAGGTGGGAAAGGAATAAGGTTCACGGACATGTGGGCCTGCGTGTTTTACGACTGTAGATATAACAAACAAAAGGAAAAGGAAAAATAGGAAAGGACAAACACCCTCCCCTAGAGTTTTTGAATGCAATGTAACGTGGTGAGAACAGCATATCCTTGTAATTTCTGTGTGCACGTATTTAAAGCATGAACACAGCATTGGATAGACTTTATATAGAGACACAATCTGTGCCCATAATACAAGGCAGTTAAACGAGCATATGTAAATGCTTCCCCTACAGGGACACGGGATTTAACCCATGACTGGATTCAAGCTTTTGAGAACATTTAAGAGGACGGTTACATTGGGTAAGAAATACAATGAACATAAGCATCTAATAAATTATTCTAAATATACCAATGTACTCATTAAAAAAATAGGATTAACACCATTAACATATTGTTTAACAATCATGTGTTTTTATATTTTTTTTTCTCTTCTCGCTTTCCCACAAACCTCCTTCCTCTTCCCCCCCCCCAAACATGGCCATGTTATTATGATTTTGTTAATTATTTCTCAATTCATGCATGTGCAAACGTTCTTGTGGACCACATTGGCGTTTACTTAAATCAATTTATTATGCACTGTTTTTGATATTACTTGTCATTTGTTGATACCAGCCCTGATTTGAGAAAGACGTTGGTTACGTTGAAACACGTGTCATCACTAAAGGGCAACAGTTTTCTATATAAATATTGGTGAATCAAAACACAAATCTTGTGTGGTACCTTATTTCCTTCTCCATCTGTATGGAGTAAAAACAACTTGGGCGCATGAGCAACACATAAGGGTAACACTTTGTGTTATGGTCTTTTCCTAGTGGAGTAGAGGAATCATAGGACTCCACGGTTACCCTAATTACACATGCGACCTTAACTGTATGAACACAAAAGATAAAAAGGGCGCAGAGTTCTTCGACATTAGTACCAAAAAATAGATTCCTCACTTTTTTGTTGTTTGTATCGAGGTACTTCAGAACCTGCTGACCAGGAACAATCAGCTATTAGCCATAATGGCAGAATATTTAGAAACAAGAGAAGAGGATGCTGTTAATCTTTTTGCCCCGAAGGGCAGTAATGTGCATGCTTTCGCATCAAACCTGCCCAAACCCAGAGAGGATTTACGTTACAAATTTGTTAAATTGGAACGAGCTTCTAAGAAAGAAGTGGACAAATACTGGGAGATAATTTCTTTGAAAAATTATGTAACCAAAAAACAAATACCTAGAGGCCTAAGGATCTTAATTTTTCCGGACCTTACTAAAGATGAAGACAAGGATTTAGCAGACTCATGGGAAAAAAACCTCAATCAAAGTTCCAACATTATGTTAGAAATTTTAATAGAACACGCATCAAGGGAACATAAGAGAATCACCGACCAAATAGAAATAATTAAGAAAGAAATTTCAGAAACTAAAGCCTTGGAAGCAACAAAAGAAAAAAACTACCAGAAAATGTTTGAAATTTTGAAAGACTACCAAGACGAAATCAAATTAAGAAAAATGCGTAAATTCCATCGTGATAATAGGGATTATCAGGATGATAGAGTTTACACTTTTCAAGAGAAATATAGACAAATCAATAAATCGATATCAAGAGAGAGTACACCAAATACATCTCCGGGCAGCTCAGATGCAGAATCAGAAGGAGATAACATTAAGGAAACAGCAACGACAGAAACATCAGAAAAAACACTTGATGGACAAGGTTTTCTAAATCAGATAAGAAGGTACAAGAAAAGCAACAAAATCACTTTGCAAAAACAGGTCCGTTTTTTATTACCTCAGCAGATCAATGTACAAACACAGAATACAGGAGGAGGGGCAAGAGAGGGGGCAGTGGATACAGGCCACCCAGACGCTCTAGAAGATTTCAGACGTTTGACAAGAGCAGGAGCAAGAGAAGCAGCCAAGAAGAACAAACAGACCTTAATTTTGAACCTGTCAGAATATCACTTAAAAACAGAAGATATAGCACTTCTAAACAAAGGTTTCTCTTTTGCTCCATCCACCAACTTTGACCAAATTAACGTGCACATAGACTTGTTTAAATTTGTTAGAAAATTGAAACTCAAGAAATTTTTTGCAACACAAGTTCCGATGTTTCATGCCAAAGAACCCGACATTGAGGATAGTGACTATACCATTAAAGATATAAGGAACATTCACCTCTTAAGTTCATTACAAGATACCACAGATCGACCGATTCATGAAACCATACAGAATCTCAAGATACAACAAACTGGTCTCCAAACGAGGGATCTCAAACTGAAATCTAAGTTTACTCCACAACTAACCACAGACAACCTGGTCGACACCTTCTACAAGGCAGTAACTAAAGAACTGAACGACATCATAGACAAAAAGAAACACAAAAGACCAAGTAAACAAGATTATGATAATTTGACCAAAGGAGAAAGAAAAGCTTTGGTGGAATTGAAACAGAATCAAAATTTGACTATAAAAGCTGCTGATAAAGGAGGAAAAATTGTGGTTATGAACAGGGCAGACTATGTAACAATGGCCGAGAACCATCTAAATACTCCTTTTTGTTATCACAAACTTGAAGGGAACCCAAAACAGAAGATCTTAAATGAGTTGCGGGAATCCATAACAAACTGGCATAGAAAAGGGCTAATCACAGATGAAGAAAGATCATTTTTAGATATGCAGCAACCAACATTACCCACAATATATTTTTTGCCAAAAATTCACAAGGCTTTTGAAAAAGTACCAGAAGGAAGACCTATCCTGAGTGGAATTGATTGGGCAACAATGAACATGGCACAGTATATTGACCATATACTTAGCCCCATTGTCACTGAGACCAAAGCTTTTTTGAAGGACACAACTTCTGTAATCAATAAATTGGCATCCATCAAATGGGAATTTGATTATATATTAGCCACATGGGATGTAAAGGCATTATACACATCCATCAGGCATGACACGGCACTTGAGACAATAGATTATATATTTACCAATCAAACTGCATCAAAATTTCAATCAGTTAACATGCTCAAGGAAATGATACTTTTAACTTTGCAAAATAACGTGTTCATTTTCAATGGAGAATTTTATCAGCAAACAAGAGGAGTGGCGATGGGAGTAAAATTTGCCCCCGCACTCGCCAACCTCACAATGGCAATGTATGAGGATAAACACATCTATGGAGATGAAATATATCAGGATCATGTGATTCTTTGGACCCGCTATATCGACGATGTGTTACTTATCTGGAAAGGTGAACAAGAGGAGTTAGAACAATTCAAGACTAGAGCCAACAATAACCTTATGGGGATTGAATTTACTGGGATTACCAGCAAAGAACAAATAGATTTTCTGGATCTAAATATCTATGTGAAAAATAATCAACTGTTGACTAGGACCTTCAGGAAGCCTACAGAGGCTAATTCAACTTTATTTGCAACCAGCTGTCATCATTCTTCGGTTGTAAGGAACATCCCTAGTGGAGAATACATCAGAGCTCGGCGAAACTGTTCGGAACAAAAAACTTTTGAGCAAGAATGTCAACTGCTTTCAAGAAGATTTAAGGCCAGAGGATATGGAACTAAGATTATTGCCAAAGCACAAAGGAAAGCCAAAGCTCTTAACAGAGCAGACACCCTAACTACGAAAACCAGAATCAACAACCAAACAGAGGAAGTGACTTTCATTACGACTTACTGTAAGAATAATGGAATCTTAAGGAAGATCCTAAAAAGGAATTGGCATTTGCTACAATTGGACCCACACGTCAGGAACTACATTAAGGACAACCCGACTATAATCTTCAAACGAGCCAAAACCATAAAAAATGTATTGAGTCCATCTCTGCTCCCTATATTAGAAATTGGGAGTTCGAATACTTGGTTACCTAAACAAACACAAGGTTTCAGAAGATGTGGGACTTGCACAATGTGCAAATACACCATAGACAATACTGCAAGTTTTCAGGATACATATGGCATTAAGCAGCAAATTTTGGAACACATCAATTGCAGAAGTAAATATGTTATATATGTCATTATATGTTTATGTCACAAAATGTACATAGGAAGTACGATAAGAGAATTAAGGATTAGAATAAGAGAACACCTTTCAGGAATAGGGAATCCTAATTCTAACTCACCATTAGCACAGCATTGGCAAAAAGAGCATCAGTGCGATGAAAAAAGACTTTTAAAATTTTTGGGTCTAAAAAGAATAACCTTAGGACCAAGAGGAGGAAATTTGGAGCTGAAATTACGACAAGAAGAAGCCAGAATGATTTGCAAATTTAGAACTGTTGAAAAAGGTTTAAACTCTGACAATGAGATGTATTATTTTCTCTGAAAATATTATAAATGCAGTGTCCTGTTTTGTGGGTTTCATGAAAGAATTATCACCTCAGAAACATCAACACACAAAAAGGTACACATGTCCCATAACATACACACCGAAATGTACTTAGGCAGAGGCATCAACATTGATCAAAAAGATTAACATAATGATATTCGGAGGCATGATACATTGTGTCTTATAATATCACAAGACTGATTAAGACACATTTTGTCACATTACGCAAGAATTAATCAGATGCCAATACATTTTTTGGAGATACAGTAACTTGTGTCCCATTGACATGACTTGCGTCAAAAAAGGAGAAAAGGGGAGGAGTCTTCAACGATTTAGGGAGTGTCCTTGTAATAATATTTAGAATAACATTTGTTATGAACTCTGTTTGGTGTTACACACCGCTTCATTAAGACTAAAAAAGTATTAGAACAATTTGTCTTTAAAAGAGCGCAACTATTTTCGATTACGTGAACGTGCGTCCAAACAAACACAAAACACAATACTGATATAGAGTTTTAGCCCAAAATATGGCGGACAATGTAGAAACAGAAGTAGGACATAGGTTTTCAGCCCCAAAATATGGCCGACAACATAGAAACAGAAGTAGGACATAGGTAACCTAGTAACGTGATCAAACAAAAGACGAGATTGGGAGACACAATCATACAAGGACTGAAAGGGACGACTTTGAGGAAATAGAGGTAAGCAGGAAAGCCCACCAGGTGGGAAAGGAATAAGGTTCACGGACATGTGGGCCTGCGTGTTTTACGACTGTAGATATAACAAACAAAAGGAAAAGGAAAAATAGGAAAGGACAAACACCCTCCCCTAGAGTTTTTGAATGCAATGTAACGTGGTGAGAACAGCATATCCTTGTAATTTCTGTGTGCACGTATTTAAAGCATGAACACAGCATTGGATAGACTTTATATAGAGACACAATCTGTGCCCATAATACAAGGCAGTTAAACGAGCATATGTAAATGCTTCCCCTACAGGGACACGGGATTTAACCCATGACTGGATTCAAGCTTTTGAGAACATTTAAGAGGACGGTTACATTGGGTAAGAAATACAATGAACATAAGCATACAATAAATTATTCTAAATATACCAATGTACTCATTAAAAAAATAGGATTAACACCATTAACATATTGTTTAACAATCATGTGTTTTTATATTTTTTTTTCTCTTCTCGCTTTCCCACAAACCTCCTTCCTCTTCCCCCCCCCCAAACATGGCCATGTTATTATGATTTTGTTAATTATTTCTCAATTCATGCATGTGCAAACGTTCTTGTGGACCACATTGGCGTTTACTTAAATCAATTTATTATGCACTGTTTTTGATATTACTTGTCATTTGTTGATACCAGCCCTGATTTGAGAAAGACGTTGGTTACGTTGAAACACGTGTCATCACTAAAGGGCAACAGTTGTCTCAGGGATGGTCATCATTATCATTTCTGTTGGTTGCTTTTCCGATTCCTCTTGTCTTTCCACAGTGTCTGTTGTGGAGTTTCTTATGGCAAGAAGTCTCTTCTTTTCTACTGTTTTGGATTGTGGTTCTGCAGTCATTGACACTAGGCCTGTTTTGTGTGCATGCGTGTGGTTGTCAGTAACCTTTCTTCATTTATTCTTTGCCGACCCTTTCTCCGGCTTTTCTGTTTGTTTGTTACCACAAGTGTGTGTATCATTGCTAATGACATCCATTTCAAGTTCATTCACTCCACCATCAGATCTTCTAGGGACTGGAATGACTATGTAAGGTCTGACGTTAATGACAGTAAAACAATGATGAATATGATACATAAATACATTATGCCCCTGTATGTCATGCGGCAGCATTTACTTCAGAGAAGTGTGGTTGTCTCTCCTTCTGTGGTAGGACCAGATTGCTGCTCTGGACCTTCATCCCGATCATTCGCAAAATGTCAATGTTTTATTGTATTCCTTTACACAATATTGTCTTATTTCAGGATACAGTTCCTCTGCTAGACTATGGGGAAAATCAAATTAAATGACACTTCAGTAAGTCCTTTTACTGTGCATGTTCAAAGTAGGTAAACTCCCAGTCCACTCCTTGGATTTGCGTCAGTCCTGAGGACATATTATATGCTGATCAGTATGAAGAAATAAGGAAAAAATAACAACAAATGCAGTAGGTGAGGTCCTTTACCCTCCTTCCTCAATCTGTCCCTCGGCGGAATGCTTTTAGAATCTCCTCAGATAGTTCTGCTGATGGTTGAAGATTTCTAGTTGGAGCACAATTCCATGCAAGAGCATGCCCACCTGTGCAACATTAGCTGGATCTCTGATGAATGTGAGGACGTCAACATCAATTGGTCTCCTCACTAGTTCTGGAAAGTCAGTGACTAGGCGAAATAGGACGTTGTGAGCCAACCTGCTGTCCTCTGGTGACAGGGACATCCATCCTGTCTTGCTGAGGTTCAGGATTATATGTTCTTTCCTTGATGTAAACAATGTCTGCACTGCCTGATCGCGTGGAGTGCGTCTAGGATCATGATTTTATTTAAAAGTTGGCTTAAATGTTCTGTATTTGCTGGGTCTTGAAGAAACATGAGTGTGTCTGTTGTTCTTTGGACAAGAGCTGGACAGTCTTCGATTATGCGAAAGAACAATGCGTTGATAAGCTCATTTATTTCCGTCTATGTTTTTAGGACATTTGGTTCCTTCTCATTGTACGCTGGAAATATGAGAAACTGTTTGGCAATGACAGTAAGCAATCTCTTTATTATGTTTTCATTTTCAGAATCTTGAAGAAAGTCAGTGACACTGGTGAGCCTTCCCACAAATGATGGGTATGATCTGAGACTAGGTCCAAATAGTTGACCACATCCTTGGCGATGTCACTACTGCGGGAGACCATAAGTGATTCTGAATGGGGTCTCGGTGTGGAATGCGTCGGGATACTGTAGTTGCTTCCAATGTAAGTGTTCTAGGTCAAAATGTGGCATATTCTTTTCACATCAAGGCTTGAATGTCCCTCAGTTCAAAGTTCAAAGTCAACAGACTGTGTTGTGGCTTATACGTGCAATTTTCTCCTTCACCCTGCAACTAGGATGCACAGAGTGTCCTTTTGTATGTCTTTATCCCCTTTTTTGCTTAGAGTGTCCAATTTAAGCCACAATTTGCAAAAAGTTCTTTGTCTTTGTTTGGCTGGTCATGCATCCTTCTTCCTCATCATGGATGTCGTATGCACGTGCTGTGGTTCTTCCCCATTGCTCATCGACTCCTCTTGTTGCGGTGCAGGCAGGGGGCCTTCTCCGATGTAGGGTTTGATATCGCCGAGAAAAATCCAAGCTCTCCTGCTTTGCAGTTTCACTGCAGATGGGGTACAGTCATCCACCGGGAGTGGACCGTTAAATCTTGTCTTGCCCCACTTTTTCCTTGTATGATTCCTCACAAGGACGGTGTCTCCAGGGAAGATGGATGGAACACAAAGTCCTTGAGCTGTGTCTTTAGTAGTATCTCCTTCCGTGTTCCGTGCTGCCCTGCACCCTTTTTGTCGTCGTTGCAGCTGGTCTGAACTTACAGTAAGGCAAGATGTCATGCAGTTCAGATAGTTTTGCATTTCAGATCCTAAAATTTCTCCTGTTGACTGTGCATCACACCCAGCTGTTTCTCGGGGTGTCAATGGAGTTCTCATTCTTCTTCCTGTGGCTATCTCGTTTGGCGTAAGATGATGGTCAGAACTGGGTTGGTTCCGAAGTGCATACAGTACCAAAGAAAGGCAGTGCAACCATCCCTTTCTTAGAGTCATCTTCAACTTAGCTATCCTTTCCTTTAACAAGCTGTTGAGCTTCTCACAGATCCCATGACCGTGCGGATGATACGCCAATGGGAACTTGTGCTTTATACAAAGCTAATCTGTTCGAATGTTGCATTAACAAAGTGAGGGCAATTATCTGATCTCATGTCCTCGCACATCCCCCACCGGGGGAACACCTCTCTCACTAAAAATTTGGCTGCACAGGTAGAGTCTGGGTGTGTACATCGACCTGCCTCAATCCATCTAGAGAATGAACACACCACAACAATCAAGTATCTGTACCCATTACATACTTGAATCATGTCGACGTAATCGATGCAAGTTCCGGAAAGGTTCATTTGGCCTTGGGATGACTCCTCATTACTTGTAATGTGCACCCAGCGTGAATTGCTGGCAGATTATACAGTTCACTATAAAGAATGCAATGTGCTCAGCTAAATTCGGTATGAACCAGTCTTCAGCAAGCGTTGCTGCTAGGTTCTCTTTTGTCATATGTGCTGGATAATGTAACTGCTCTAGTGCTTTTTTTAATAGGGCTACAGGCCTTACTGGTTTACCAGTGCTGTCTTGTCACCACAAGCTGTCAGAGGTTTTTATAGAACACCCTTGATGTTTCCAAAGGTTCTTTTCTTCCTGTGGTGCCTCCCCTTGGAGTTCCATTAGCTGTGTTTGTCCCAAATTACTGTAACTTTCAGGTGCAATTCGTGTAACCATCATTCACTCGTTGGCATGTATAACTTCCACTTCCATGATTGTTTCATTTTTGGATGCCATACTCTTGGCTTCCGTGTCTGCTGCTTGATTTCCGCGTGAGATAAAATCTGTCCCCTTTCGTGTGGCCATGCATTTCATGACCGCTATGCCCACTGGGAGCTATCATGCCTTGATCAGCCTGTCCAATAAGGCTGCGTGCTGCGCTGGCATGCCATCCGCTCAGAGGTAGCCCATCCTTTTCCAGCACGCTAAGCCTGCGTGCACTGTTGACGTCATAAAGGCAGAGTCACTGTACACCGTTACTTCCTGGTCTGCGTGATTCTCAATTGCGAGTATCAAAGGCCAATAATTCTGCAGCCTGTGCTGAATAATGAGATGGTATTTGTGCACTAATAAGTACACAGGTCTCCATTTGCTGTGTGTTTTACCACAGCAATGCCAGTATATCTTTGTCTGTCACTTTGATCGATCCTCGAAGACCCATCATGAATACGATCTCTCCTTCTGCCAAGGCATTTTCTTTCACCTTGGGGATTTCATCATAGAATTCTTCATAGTTTGCACAGTCATGTGTTGGCCCTCCTTCAGTGACTGGCTCGGGTATGAACACAGCTGGGTTCACTATCTTGCATCAAACTTAATCACTGGATTTGATATGATCACTTCATAGGCAGAAGCTCTCTGAGATGTCAATGTGCCCTTTGGTTTCTCTAGAATGGCAAAAAGTGAGTGCTCGACATACAGCGTCATGGAGCATCCCATCACAATGGTTGTAGCCTTCTCTATAGTGAACGCCGCGGCAGCTAAACTTGGTTTGCAAGGAAATTGGCTTCTCATTACTGGGTCCGAATTCCCACTGTATTATGCCAGGGGCTTGTACCCCAGTGTGGTTCTCTGTGTGAGCACTGCCGTCATAACGCTGCTATTCGGGTGTGAAAACAGGTCAAATTCCTCTGCATAATTGGGGATCCCTACAACTAGTGCTGTGCAAATAGCTCTTTTGAGTTCAGCAAATCCTTTCTCCATGTCTCAGACCATTCAATTTTTCTTTCGTTACTTGGGCCTTCTTTAGGGCCTGAAGTAAAGGCTTAGTGTAAGAGCTATAGTCGAAGACGCATGCCCTAAGGTCTAGAAAGCTCTGCATCTGTTTTATCGTGTGTGGCTTGGCTGTGTTCAGTATGGCTTCAGCCCTTTCTCGGGTCGCTCTCTTTCCTTCATGTGAGATTAGCTGGAATATAGTAAAGTCACATTCATTTCACATGCTCCTATAGAGACTGGAATTGTATTTGTGAAGGGAACTCGACTTCTGTAAAACTTTGAGTATTTATGGCCTAGCCGGACAAGGAAAACTTGCCTTCACATATGCACGAGCGTATTGCACCCTTGTCAACTAGGAAGGAATATTATTTATCCCCTATAACGACATCCAGCCTAGGCTCCCTCTGAGGGTCTGGTGTCACTGATAGGATAGAACACATCAGGGTTCCCAGTGAGCTGTCCTCGTTCATATACAATTTTGGCCCACTGTGCGCTGGTGGATTTCCCCCATTCCCATTGTTACTTCCCATTCCAGGATTTGTGGTCTGCCATGTGCTCATCGTCTGCGATAGTTGCAATGGTGCCTGTTGGGATTGTCCTTTTGGAAAATTCCCCATATTCTGAGGTTGCACACCTTGTTGTGCTCTTGGTGCTTGGTGTTGCACCATGTGATTCTGTGCAACACCCGGTTGTAAAACTGCAGGTGGATTTGCCATGCATGGTCCTGTCCTTTGGCTGTTCTGCAACATGCCTTGGTTTCTGCATATGTAAGCTAAGTGCCCCGTCATTTCACACAACCAACATTCTGGCAGTGGTCGGATCATTTGCCCGTTTGACATATCTTGATTACCATTTTGCATACTTTGAAAACTTCCTTGATTATTTTGGAAACCTCCCTGATTGCTCTGCCCTCCTCTTCCCCTAAATCCTCTTCCCCTGGGGTAAAACCCCATATTGACCTGATTATTCTGCTGTGGATTAGTCAGCTGCTGCATGCTCGATTCAGCTGTGCTAGTTATCATGGCTCCCTCAGGAGCATATTTTGACAATTTCTTCTGCAACAATTTCGCTTCCTCACCCTTATTTGCAGCTTCCTTTTTGTGATTCTTTTCTTGCAGCAATCTGCAATTGTGCACGATAGTAAGCTGTATTTCAGCCCAAGGCTTGGCCTCAATTCCCACCAATTTCTTGAGTTGTTTCTGTACCGGCTCTGGCAGCCCTTGGCACAATATATGGTAGAACACAGGTATAGATTTCGTCCAAGATTCATGAGTCTGGAGTACCCATGCGTCTTGAAAATTCTGTATATAAATTAACGGATCCTCAGACTCCTTCATTTTTCGTGTCATTATAGCTCCCATATCGGAAGTGTCTGGGTATAGCACTCGTAGCACTTTCCATACTGCGGCTCTACAATTGTTAAATGGAGCTTCATAATGCAAGGTATTAATTGTGGTTACACCAGGGTAGCCTGCTCGTGCCCACACATTGGCTTCTCTCTCAGCAAGTATGGCGATTAGGAGAACCTTAATTTCCCTATGCCTAACGTGTTCCCTCTTGTCATTTTTTCTAACGCATGTATCGGCTTTCTGGCTCCCAATGTCAACATTGGAAGCTTGTTTTTCAAATGTTCTCGATCCATGTGTGGCCATGGAATATATGGTGGTCTTACTCCCCCTTTCTCGAGTAGCGGAAATTGGGAGGTATAGTTCTCTCTCTCTTCTCTCATTGTTCTCCTGTCTATTGCAGGGGTAATATTCCTGCATCGTCGTCTGCTTGGCAATGTCCTGAACCTGCCTACATAGGGCGGTGAAGACACCCCTCTCTGACCGTGAGATACTTCTTCATGTCGGTCTGACTGCATGGCTGACTCTAATGCCCTCGGTGCAGACTCACTAGTATCTGACCATCTTACTCCTTTCTCTCTTGGGAGTTGTCTCTTGCTCCAACTTTCTTCCTCATTTTCCTCATGCTCCTCCCTTTCCGAGTCGGACAGTGTCTGTGCCCAACTAGTGCCACTTCTCGTGTCTTCTTTGTTTCTTCTTATTTCTAGTCTATCCAAGGATAGGTCTCTATTCCCACTTGTTCAGGAGACATCCTCAGTGTCGTAAAGCTGAATGCTCTCCAGGCGCTCGTCTTCCCCATCCCCTTGGATTGTTTGTTCTAACCCCATTTCATCATATATTCAATCAATCGTTTCTCTGATGCTTCTGGTGTCGAAGTCATCTTCCATATTTGCCCTAGACTTGCCTGGTACTGAATGATACGCAGGAAAAAAAATTGTATGTCTTCCCAATCTACTACTGGAGCGGGTTTTCTAACCTCGCTCCCTAGATATTCAAGATCACGTGCCCTCTGTCTCGACTTATTTTCGATATCATCATCGAATTCTCTACACTTCCTCGCCTCTTCTCTTACTCTTTCTTCTTCCTTTTTCTTTTCGTTTCTTTGTTCATCTGCCCTTCGAATGTCCTCGTCTCTTCATCTCTTTATTCTTTTCTCTTGTATCCTTTGTTCTTCCTCTGACCTTTGCTGTTCCTGTCTGTCATGATCATTTGCTGCTCTTTGTTTGCTATGAGCTGTCTTTCTTGCTCTTCGCAATATAGCTGTTCTCGCCTTTGTCTATCTTTCTTATTCTTTCATCTCTTAACTCCTTCTATTTCCATTTTCTCTGTTCATCATCTAACCTCTCCTTTTGTTTTGCGTCATCAATGCCTTTGTCATCAAGTTTCAATAAAATGTGTCCTCCCATCCATTTGTTTTTTGCGAATGCTATCTCATCAGTTCTATCTTCGTTTCCCTTCCATCTCTTCCCTTCTCTCTCTTTGTTGAGAGATGCGCTTGTTTGTGCTTGATCCCTTCTTTCATCATTGCGTCCCCCCTTATCCTGTGTGACTGTGGAGGTAATATCCTTATCCTTTTCTTTCCCTTGATTTTCGTCACTAATATGCGTAGGTGACTAATATGCAGGGTTGTTATACCCTATGGCTGCTTTTAAGTTCTCTTAGCGGGTATAATCCCTCATCTTTACTTTCTTGACCCTTTGTTTCGGATTGGGCGTGTGGCATGGTAGGCATCTCACCCCCTCTGTGCATACATTAATTATCCAATCTATTGGCGGCTCCTCTTCCTTTCCATGTTCATACATTTTCCAAAGTTCTCGAGCAGTGAGGCGTTTGTCTAACTTTTTGCCTGTGTGTGTGGCATGCAAATATGTCGTCATGTGTTGCAAGAAAGCTTTGGATAAGGACCCAACCTGTGGCCATGGCATAAACATCTTGTGGGCGGTTCCTTTAACCCTCTCTGTACTGTATTTCTTCAGTTTGGGTGCGTGTTTCGGCAACTGTTTGAACAAGTGTATCAATGGTGTCATGCCTTCCATTCTTAAATCTGTTCCCTTTCCTCTTATATAGCACTTGTCAACACTTTTGTGTGGCTTAAACAGTTCCAACAATATGAGCAAGCACCAAACACTGCAAGCTCCAACCCAGATTTTCCACAACATGTTATACCTTCTAATTTACTCGAAAAACATCAATCACGTAAAAATGTAAATCATTTTTCTCAAGGAAAATTTTTCGATGTATGACGTCACAACAAAAACATGTAAGACAGACTCTTAACAGACTAGACGAACACCAGCTGGTCACATATATTTCTGCCTCTAATCATTACCCTTTCATGGAGTCTAAATGTACCCCTTTCATGACAGTCGTGGTAATCTAATCGTTACCCCTTTAGCTGGGACTCTGGGTACACGTTTCTTCTAGCCGATTGTATTAAAAGCGTAGGAATAAGGTAACCTTTATTTACTAATTATTCTCAAGTCATTATTCCTATATATATATATATATATATATATATATATATATATATATATATATATATATATATATATAGGAATAATGACTATATATATATAATGACTATAATGACTATATATATATATATATATATGTATATATATATATATATATATATATATATATATATATATATATATATATATATATACATTCTTCTCTACTTCTAACTATATTTTGTTTTTTCTCCCACCTCCCTCCATTTTCTTTTCCCTTTACTTGTTCTAGAGCATGCACTTTTGCCAAAACATTAAATCTTTTTCACTCACTGTTTGCATGGTTCCTCTATGGACCCTCGTGATCACCTCCTTTGATACCACCTTCTTCGGCTTTTCAGCCGCTCAGCTACCCGTAGGAATGGGAAGGGATAGCATGGGGAACACGGGTCCCTTCAGGCCCTGGTCTGCAGTTTTTCTTACACTACCACTGTCTACAGGGCGCTTCACTGTATACTCAGCCGAATGGCAAAGGACTCGTGATATTGCCGAAGACCTAGAGTTACTTTATGTCGACGGTCAATGGGTGTCTTATTCTAATCAATAGTCGATAATCGATAAACCATCAATCTCTGCTACCAACGGTACTCAGGAGACCCCCGGCCGGCCCATAGAGCCGAGGTTTGTTCTGAAAGTACTTTAAGACGAGATAGCTGCACCCCTGAGATGGATGGGGATGCAGATTTATCACTCCAACACCAATCAGTAAGGTCAACTCAATGGCTTGACAAGGGTGTTTAATGACGTACAAAAAACTGAGAGTCATGGAAATCAGCAGTGATGCGATCATCCTTCTCGCTTCAACTCCAATAGGCTTCATAAAAATCATAGCATTTATACTGAAAGCACGTCATAATTGACGTATAACACTCAAATGTTAATATGCAATTCTATTGGTTAGGAAAAGGTAACTTTAATATAGGTGCTATATCTGTATATGGTAACAGAGTGAGGGTATTGGGTAAACACTGTCAGGTGGGCGTCTAAGCCCTTCCCTCAAAGATGACTACTGTAGATGTCACTAAAAGTACGACGTCACATTGGTTCTACTAACTGGTGGACCCTAGATTATGTAGTCCATTGTGATTGGGTTGGCACCAACCCCATGCATACATTTCCACTTTGCAGCACGCAGAATGGTCAGCCAGGTGCAGGGTTCCCTCTAGTTACCTGGCCTTTCTCCAATTATGGTTACAATCAATCATCACTTCCACAACTATATGTCATTTAATTTACTGTGGTTGGCCTTGAAACTGCATCTTCTGTCTGGGAAAGTTCTGATATCTCTGCCTGGGCGGATGCCAAGCGTAGGTGTGAACTTGTGCTTCTCCTCGCTCGGCTGGTCACGTGCTACCCACACCGTGAATTTGTCTAGTTTCTCTTAATGTGTGCATTTGATTCTTATTCAGCTTGCCACCTGCCTACGCCTCCTTATCTTGACCTTTCAGAGACAGGATACTCTGTTCTTAAGTTTCAATTATATGTAGCTACTGTTCGTTTCTTCTATTAGTATGACCCTGGCCCTCCTGTCAAGAGTTGCATCTGCCGAGTTTCGATTCAGCCGTCTCTTTTCGTTTTATTAGAATATGAATCACTGCTCATTCGGCCTTCAGTAACCTTGGTTTATTCTGCTTCGTTTTCAAAGTGGAATAACACTTATAATACTGTGCTTCGTTTTGAGGTAGATTATGTATAACGACGCTTGCCGCACTATTCTTCTACTTAGCATTTCAAGCCACATTGTTTTCTTAGCTTTCTTGCGGTTCCAAGTATAAGTACAAGTGTTAGCTGGTTGAATATCTTCACCTTGTTTACAGCTTAAGCTTCTTTGTATTTCAACATCGTTCTCCCCTTTTAGGTTCACAATATCCTTATTCATGGCGTTTTGTCTCTGAGTGTCATTCTCAGGTTGTAATTTCTTTTACTTGTACTTCAGTCCGGGTCCTTGTGACGTCACCATTCGTCTTCCATTAAGACTTTTTTGGTTTCTTCCGGGACTGCACTTAGGCAATCTTCATTTTGTCTCATTTGCTGGTACGGTTTCCTTAATGAATACCTCACTTTCCATGGTTTTCTTGGTATCGGTACTTCAATAGGTGTTACTCCTCTGATAGGTACTGGGCAGAGCCCTACTGTGGCTCTCTGCTGCTTTATCTACTCAACATACGTCACATATTTTGGTGTGAACTTTCCTGGTACTTCATAATGGGCGACTGGCGTGCAGGCTTTATTTGGGACCTCCTCTACACCGTCAATACGAACGTGAGACCCCCGTACATTAAGTGCCACAGTATCGTATACCCTCCATCATTATGAAAGAGGCAATCACGTGGATCTCCAGTAATGACCGGGCAGGTGGGACTTCAAACCAGGAGCTCTTTCCACCGTATCTGAAATGAAAAGGGACTTTAATTACTTGCTTTACTAGCGACTTTTCCACCTCCCCACCATATCGGATACCTTAGTAGAACAAATTGTTACTTATTTTCTTCATTGTGTATTGCAATGGCCATGGAGGTGAAGTGCACAGTTGCCTGACTGTGCCTTGTAATAGTATAAAGCATAGGTGCCCCGTTTCTTTACTGTGCCCATATTCACAATGTCAAATGCATAAGAATAAATTGCCTCAAGTCCCCGATCCCCAAATGGAGGCAGAGTTATTACTGCCTGGATTCCTAAATTACTGGAATGAAGTTGCAACTGATTACTTGATGTCCACCTGTGAGAAAAGGAAAAAAATAATGGTTTCTTTCGCATCATAATATACAGAAAAGACTGCCATTGAACAGCACATCTAAAAGTTACTTGACAAAAAACAGAGGCATCTGAAAATGGAGGCCATTCTTCGTCTGTGCAAAAAAAGGTATGTAATCAGTACTGATTGATAGCTGCTGGCAGCACGTCACTGGGCTTCGAGAGAAAACAGTTTCTGTTTCCTTTCTTGTTTCAGTCAATAAGAAACACTTGGAAGCAAGCTAATCTCAAAACAGGTAAATCCATGTTGAAGAATGTCTGCCTAACAAAAGTACAACTCCCGGTCTGGCAACAGGATGATGCGTTGGCTTTCTGGCTGTTGTAGCCATTCATGGAACTTTGCCTCAAACATTAGACTACTGTCCTTTTGATAGTGTGGATGTCACTGAGGGCCCTAACAATCTTACTCTCAGAGAGTTTCTGCTTAGCTGTTCCCCCTCAAGCTCGAGAGACATGACACCCCCTCTCCCACAGCCACCACCCCCAATAAAGTATTGACTTAGGCCTAGAAATGTCATGTTCTCCTAATTGGGGGTCATGGAATACTTGAAGGTACACATTCCTGACGCTTCAGCAAAGGGATCTGGCTTGCTTGCTTGGTGATATCAATAGGAGGCGATAGATTGAGCATTCTGGTGCAAAATGATGTTCTCAGGAGGGTCCTTAAGATCTGGCAGAGGTCTCCCTGTGGGGTGCTGATGAATAGATAATTGAACGCCCATACAGACGATTTATGATTTAGAAAGTGTGCTTGGCTTCCCATTTGCATTCACAGTCCTTGGTGGTGTTCACAGCAGCAACATTCACCTCTTCTCTTCACCTACTGAGCAGTATACCCATACTGTAAGCAGAAGTAAGTATGCCAACATTTTTCTGTACGTCTTGGCCATGCCAATATGGATACTACTTTGGCACTGTGTTGGCTGTGGAAGGATATTGGAGGTTTACCCGATTTTTCCCAAAGGACAAGCAGGTTCTTTTTCGGTCTGCATTGTCTCACAATAAGTAAGATACCTTTGGCTTTATTTTAAGTTTGTAGGGGATACTGTGATTTTTTTTTCATGAAAGTACCTCAAATGTGAATATTGCTATTACCACTCTATCCGATAGAATTACTGCTGGATTACGAGTGGGTTAACAAGAGTTATAATCCCATGTCCAGAGGACTCTGTTGGGATTTTGGCTGATTCACAGTAAGCGTTAATGCTGCCCGCAGTCAAAAGCCAATTTGTTGATGTAAAGTGCAGTAATTACCTCCAGCCATGTGTTGGAGGTAAATCCCCCACTTCACCTCTGAACTAGACATTCAGCATTGCAGTAAACCCAGTGGTAATTCTGTTATCACCAAAAAAAGGAGATCATGGAATTACCGACATGTTTTACAGCTCTGCCGAATTTGGAATAAGACTAAAGCGTCTAAAGGGGATCTACACTTCATAAAATGGATATGGCAGCAAGTGGCGTGTGCATTGGTGATGCCCCATAGAAATTTGTACCCTAGGTGCTCCATAACAGATATCCTAATGTAACTTTGTTCTCAGGTGCCCCACTGTAATGTTGCTCCCAGGTGCCTCACTATAATGTTTCCCTTCTTTGATTTTGCTGCCAGATTTCCCTCTTGAGTTTTGCTCTCAGGTTCCCCCATGCCCCCATTATTTTTTCCCATGTGATTTTGATCCTAGATAACCCACTGTGACTTTTCCCCAGTGCGATTTGCTGATAGGGGTCACCACTATGATTTTTCCCTGGAGCGATTTCACTGTTGACTTGGTTGGTATCTATTACTACCTGCTCCTTTATGCATTCAACCCACCTTTCTCCACTGTGATTCAGGACCAAACACTGCACATTGTCTGCCGCCAGGAATGCCAGCCCACCTGAGGGTGCTTTAGGGCTTCTCCTCACAACTAGTGATGCTAGAGGCATCACTTCTAGAATGTCAGCTCACCCACACCAGGTCGGGTATCCGCTGACCGCTCCCACACGAACATGGCAAATTCTACCAACTAAGCCACAGACAAATGGGAATTGAACACCCTTTCCAAAAGCGTCAAACATCAGAATGTTTCACTTTTCTAGCCAATTTACCTAGCACTCTAAACCATTGCAATGTCTCAAAAACTATATGATCGATGCATTAACCCCAGATGAACTAAATAGAGAGGTAGAATCTAATTTAACAGCTTTAAAATAAGGCAAGATGAAATGTGATGCCTCAAATGAAAATGACAAGAACCAACTAGAAATAGATCACACGTAGTACTTGGATACGTCTGAACTAAATGCATCAACAAAAGAGCGTAGTTATCTTACATTTCCCTCTCTCTCCACTAAACAAAACACACACCTTTCTTTTTCAGATCTGCCAGAACACCAAAACATAATGCCAATAGCAGCAGCATGTCGTCTAAAACCCATTAATATAACCTGTACGAATACAGGTCTAATTTAGGGCAAACAAGCTTCAACAGGGTGACCACGAAACACTGCTGGAGCTGGACCTATTCCACTTATATACAGATCAGTAGCTGTGCAAGACAATTACTAGCACTTTGACAGCAAGATCATTGGCCCTCCTAACCAAGCAGGCAGAGAACGCATATTGAACCACAAGCAGGCAAGTAGCACAGATTCATAGTCTTTGCAGGCGAAGCCTTCATATGCGCATGGCCCCACATCAGGGCCGCTCCCCAAGTGCCACCAGATGCAAGAAGCATTAGTCCACTACCACAGGCTTTTTCTCTCATCCCGTCCTCAAGAACCCCCTCTGGGCCTTACAGGGGAGGGTCAAAAACAGCTGGAAATCAACTCCTGAGACACTACAGCTATTCTGGAAGTTCTTCCCGATGCCAAAAAAGAACCAAACTGGTCTGTACACTGCATTATACATCTCCACCTGCAACCTTTCCTTCAATGAAGAAAAGCTCAAGGATATTTATGCATGCTGAGATGCAGTCCTCAAATGATGGGAGACTAGCTATGTGTGGTAGTGCTGAAGGATGCATACATGAGGCTTCAGCAGAGCTGACATTTTGATCTGATTTTACCCTAAACCTGAAGGTATGATTGGCAACTTTCTTTTCAAACCCAGCATCATCAGCAAGAGATCTACACAATCTGGATGTACATAGGTCTCGGAGGTTCTACATGGAAATACAGAGGTACCTTTACAGTCAAGCAGTTAGCAAAAGCCTCTTTTTCTATTTTGATTGTGTCTTGCTTATTTGAATAGTACTTGATTCCAGGGATCTCTCCGTCAATAGGTAGCCATAACTACAGCTTCCGGGCATGCATCTGAACTTTATCTGTAGACCAGTCACATGGTCTTCTCCCTCAGCTTTCTATAAACATTATTCTCTCAATTCGACCATCAGCTTATTCCATTATTACTTGGTAACATCTCATAGGTATGCAAGAAAGACAATGGGATTTAGGAGTATAAAACACTTACTTTAGTTCTGTACTGACTCCTTGCTCGTAGTCCTATTTCTTCATTACAACCCACCCATCATCCCTGTCAAAATTCAGCTAGAAGTCAGGTAACACCAATGGCAATGTAAGCAGACTAAAGGTCATGCATGCCCCTGGCCTCACTGTTCAAGCCGATATATTTTGGTGTGCAAAATACTCTGATCCTGTCCCCATTTGGGATGACGACCCATGTGTATGGAAGAAAGAGGACTATGGACACGGGGTACATTTGTCATCATAGTGAGAATCATTTCCAAAATGGAAGATACCAGTGCAATTCCCACTGGTTGAGGCAATTTAAATGCTTTCTATGCATCACTTGTTGGCATTTATGGTGAGATTCATGGTAGCCTAAGTGGGAGCTCATTTGTCAAGATGCTGCTTTGTTCTCTGTCCATCTGTTATGCACATCCCAATAGGGAGATACCTAAGGAAGACCTGTAATTGTCACCTGACACTCAAATTAAGAGTAAGGATTCTTACAAGGACTGTTTGGGCTCCACATCTGTTCCTATCTGGAGCTAACATGTGTCTGAACTATCTATTCTACCAGAAATGATGAGCTCCTCTAGGGAACCTCCTTATTCCCTAGCTCATTCCGCGGGTGGGGGAGGGGGTTCTGTATCATCTGGCATGTTGCATGAAGTTCTTTATAAAAACCTCAGAACCAATCAAAAAATTTATGGGAACCAAGTCGGATCAACTCAAACATTTAGCCGGTCAAGTGGCACAGCGAGTAGAGCGCTCGCTTTGACATCCGTGCAGAGCCTGCTAACGCAGGTTCGAATCCCGGCGGGGCCAATCTCAGCCTTTCATCCTTCCGAGGTCGATAAATGAGCACCACACACCGTGGGTAATAATAAGCAGCGCTCAGATACCTGAGGGTTTGTAGCGCTATATAAAAGCCTAATTATTATTATTATTATTATTATTATTATTATTATTATTATTATTATTATTTAATTTATTAGTTTCTTGATTACTACAATGTTCACCTGGGATTAATGCATTGCTCCTATAGGTTTGTATTGAAACATTAAAATTCAACTGAAAGAGGCAGGAGTAGCTGAACTAATGTTATAATTTGCATTAAACATTTTCAACAATTTTCAAAGGAAAATAGTTGAAACCATACCTTACTACTAATGCTTTTCTTTTGATCCCTGTTTTTTCCATAGGTAAGAAACTTGGATTTACAATAGACAATGGGAAAATTCACAATGTGTCCCTAGGGCAGGGGCAGGAGGTGGTTGCAGAAAATGCCTTAAATGAATCAGCCACTAAGGGTCACTGGGTCATTCTGCAGGTAATAACAACATCTTGGCTATATATTTATGGCATTTTGCCCTCTGTTTGTGGACCATTTATATGCTTACATTTTGATCAGTGGTACCATGTCTCACACTTATCTGTTTTGCCAGAAGAATGTATTCCAGCAGGTGCTCTCATCTCACCAATGTTTGTTAATTATGAGAGGTTTCTCTAGGTCTAGGAGAGTCCGGCCAATTATTGAAGATCTGACAGATTGTAAGGTTGCTTATCATCTGATCAGATGAACAGCATGGTAAACATTTTCTCAGATCTTTGAAGGCTGAAATGGGATCCTGTTAACTAACATTAGATGCTCAACAGTCCTTTTTGGTACATCTCTATTTGGGTCACCTGCAGATGATGAACTCACAAGGATTAATTAAGGGGGTGAAACTCTAAAACAGGTGGACTAGAACAGGAGAACAAGCAGTCCAACCAATTTTAAAGTGGATCTAGAAAGTGATTCTTCCCATAGTGGGTTCAAAGTCACTATAGGCAACAATAGTAGAAGCAACATCAGAAGTATTCCTAGAAGCCTCATTATCACCAAAGATACTAGATGACAGGGAGGGGTACTGAGCTTCCCGAGGTGGCTGGGAAGCTGTCAGCAACTCACAAACAATGACTTTCCACAATGTTCTCAGCTTCTAAGTACACAGGAGAGTGAAAGAAGAGCCTTTCCCAGCGTGGCAGTCAATCACACAAGAACTTTGGATGTGTAGTTTGCTCTTTCCAAGGCAGGACTGGTGAAAGGGTTTTTGCTAAATACCTAAATGATATGTTGTGGTTATGTTTTTTACAAAATGATCTTAATACATTTTAACATTGATTACAAAAAGTCTGCTTGGATGAATATAATATCGAAATGAAATACGGTATTTTGGAGTGTCACTCTCTACCTAATCAAAGGGTTATAAAGGAGGGGTAACCGTTTTTCTTTGTTCATTGCATACTATTTGTTATGTTCCAGCATCTAAACTGGTCCCCCTATAACAAAAAATTGGGAAGTACCTATATTTACACTACTGTGGTATGCAAACAGCCACTTTGCCGTCCACCCACTAGCTACACTGTGGGCCTCATTACAGGTACCACAGTTAATTGAAAAAGTGGTGGTAATAAAATTACCACCACTTTTACCACTTCATTGAATTAAGGGTCAGAAAAAATGGGTGTTCATTTTGCCAGCGGAATTAGCCTCAGAGGAATTACTGATGATGGAATTACCACTGTAACTCAGTCGAAATTCCACCTGTGCTAATTCTGCAAGCGGAATTAGGACCAGAATAAGACTGGTAATTCTGCTGCATTACAAGTGGAAATAAAACCAAAAACAGCATTAATTCTGCAAGACAAATGTGCTCAGTTACCTGCACTAAACAGGTGAACATAAATGCATCCAAGTGAAGCAAATTAATCCAAAGGACTCAAACAGGGTATGTAAGGGACACACCTTTTCCTAAGTCACTTCCCAGCACCATACAGCACACGGCAGTTGCTAACTTTGACATCCAGGGAGTCCATTGACCTCAATCGTCAAACCATTGTCGACCTCCTCACACTTATCCATCCTGACATTGAGAATGCCATCAATGTACAGACAGTGTTACCATCGCTATCGAAGCTGGTGTCAGTCTTGCAATTTTCTGCCACAAGCACAAATCAGCACACCATGGGCATGCTGCATGGCAAGTCGCAACCAGTATTTTTAGAAGTGCTGGGACAGGTGCTGGATACACCACTGAAACATGTGCACATCTCTCTGCCTTGTACCCCTGCAGAGTGCATGCCAAGAAAGACAGCGTTTACACCACTGCCCACTTTCCCAATGTAATAGCTCTGGACTGCACACATGTGGCATTGGTGGCACGACCAACAGGAATTCCTTTGGCATCTTAAATGCCTGGGAGGAGGACAGGAGTGAGATTGACCCTGCGAGCTCTGAACAGGTTGTATGCTACCCAAAACATCTGCAGTGCTGGTAAGTTCCTTCGTCAGACTCCTTACTGCCAATAGGCTGCCCTCAATGTGGATGTAAAATTCCCAACCCGGCAGCATTTGAGCACAGATGTTAATGTTAAAGGTATTTATACCGCGCAACTTCACCACCAAAGTAGTCTTCAGACGCTCTGGTGGATCTGAAAACGAGACAATGGTGGGGGTGGAGGGTGTGTAGGGTGTAGTCGGGAATAGGATAGTGAGATTTGTGATGTGTTGGCAGCTTCAGTTCGGTTTCCACCGTTCGCTAAGCTTAAGCATGGTTTACGCGTCTGTGCAAACTCCCACGTGCTGTTGCGCCAGGTTATGTGTTGTTAGTCTGTTGTTGCAATGCGGTGAAGTGCATGTGGAATGCTGTGCAGAAAGGTGGTTGCCTGGTTTTCTGTATGAGAGTTGTGTGAGGAAAGTTGAGAGTTGGGGTACCGGTGGGGGTGTCTAAGGGGCACAATCTATCTAGATGCAATTTAAATGCTTAGGGCACAATCTATCTTGATGCAATATATGGCTAATATGCACAATCTATCTAGATGCAATAGATGGCTACGGGGCACAATCTGTCTAGATGCAATATATGGCTAAGGGTCCCAATCTATATATTTGTAATATATGACTAGGGCCCAATCTATCTAGATGCAATATATGGCTACAGGGCACGGTCTGTCTAGATGCAATATATGACTAGGGCCCAATCTATCTAGATAAACTATATGGCTAAGGGACAGTATGTAAATACAGTCAGACCCAACAATTTGAAGATAGGATAATTTTGGTGGGTAATTGCTGGTCCCCCGTTCAGACCGCACCTACCTATTCAGTCACTGCTGGTTGACGGCTGCAGGCCCCACAGGCTAACACGGGCCAACACGGTCTGGAGTGCCTAGATGCCGCTGGGTTTAGTGTGCTTTATACAGAAAACATGAATAAATGTGTCCTAAATATGGACAATGATGAGGTTTCATTAACTCACTAAACAGGTATATCACTGTCAGAATCAATAGGTAGCCTCATAGCAAGTGACCCCACAAAACAATATAGGAACATCACAGTTATCAGCATTGAAAGCTTCAGTCACACATTGGACAGGTCAATCATGGGCAGCAGAATTGTAAGCTACAATAACGCACTGGGCAGGTAGAGCATGGGTAGCAGCAGTGTCAGCTTCTCTCACAGGCATCCATAACTGTCACTGCTCAGTTCCCAAACGTACAAGCTTTCTTCATAAATATAATAGAGTTACTAAATGGGCATGGCTAGGACAGGCTTCTCTCACAAGGAGAACAGAGATAGCCTACTCGGAGCCGGTGCAAGCGTTCTCAAAAAGGTACGGTATGGACATTGGACAGGGCTAGTGAAAGCTTCCCACAAAAACCTTCACATAGCGCATGGGCAGGTCCAGTGAAAGCTCTCCTCGCAAAAAAGTGTGGCATGCTCAGGGCTACTGCCGCTTCCCTAACAAACAAGTACTCGTACAGGATTAACATAGCTATTGCACAAACAGGTAGAGCATGGGCTGTGAGGGAGCAAGCACCTCTTACTGGCGGTGCATGGGAAAGGTAACTGCAAGCTTCCTTCACAAACAGGTATAGAATATACAGTGCAGGTTTCCATCACAAACACATAAAGGTGGAGTGTGGATAAGGCTATTACATGTTTCTATGGTTACATGAACAGCATGTGTAAGGCCAGGTCTGGCTTCCCTTACAAATGGATACATGCACAGCATGGGCAGGGCCAGTGCAAAACTCTCAGAAACGGAAGTAGCTTGTGCAGCGTCACTGAGTGGCTTCCCTTACAAGTAGGTACTTTATGGACAGTGCTGTGCAACCTTCCTTCACAAACAGGTCCAACCTGGGCAGGGCCAGTGCACGTTTATTTAAATGGGTGCTGGTACAGCATTACAGAGCCGGTATACGGTTATTTTACAAACTTGCACAAATATGACATGATATGATATGGCATGTGTAACGCGCCTATACAAAAGTGTTTCAAGGCGCGACGAGGCAGGGAGGGGGGACAAAGAGAAGACAGACAATGATCTTACTAGGCCAGGTGTCATTCAGATCGCGCAAGTGCATGGGAAGAGGGGAAGGGAAAGTGCAAGGGGGAAGTGAGAGGAGAAAGTGCAGTACAGGGGTAGTAGAATAACAAGATAAATAATAAGGGCCAGCTCCTGGCAAGTGCAAGGTAAGTGCAGACAAGTGCTGGGAAGGGGGGGCTGTAGTGATACAGAGACAGTCCCGCAGTGCAAGGGGAGAGTGGCTGGACCAGGGACCGAGATCGTTGAGAGTGGCCTAGTTGCAGATTCAGTGCAGTTTCAGTCAGGAATTAGCAGGGGAGAGGGGGGGGAAAGCAGAAGCAAAGAGGAAGGTTTTGAGGTGCTTCCGGAACCGGAGATGGTTCTCATCAAGTTTCAGGGAGGCAGGAAGGCTGTTCCAGAGGGAGGCCCCTGCCGCGGAGAGAGATCTACCCCCAACTCATTGCTTGGAGAAGCGGCTGACCCTGATGGAGTTGGAGGCGGATGAGCGAAGAGCTTGAGAAAGGAGATATTTAGGAAGAGAGAGTTGAAGGTATTTTGGCCCCAGGCCCCAGAAGGCCTTGTGGACAATGCAGAGGTTTTTGAACTTAATCCTCGCAGCCACTTGAGGCCAAGGACAAGTCTCGCAGTCCCGTTCTGGATGAGTTGCAGAGGGTGGATAGTAGAGGTAGGCAGATTTAGATAGAGGCTGGTACAGTAGTCCAGCTTAGAGAGAACCAGGGCTCTGGAGACAGTGAGCTTCTGGGTGAAGGAGAGGAAAGGAAGAATACCTCTGAGGAGGTGCAGCTGGTAGTGTGACTTCTTAGAGACGTTAGATATGTGAGGAGAGAAGGAGAGTGTGGAGTCGAAGATGACCCTGAGGTTTTTTGCCTTGCAGGTAGGAGCAGGAAGAGGGCCAAGAGAGGCCAGCCAGAGAGCTGGAGGGAAGGAGGGAGTGGGTGTGCCGATGAGTAGAATCTCAGTCTTACTGGCATTAAGGCAGAGGTCATTGGCGGCACACCATTCCAAATACAGCATCTGCAAAAAACTGTGCAAGCTTCTCTGATAATTGGTACAATTATAGTATAAATAGGACGAGTGCAAGTTTCCCTCACCATAATAAAGGTACATCATTTGCAAGCTTCCATTACAAACAGTTACAAATGCATTGCAATTGCAAACAACCTTAATTGGGTACATGTACATTATAGGTTGAGACAGCAAAACCTTCCCTCACAGACTCAAATTGCGCAACATGGTCACATGTAACATAAAAGGGGGATGTCTGGAGGGTTCTGAACGAGTAGAAAACACTAGTAATGCTCTGGGGGTCGTTACGGAAGGGTAAAGCCCATATGCAAATCAGGCTTGGCCCCACCCAAAAAGGAGTGGTCTTCATCGAACTGGTAGGCCACATTCCTTCGACATGAGACTAAAAGCAGCCCCAAACACGTTATGGCCTCAATGGGCCTCATAAAGTCTTTCCACTTCTGTAAAGGCATGGCAGGCTGAAAACCGATTGTCTGGAAGATTGCCCAGACTTCCGCCCGCACATTGGACCACACGATATGGGTACTCTATAATTGGTTATATAGCATGGGGTCCTGCAGGATGGAAAGCCGTCCATCTCACTGTCCCCCCTCCCTCTGGCTCATCATCTCGCCTTACTTTAAAGTGCCTAGCGGATGGGGAGGTGGACTGCACCCTTCCCAACGCAAGGAAAAAGAAGGAGGAAGCTAATAAAGCCAAAAATCAACGCTCTGCCGAACCAAGATCTGCTAATGCCTCGAAAAAACATTTAAATCACCTTTCAGGCACAGACGCTATCATTGACTTAAATGTTCAGAATGAATATCTGTTGGTTTTGGGAAAAGAGACAGTGTCAACAACAGGGTGGGGGAATGAAACGAATTTGCCAAAAAGTCAACCCCAAATTGGGCTCAATAACGGTTCATCAGCCTACTAGTCCTAAGGTGGGGCATAAAGAGATGGGCACTGACCCCATTAATCAAGATCTTATTGGGGTACATTCCCACCCATTTGAAGCTCAAATGGCTTTAGCAGCTTCTAAATTAACTGACACACTGGGAAGAGCACACCGCTCCAAATGTACTTCTTTCTGGGTAGCGGATGCTACAATTTACAAGGATATTAACTTGCATAGGCTAACATTACCAGACAGATCTCCATCATCCATGGTTTTGGTAGGCTCAAAAACAAAACAGGCAAGGAGGTTAGGAATGGTGATTCAGTAGAGGAGGGTTGGGGGAGGGTTCATCCCTAACTGCTCTTGTAACAAATCCTGGAGGTATCGAAATGATGGCCACCTCGGGAGCTCATGTGCCCTTGTTGGATGTAAATGTGGTATGCTCCTCGAAGGTCATCGGGTGGGCGGTCAACAAAGAAAGACATGGCCTACTACGCTTGAATAGGTCTAAGGTGCTAGAGCTATTCAAGCAAATCCCCCCGCTGAGGTCTCTACACTCTGGCAACATTGAATTCATTTCACTCTCTTGACACTAATAATCGCATGGCCTCTTACTATTTTTCTGAAAATTGTTTCTAACTTGATATGGGCACAGAGGGCTATCTTTCGTTCCCTGGGATATTATATAGTAGAGTGCAACTCTGTTTCTGTCACCATTGGTCACTGTTCTGAAGCCACAGGCAGTTATGAAGGACATTATTTCATCTGCATTGACCAGTTTTCCAGCGGGGCTGCCGGCTGTCGGCAGGGAACATGTGGTTCAGGACGGGTACCAAATAGGGTACTATTTGCATTGGTGACGCCAAGATACGTTGTTGTAATTCATGTGGATTGAATAATTTTTGCTATGAGTGCCAGCGTTCCTCTGATATATGGAACTACAGCATACTGTTCCTACAACAGAATATATCTACAGGTTCCTTTGAGCTGGAGGGATACTTCACTTTCACTTGTCTGGCAACGTGTGTGGCTATGGGCACACCTAGTGGAGAAATGGTAATTGCCCTTGATACCAAGTTGCCGATTATCCCCACTGGTATGTGGGGAGGGCATCCTAGCAGTACATGCCTATTTTATGGAAGGTATGGGCGATGTACTGCTCATCAACATCTATTGAAATCCAAGGAAACAGTCAATTACTGCCTTCCACTCCCTCTTAGCTGAATAATTTAACTCCTGGTTGATGGCTTCTTATCAACATGCCACAATTGTGTGAGGGGATTTTAATGGTTATGTTTCGAGGGTTGAGATACCAATTTGTATTTTGTATCTTGTATTCCGTACCTGTCAAACAAAAATCTTCTGAATGGCATGGAGTGTTATACCTTTATGATGAGTTGGGATATCCATCAATTGGAGGTTAAAACAACTGCCCCGCTGCCACTTTTACCTGGCATAGGGGCAACTCCAAGTCGTGGATAGACAATTTTTTTGTCTCAATCCCACTTAAGCGCTGGTGCTCTAATTTATCCTTTTTACGACTCAGGTGCCAGTGACCATTTGATGCTACACTAAACTTTGAAGAGCTTGCAGATAGACATGAGGTGTGCCCTATGTTGGTTTTTTGTTAAATCTGACAGAAACGGCCTAACCTGACACTGGGATGGCACGCTATATAATAAACTTATCAAATATCTTCTTGATGATAATATCATGGAATGATCGGAGGTCTCTGGTCTGGATGGGCCATCTCTGGGAATAGGCTAGAATCCTTTGGATCTATGGATCACTAAGGAAATTAAGAGGGTAACCTTTGAAGCAAAACAAAAGTTGAAACCATCCTACCCCCATGCGTTTGACCATAGACTTAACAAATTCAAGAGGGCTAAAAGATTGGCTATTAAGAATGTGGAGGCGAAGGGACATCTCGAGAGAGGAGTTTAATATCCTCAAAATGCGGGAGGCCCAAAGTCATAGAAATCTTGTAAAGTCTCTGAAATATGAACTCCACTTAAAGCACAACCAGTATATGTTGAGGACTCTTCTTAATGCCAACACCAGACAATTTTGGTCGACTATTAAATAAAAAAAAACAGGCTTCTGTTACATCTGCTGGTGATGCCATACAAGAAGAGACCTGGTTGTCTTTTTGGGGCAAATTTAACATCTCTTCTTGCCCGAACTTTCAACTCGATGCTCTGGGTATTCTCCTTGAATATGGACCTTGTCCTTGGGATTTTGAAGACATTTAGTTTAAGTGATAAATAGACTTAAACCTTCTCGGGCACCAGGTCCCGATGGTCTTCCTCCATTTGTGCTGAAAAAGGACCAGTTCGCCTGGGCCCTCTTCCTCAAACCCCATTTTTATGCCATACATTCTTCACATATAGTTCCGAGCTCATGGACCCAGTCTATTATTGATGGTGGACCTGAACGATCCAGCCAACTATCTGCTGATTGCCTTGATCGATTCATATTCTAAAGTATTCTCTATTTTGTTGCTTAGAGATCTGAACACCTACTTAGCCAAAGCAAACATCTTATCCCGCTTTCAGGTGGGATTCCGTTCCCAGATGGGCACGCCTCTAAACGCCACCATAGTTAAACATCAGCTGCTTAGCACTAATGCTTTCCAGGGTGGTAATATTTATATGGCCTCTCTGGATTTGACTTCAGCTTTTGATTGTGTGGTTCGAAAAAAAAAACAGGCTTCTGTTACATCTGCTGGTGATGCCATACAAGAAGAGACCTGGTTGTCTTTTTGGGGCAAATTTAACATCTCTTCTTGCCCGAACTTTCAACTCGATGCTCTGGGTATTCTCCTTGAATATGGACCTTGTCCTTGGGATCTTGAGGACATTTAGTTTGAGTGATAAATAGACTTAAACCTTCTCAGGCACCAGGTCCCGATGGTCTTCCTCCATTTGTGCTGAAAAAGGACCAGTTCGCCTGGGCCCTCTTCCTCAAACCCCATTTTTATGCCATACATTCTTCACATATAGTTCCGAGCTCATGGACCCAGTCTATTATTATTCCAGTATATAAGATGGTGGACCTGAACGATCCAGCCAACTATCTGCCGATTGCCTTGATCGATTCATATTCTAAAGTATTCTCTATTTTGTTGCTTAGAGATCTGAACACCTTCTTAGCCAAAGCAAACATCTTATCCCGCTTTCAGGTGGGATTCCGTTCCCAGATGGGCACGCCTCTAAACGCCACCATAGTTAAACATCAGCTGCTTAGCACTAATGCTTTCCAGGGTGGTAATATTTATATGGCCTCTCTGGATTTGACTTCAGCTTTTGATTGTGTGGTTCGACAGCGACTTTGGGACAAATTACTTAAGCTTGATGTACCCTCTAATCTGGTATATTTAATTGCAGCATTGCATCAGGATTTTACTCTGAGAATTCACTTAAATAAGGAAGGGGCTCTTTTTCAATCCATCAAGGTGCATTTAGTACTACGTCAGTGGCCCACGCTTTTTCACCCTTTATCTGAGCGACATCCATGATCTGTGAGGCACCCACGATTTGATACTTAGCAAATTGAGTCACCTAAAAATCTATTGGTTGGCCTTCGCTGACAATATTATTCTATTTGATAGGATTCTGCGAGGCCTCCAAAGTAAACTTAACCTTTTTTTACGAGTATACCCTATTGAACAACCTAGCGGCAAACAGGGAGAAATCTAAGGTGGTCATATTTTCAAAAGGTAAAAAACATCCCACGGTGATGCAGTGGTTTATCAGGCATGAAATGGTTCAGTGTGTCCCAGGCATAGGATATCTGGGATACAATGTATCACACTGCATCAATTTTTATGTGGACATCAACGTTAAAGGCTATGATGTCTCCTCTGTTGTCCCATATGAAGCGGATTATGAAGAAACTGTAGATTTTCAATTCTTCCAGCTTTGAAATACTACTTGGGGAAGATTGAGCCTGTTCTACTCTATGGTTTACATATGGCCTCTCTAAATCTTGGTCCTTGTCGGAATTCCATGCAAGGTTCCCTGTGGGAAAAGCTGTTGGGGCTGGCTCCTTTAGTCCCCAATGCATTTATACGCCATGAGCTGATTTCCCTCCAGGTTGCGTTACATTGGCGACAGTTACTTTCTTATTCCAAGTTTCTTAGTCACCCGCCCAACTGTCTGTACGTTGATTTGAATCAAATTATCGTCCAATGCTCTGTACCTTCTGTCTGCTCTTTCAGGGATAAAATGTTCAAATTACTGGAATGTATTGGTTCTACAGAGTCTGAATTAATGGGTAATCCAGACGCTGCAAAACTCAAATTGTTTAGAGATGCCTGGAGGCTCATGCTTGAGTCCCTGTCGAACTATTCATTGTACAGTGGCTATGCTGCTTTGGGCAATTGTCTGATTACCTTAACTGTTTTCCTGTATTAAGATCACCCTTAGCCACTTCGTACCATTGCTAGACTATCGCTCCATGCATTAAGTATATTCGTGGCCACATTGCATTGCATTCAAATGAATGTGTCCCACCACTGCTAGACCATTGTACTGTATATTCATGTATCATGTATTGACTGGACTATTTTGTATCTAATCCATACCATACTGCTTTTAACTGTATGCCATATTACTGAGAGACCCTTGTGATCTGCTTCTAGCTCACACTCAGCTATTTTGTATTTCACTCAAATGATTGTCCCACCATTGCTAGACCATCACTCCTTGTATTAAGTATATTTATGGCCCATTGCATTGCAGTTAAATGAATGTGTCCCACCACTGCTAGACTATTGTGCCTGCATCAAGTTTGTATACAATCTACACTGTACTGCTTTTAACTGTATGTGCATTACGGAGAGACCCTTGCGATCTGCTTCTAGCTCACACTCAGCCATTTTGTACTGCATTCAATTGTCTGCCGACCACTGAGACCATCCCACTCTGCTCCAAGCCTATGCTTAGACACTCTGTACTGCACCTAACTGAACATCCCATCACTACCTACCTTAGTGGGTGACCTCCCCTAACCCCCGCTATGCACACTGTATTTACCATACTGCCAATAGTGTTTGACTTTAGTGACTTCCAGTCAGCAAACTTTAGTACCCCACCTACTTAAGGCACAACAGTCGCACACTATCATGCTGCCTACCACAGCTCAGGGTGTCCCCAAGATCAAAGCCACCTCATTCCTACCAGCTTTAAAGACTAACTTTCTGGACAACCATCTCAAACCTACCACATTCCTACCTAAACTGCGCCCAGGCACTGTAATGAATACCTTGACCCCTGTACACATCCACTTTACAATTAAGGACCCCGGACGTGCCACTACAAACCCTCAGAGTTCCAGCCCCCGTGTGAATGATAGAATTTCTAGACTCAGCGCTAGAATACTCACTCACCATCAGCCTATACGCATCAACAACCAACAGAAAGCGCACCAAAAGACCAAAGGTTACCTCACCAAAGGCCCCCTAGCCACTCAGCCTATGCTAGACAGACAAAATGAGAATCAGAACCAACTCAATCAGAGTTCTCCTTCATCCAAAGATCGGGTATCTAGCATTAAGGGAGCCTTAATAAATGCCAGGTCTGTAGTAGCACAAGCGACTGACATAGAAGATACTATACTCTCCAACAAATTAGACCTCCTAGCAGTAACAGAATCTTGGCTGCACGCCTCAGCTGGCCCCTCACTATTACTAGCTATACCAGAGAACTACTCTATCATAAAAATAGATGGACCAGACTCAAGAGGAGGAGGCATTGCCCTCATGTTTAGAAACACGCTAAACATAAGAACTGCCACCACCTCTTCATTTTCCTCATGCAAACAACTCACTGCCGAATTCCAAACCTCACATGATAGCACCATTACTATACACCTAATCTATAGACCTCTTGGGCCTATTGGCACCTTCGAGGAAGATATGATGACCTTATTATCAGACAATACCAAAGCCTCTTCAGAAACCCTAATACTAGGTGACTTCAACCTAGGCTATAACGACCCCACCGACATACAAGCAACAGCACTTGCCAATATCCTAGTGGAACATGATTCTTTTAAAAAATCACGCAGCCTACACATGAGAAAGGGAGGACCCTTGACTGGTTAGCGGATCACAACTATAACATCACAGTGTATGAAATCATGCCCCTAACTTGGACAGACCACTACCTTGTCACATTTGAGCTGATTGTTACAGAGAATTCTCTGTTTAGGCCGAATTTCCTAACCTAGTGAGTCCCCCAGCAGCTTTGCCGGATTTCTGGAGTTTGTTTTTTTTCTCCTGCCAAGAGTGAGTCTCTTTTCCTCACACTCTTGGACATGATTTGAGAGGTTCCTTTGACTGTTAATGTGTTTTATGGGCTATGGGGTCTTTTACTCCATAGGGTCTCATGTGTTTTTACTATATGTGTTACACAGCACCCTCAGTGCAGTGACACAGGGGTGTCATAGTGACACCCCACCATAGACTCCATACCCTGGGACTGACTACTGTCTCCCAGGGCATGTAAAGTCACCATTGGCTTTACTAGTCCCAAATTATGAACAGAAACCAGTACAAACCATCATATTGTGGACGTACTGGTTGGGGCAATTCGATTGCCATGGGGTCTGTTAGTCGAGGGGGCACGTCTCCGTCCCCCCTGATCGAGTTTTGGCTGGTGGCAGTGGATACTACTTTTTATATTCGACCGCGAATATATCTCTATGGGATTTTCCCATTGTTCGAGGCTACCAACTTTAATTATTTAATTCTTATAGCCTCGAACATACCGCCGGTTTATTTATTTCATAATAATTCGCTGGTTGGTATTTTTTGCCAGAACTCGATTCTAAAATGGCGTTTGTGTTCTCTTCTGTGACTCCAACCCAAGTCGAGCCCTTTGTTCCACTTTTTGGCGGGCTTCTCCACAGAAGCCTCCAAAAGTGGTGCCACTCTGTCTGGGTACCACAGTGGTGTGAGAGGGGGTTTAGGCACCCTGGACTGAGTTACCTTGTTAACTCAAGTCGCACTCTGGTGTGATTGGCCCAAGTGGTGAGCCGGCCAGCCGACCACTTAGCATGTTTGATCGACAGCTAGGCTGAGTGAATGGGGGTGTGCTGCATAAAAGCAGGGCTTTGGGGACTGGAACTTCAGAAGTCGCCACAGGACCAGAAAATCTGACGAGGGAGAAGCTGAGCCGGCCTGCTACGATGACACCACCGGTGGAGCCCTGCGGAACCGACTCACCACTTCCCGACGACAGAGAAGATCTCCTGGCTGGAGAGTCTTCTTCCCCTGACTGGTGGGCACAACCAGTTTACCTTCTTTTTCTCGCATCCCAGGACGTCTTGTGGTCGAATTGCCCGTGCCAAGCCCCCCGGCAACCGGATAGCCACTTACCACTGGACCGCGAACAAAAGGACCGCTCCTTTTAACTGAGAACTCTGCAGCTGGTTTCTTCCCTGGCAGTGCAACAGACTCCTGCTTTCCTCCCCGACGAGATCCTCTCTTCCTCCGGACGAAGCACCGACTTGCACCCGCTGTCAGGAACAACTGCCCCCACTGGAGTATCCTCACCACTTTAAGGTACCGTGTCCGCCAGGCCTCCCTTTCTAAAGATTGCTACAAGGTAATCCATTAACCTTCTGGACTGGACTGGCTGCCTTGACACTCTAACTGGTCCCTTTCCTTTTGTCCAACTTCTTTCTGAACCTTTTCGAGACTTTTGTGCACTTTTCAACCATGTGACCTTGTACACATTTTGTTCTGATCGTCTTAAAGTGGATCCGGCTTTCTGAACTCTAACTTCACAGTTCGATTCTGCCTTCCTCTCTTGCTGTGTTCTTTTGAAAGTGTTGGGATCTGTTTCAATTTATGCTCTGCCTTTCTCTCCTGTTTTAACCGAATTATTAGAGTGCCATCTGCGTTAAGCGCTCACCGCTGTCTGAAAATAAGTGGGGCTTTACTTAAGACTTGTCTAATATTCTTTTAAGGGAGTGTATATCTTTTAGTGACCGTGTTTTTGTACTGCTTGATATTAGTGCCAGTGTGTTTTATTAGATGTGGTTTTAAATAAATAATTATATCTCTTTTACACCAAGCTCTGGTCAGTGTTTGCTTGTTCTACTGTGTTCTTTTGACCTATTGTGAATACTCTGTATACTGCCTAACTCTTCTTGAGGGAAGTCTGACTGCTCAGCCACAGCTACCAAGTGAATCTGTGTGGTACAGACTACTATCAAGTGGGTTTACTGCCAAACACCTGTAGTCTTAAATATTTTGCAGTGGTCCCAGAGGGAACTGCACAGGTTTCTGCCTAACACTGGTGTACAGCGGTGGGATTTGTATTGATTATACACTTTTTGAATACTTTAGGACAACTAACCACAAAGCTTAGCACTAAAAAAGCTGATTTTCTAACTATCTCTGCTATGGAGAGTTATACCCTAGAATCATTGTCTGCCAAAACTGCTGATTGCTTAAAGGTATTGTGTAGACATAAGAATCTCTCTGAGTCTGAGAAGGGCCAGAAAATAGAACCTATAGAAAGTTAGAAAACCAAAGTCTGGGTGGTACAGAGGAATCTACACCCCCCCCCAGCAAATGTAGAAAACAGTGATGGTATTGATCTAAATCAAAGTCTTGATAATGAGTCAGAAGAGGAAAGTGAACCTAATGAAGTTAGCCACTCTGAGCCTCTGTCTGCCTTACCTACTGTACCTACTGGGCCTATACCAGGTCTTACATGTAACCCTGCTTATTTTGAACTTGAAAAAAATGAAGCTTGAATTAGAGTACAAACGTTTTATTGCTCAATCTGAAAGAAACCAAGAGCTAGAGTTCAGAAGAATGAATGCCCAGGCTGAGCAGAAGCAAGCTGAGTTAAGACCCAGAGAAATAGAGCTTAATCACGAACTAGAAATGAAAAAGTTGTCTGTGGAAAATGCTTCTCTCTCCTCTGGTTCCTCTAGGAATTAGTGGGTATGTATGAACCTAAGTTGGATGTGTTGGATTGGTTAAAAATGTTTGAGTATAATCATGGGCTCCAGGACATCACAGGGAATGAGTTACTTCCCTGGTTGTTCTCTAGGCTTCCCCCTGTTGCAACTGATGTGGTAATGGAGTTGGGGGAGGTGGATAAGAAGGATTATGAATGTGTGCAACTAGCTTTAATAGCTAGATTTGGGAAGACCCCCTTCCCACCTCCCAGTACCTTAAGAGGTTTAGGACCCTCAAAAAGCACGATGGTACCCCTTGGGCTACCTGGGTGAGTGAAAGTTTGAACAATTTAGAGGGATGGATTAAGGGTAACAGGATTAACACTTATGAAGGAATTAAGAATCTTGTAATGTTGGAGTCAATTTATGATGCCTGCTCTCCTGAGCTCAAACAGCACTTGGCTGATTCAAAGGAATTAGATTCCAGGAAGTTAGCTAAGGCTGCTGACTTGTGGGTTGCCAACAGGGCCACTCACAAGGATTCTGGGGCTACTCAGAAAAAGGATGAGGGAAAACAGCCAAAAAAGGACTCAAAAGAGAATTCTAATAATTCCAATTCCAAAGAGGGCCCCAAACAAAACCAAAAGGGTAAGCCACAAGGGAAACCAAATCAGGCTAGTGTACCTTCTGGTGCCAAACCAGAAGGAGGTCAGAATAAGCCACCATTCCAGAAAGCATTTGGTAAGTGCTTTGTTTGTGTCTCAATTGACCAGGTGAAAGGAGATCCCAGATGTAAGGGTACACCTTCAGGAGGCCAGCTTGTCTCCTTAGCCTTCGCTCCAGAGGAGGAAGTACAAATGGCAAGTGGAAACTTTCTATTGCTGGCTGATGAACCCATTGGAGTCTCATACAGAGTTTATTTAGTGTCTCTGGGTTTGTGGGAAAAACAGAACTTAGATGTCTACAATTC
Organism: Ambystoma mexicanum; assembly: GCF_040938575.1. Taxonomy (NCBI): domain Eukaryota; kingdom Metazoa; phylum Chordata; class Amphibia; order Caudata; family Ambystomatidae; genus Ambystoma; species Ambystoma mexicanum. Next base: position 1,050,728,592 of record NC_090926.1, read on the forward strand.
TATCCCAGATAATACTAAAGAGTATTGTAAGGACAGTGTCCAGGTGAATGGTCAGGAGACTCCTGCCATTAGGGACACTGGGGCCAGCATAACAGTGTTGGACAAATTGTTTTTTCAGGCTGCAGATGTTGCTAAGGCACCTAAACGCCTCACCAAGTTAGCTGGAGGGCCTGTGCAGATGCTTCCCCAATTACCAGTTCTCATCTAGTGTAATGACATGACTGTAAAGATACCTGCCAGCATACAAAGTGAGGTGCCAGGAAGGGTTCTGTTGGCTAATGACTTGAAAACTCTTGGAGTAGTGTCACATACCACCAGACCTCCTAGTAAAAGGTTACAGGAGCTCACCAGACCTGCAAGGGAGAGAACCATGAGAGGTGCTCCCAAGGAGATGATGAAGAAAGAGATCACTCCTGCTCCACTGTAGATGTCAGCTGCTGTCTCTAAGAAACTAGAAGAAAAAGGGAATTCTAAAACTTCTAAAAAGAACCCCACAGCCAGCCCTTCAGTGCAGCCACCAAGGACTTCCCCTAGGTTGTCCAAAGTTACACCAGTAACTCCCCCTCCAGCTGAGGCTGAGAGGGAGGTACAATCCTGTGTGGTTGAGATAGACTCTGAGGAAGAGCTAGTGGAAGGCCAGGAACTCATTGGAGATCTGGATCCTGTTGACCATCCTGAGCTGTAGTCTTTACTGGCAGAAGGTGGACCCAACAGGGCAGACTTCAGTAAGGGACAGAGAGAATGTCCAACTCTGGAAGGTCTTAGCCACCAGGCAGATGCTCAGGCTGAAGGGCAAGAGCATGGGAAATATAGGTTACACTGGGAAGATGGCCTCTTCTACGGTGAACCAACTGAGTCTGCACCTGGGGACAACAAACGACTTGTAGTACCCCAAGAGAACAGACCACAGTTCTTGCAGTTAGCCCATGAAATTCCTTTGGTTGGTCACTTGAGTTTCTAGAAGACTAAGGAAAGGCTCTCACTCTACTTTTATTGGCCAAAGATGGGGGCTGAAGTAGATAAGTACTGCAGGAGCTGCCACACCTGCCAGACTTCTGGTAAGGTTGGCTCCAAGAACGTGGCACCTTTAGTGCCTCCCCCTGTAGTGGGAGTCCCGTTTGAGAGAGTATGGATTGACATTGTTGGTCCCCTTGATCCTCCAATCTCCTCAGGCAACAGGTTTATACTTGTTGTAGTAGACCATGCTACTAGGTACCCTGAGGCAATTCCTATGAGGACTGTTACAGCTCCGGCTGTGGCTAAGTCCCTCCTTGGTATTTTTACCAGGGTTGGGTTTCCTAACGAAGTAATCTCTGACAGGGGGTTGAATTTTATGTCCCACTACATGAAAGCCATGTGGAAAACCTGCGGAGTTACTTACAAGTTCTCAACCGCATACCACCCTCAGACAAATGGGCTGGTTGAAAAGTTCAACAGAACCATGAAGAGCATGATAGCTGCTTTAGAGGACCCCCTTAAAAGAAAGTGGGACCTTCTACTGCCATGCTTTCTCTTTGCTTATAGAGAACTCCCTCAAAAGGGAGTAGGTTATTCTCCCTTTGAACTTCTTTATAGTCATCCGGTCAGAGGTCCATTGGCCCTGATCAAGGAGGGGTTGGAGAGTGCTCCTTCCCCCAAGCCAGTCAGAGTGACTGACTATGTGATAGGTCTCCGAAGAAGAATGTCGCAAATGATGGCAGAAGCAAGTGATAATTTGAAAGCTGGACAAGCATTGGTCAAGCACTGGCATGATCAAAAGGCTAACATGGTTGAGTTTACTCAGGACCAGCTAGTTATGATTCCAACAAGGCAGAGGGCCTTGCAAGACAAATGGATGGGACCCTTCAAGGTTGTGGGTAAACCTGGAGGGGTCAACTATCTGGTGGACTATGGCAATCCCAAGGAGGCTCCAACAGTCTTCCACACCAACAGACTAAAAGCGTATGTCTCCAGACCTGATGTAGGAGCTTTGCTTCTAGCATCATCAGAGGAAGAAGAAGAGAGTGAAGCTCTTCCTGATCTCCTCAGAGGCTTACCTTTAGATGAAAAAACTGAAGGAGTAAATCTCTCTTCAAATCTGACACCTGAGCAACAGGAAGAGTGCAAATCTATGTTAAATCAGTTTGCCTCCCTGTTCTCACTTTCGCCAGGCTTGACCCCTTGGGGACAGCATGACATACTCACTGGTGACTGTCTGCCAGTCAAAAGCAGAGGATATCGAATGTCAGAAAATGTAAGAACACACATCAAAGGTGAGGTCAGCAAGATGCTTGATCTTGGGGTAATAGAGCCCTCTACTAGTCCATGGTCTAGCCCAGTTGTGTTAGTACCAAAGGCAGGATCTAAAGAACTTAAGATTCTGTGTGGATTACAGAGCTCTTAATGCAGTCACTAAGACTGATGCCCACCCTTTGCCAAGGACAGATGAGTTGGTGGATAGACCTGGTGCAGCCAAGTTTCTCAGCACATTTGACTTGACGTCAGGCTGTTGGCAAATAGCCCTCACAAACCATGCCAAGGAGAAAACTGCATTTTCTACCCCAGTTGGCTTATACCAGTTTAAGGTTATGCCTTTTAGATTGAAAAATGCACCTGCTACATTTCAAAGGATGGTAAACCAAGTTCTGAATGGGATGGAGGACTTCTGAATGGCATACTTGGATGACATAGCAGTGTTCAGCAATTCCTGGGAAGAACATGTGGACCACCTGAGATATGTTTTGCAGGCTCTTGGAAAGGCCAATCTGACCATAAAGGCAAGTAAATGCCAGATTGGACAGAGTAAAGTGGTCTACCTTGGACATGAGGTAGGAGCTGGAGAAATAAGGACTTTGCTCAGTAAAATTGAAGCTGTGCAAAATTAGACAACACCTACTACTCAGACCCAGGTGAGAGCCTTCTTAGGCCTCACTGGATGTTAAAGGAATTACATTGAGAAATATGGGTCCATAACTTCTCCACTGAATGTCATCTCCTCTCATAAATTCCCTAACAAGTTTAGGTGGAATGAGGAATGCAATCAGGCCTTTGAAACCCTGAAAAAGGCTCTTTGCCAAGCCCCAGTACTCAGAGCGCCTGACTACCACCAAACTTTCATTTTGCAAACAGATGCTTCAAATGTAGGAATAGGTGCAGTCCTCAGTCAACTGGATGGGAAAGGTAGGGAGCGCCCCATTTGCTTCATCAGTAGAAAACTGAAGGATCCTGAAACAAGGTGGGCAACCATTGAACGAGAGTGTTTTGCTATTATGTGGGCTCTGAAGAAGTTTAGGCCATACTTGTATGGTTCTACTTTTGTCATTCAGACTGACCACCAACCCTTGAGATGGTTAATGCAAATGAAAGGGGAAAACCCAAAACTTGTGCAAACAGATGCTTCAAATGTAGGAATAGGTGCAGTCCTCAGTCAACTGGATGGGAAAGGTAGGGAGCGCCCCATTTGCTTCATCAGTAGAAAACTGAAGGATCCTGAAACAAGGTGGGCAACCATTGAACGAGAGTGTTTTGCTATTATGTGGGCTCTGAAGAAGTATAGGCCATACTTGTATGGTTCTACTTTTGTCATTCAGACTGACCACCAACCCTTGAGATGGTTAATGCAAATGAAAGGGGAAAACCCAAAACTATTGAGATGGTCACTCTTCCTGCAAGGGTTTGATTTCACCATTGAGCACAGGTCAGGGTGTCACCACCAACATGCTGATGGTCTCTCTAGGATGTATGTCATCGACTAGAGGTATGAGATTCATACAGGAGTGGATTAAATCCTCCTGCCCCTTAGTCTTGGTGGGGGTGGGCAAGTGTTAGGGATAATTCTCTGTTTAGGCTGCATTTCCTAACCTAGTGAGTCCCCCAGCAGCTTTGCTAGATTTCTGGAGTTTGTTTTGTTCTCCTGCCAAGAGTGAGTCTCTTTTCCTCACACTCTTGGACATGATTTGAGGAGTTCCTTTGACTGTTAATGTGTTTTATAGGCTAATGGGTCTTTTACTCCATAGGGTCTCATGTGTTTTTACTATTCGTGTTACACAGCACTCTCAGTGCAGTGACACAGGGGTGTCATAGTGACACCCCCCGCCATAGACTCCATACCCTGGGAGTGACTACTGTCTCCCAGGACATGTAAAGTCACCATTGGCTTTACTAGTCCCAAATTTTGAACAGAAACCAGTACAAACCATCATATTGTGGGCGTACTGGTCGGGGCAATTCGATTGCCCAGGGGTCTTTTAGTCGAGGGGGCACGTCTCCGTCCCCACTGATCGAGTTTTGGCTGGTGGCAGTGGATACTACTTTTTATATTCGTCCGCGAATATATCTCTATGGGATTTTCCCATTGTTCGAGGCTACCAACTTTAATTATTTAATTCTTATAGCCTCGAACATACCGCCGGTTTATTTATTTAATATTAATTCTCCGGTTGGTATTTTTTGCCAGAACTCAATTCTAAAATGGCATTTGTGTTCTCTTCTGTGACTCCAACCCAAGTCGAGCCCTTTGTTCCACTTTTTGGCGAGCTTCTCCACAGAAGCCTCCAAAAGTGGTGCCACTCTGTCTGGGTACCACAGGCGGTGTGGGAGGGGGGTTTAGGCACCCTGGACTGAGTTACCTTGGTAACTCAAGTCGCACTCTGGTGTGATTGGCCCAAGTGGTGAGCCGGCCGGCTCACCACTTAGCATGTTTGATTGACAGCTAGGCTGAGTGAATGGGGGTGTGCTCTATAAAAGCAGGGCATTGGGGACTGGAACTTCAGAAGTTGCCACAGGACCAGAAAATCTGACAAGGGAGAAGCTGAGCCGACCTTCTACGACAACATCACCGGTGGAGCCCTGCGGAACTGACTCACCACTTCCCGACGACAGAGAAGATCTCCCGGCTGGAGAGTCTTCTTCCCCTGACTGGTGGGCATAACCAGTTTACCTTCTTTTTCTCGCATCCCAGGACGTCCTGTGGTTGAATTGCCTGTGCCAAGCACCCCGGCAACCGGATAGCCACTTACCACTGGACTGCGAACAAAAGGACCGCTCCTTTTAACTGAGAACTCTGTGGCTGGTTTCTTCCCTGGCAGCACAACGGACTCCTGCTTTCCTCCCCGACGAGATCCTCTCTTCCTCCGGACGAAGCACCGACTTGCACCCGCTGCCAGGAACAACTGCCCCCACTAGAGTATTCTCACCACTTTAAGGTACCGTGTCCGCCAGGCCTCCCTTTCTAAAGATTGCTACAAGGTAATAATAATCCCTTAACCTTCTGGACTGGGCTGGCCGCTTTGACCCTTTAACTGGTCCCTTTCCTTTAGTCCAACTTCTTTCTGAACCTTTTCGAGACTTTTGTGCACTTTTCAACCGTGTGACCTTGGACATATTTCGTTCTGATCCTCTTAAAGTGGATCTGGCTTTCTGAACTCTAACTTCAAAGTTTGATCCTGCCTTCCTCTCTTGCTGTGTTCTTTTGAAAGTTTTGGGATCTGTTTCAATTTATGCTCTGCCTTTCATTCTCTCCCTTTTCAACCGAATTATTAGAGTGGATCTGCGTTAAGTGCTCACCGCTGTCTGAAAATAAGTGGGGCTTTACTTAAGACTTGTCTAATATTCTTTTAAGGGAGTGTATATCTTTTAGTGACCGTGTTTTTGAACTGCTTGATATTAGTGCCAGTGTGTTTTATTAGATGTGGTTTTAAATAAATAATTATATCTCTTTTACACCAAGCTCTGGTCAGTGTTTGCTTGTTCTACTGTGTTCTTTTTGACCTATTGTGAATACTCTGTATACTGCCTAACTCTTCTTGAGGGAAGTCTGACTGCTCAGCCACAGCTACCAAGTGAATCTGTGTGGTACAGACTGCTACTGAGTGGGTTTACTGCCAAACACCTGTAGTCTTAAATCTTTTGCAGTGGTCCCAGAGGGAACTGCACAGGTTTCTGCCTAACACTGATTACTAATAAACTCCTAAACAAATTATGCCCACTGGCTCCGCTTTGCCCTACCATAAACAAATGTAACATTACAGCCTAGGCAATCACACCTCTAGTAATCCCCACATTAAATTCATTAGTCACCAGCGACCCAGTCGTACTAGTAGACACATACAATGCCACTATGACCAAAGCTCTAGACACAGTTGCACCTCTTATTTTTTTTTTTTGCATTTTTAAAGCGCTCACACAGCCCGGGGGCATCCAGGCACTTTTACAGGATATGTATTAGTTGCGTATTTATAACGCGCTTAGCACCCAGAGGTTCCTAAGCGCGGACCTGAGGATCGAACCGGTGTTGCTTCCTGTCGTCTTGTTTCCAAGGCAGCACTTGCCGCAGAGCTATCCTCCCGGGATAAAAAAAAATGCTATCCACCCAGGATATTAAAATGCACAAAGGGAAACCAAAAGCCTATGTAAACTCATGGTTTACCCCAGAGTTTAAGTCGCAACATGCGGGAAAAAAGCAAAAGCGAAACACTTTGGAAAAACTCCCCTTCACCAGAGAACAAAACCAACTTTGACAATATCTCGGCCAAATACAAAGCTGAGATCGTAACCACCAAACGTAACACCTTTAACAACAAAATAAATCAAGCCAGCTCTAGTACGAAAGAGCTCTTCATCATCCTGAGAGAAATGGAGACACCCAACCAACCTCCTGACACCCGCCAAAAAGACAAAACTTGGTGCTCAGAAATCCAGAACGCCCTCTCTAACAAAATTGCTACCCTGCAAACTAAAATAGCAAACAAATGCCACAACCTAACCAACCTCGTCCCAACAAAACTAACAGGTACACCGCTTACACAACAATCTCAAGGCTTTAAATGTACAAATGTATCTATACCAGAGGTACAAAAAATAATTGCCTCACTGAAACCCTCAAACTGCCAAGGAGTTAGCTGCCCGGCACAAGTTATCAAAGACGCAGCCAGAGACTTGCCCCATTCATTACTAAGTTGATTAACGCCTCTTTCTCAAGTGGCATTGTACCTAGCAACTTGAAGGAATCATTGATACTGCCACTACTAAAAAAACAAACGCTAGACCCGTCTATTCCCACAAATTACAGACCTATTACTACGGTCCCCTTTTTATTAAACATTTTGGGTAGAGTTGCATACTTGCAAATCCAAGACTATCTGGTGGTCAACAAACTCCTGGGGACTGAAGGCAAGCGTCCCCAGCCAGCACAATCCTCCCCACAATGAGAGACAATAATGGACTCTCCCAGGATGGGAATAAGGCCAAGACAAAGTGCGGGTGAGCGTAAATGGGAGTTTATCAATCAGAATAGGGCATGCAAAGAACTCTGCAAACTCCGAGAGCGCTCTGTCTGACAATAGCAAAGACAGGCGTATATATTTACAAAAAACGTCATAAGAACCTACACACTATAGGGGGCACAAGTTCGTGGGGATTGGGTGGCGACGACTAGCTATAGGTGCTGCTACAATGTGGTTTGCCGTGGCTGGAGGACGTCACTGGTTACCCTCGTGGGTTGGGCTGGGCCTGGCAGGTCCGCTGGGTTCATCCGGGCGGTGTTGTTGTGCCAACTGTGCCCAGTGTCGGAGATGAATGTCTCTCTTTCCTGACTTTCTGCCCTAGGGTCACGCACACCGCAGTCATTCAACCATTGCAATATTATCTTCTCTGGTAAATCTTCCAATAGGTTATTCTACAGGTTAATACAACACAGGAGGAATGCACCTAGAGTGGGGTCTGCTGGCGATTCATCAATACATGGTTACCATCGTCCTGTTGACCGGGTATCGTAGGTCGTGGGGTTGGGTCTCGGGACATGGGACAGGCGATCCATGTCATCATGTCTTGTTAGGAGCCATTATGGATGTGTTCCTGTAATGTTGCCATAATATTAGGTGTCCTAACTTTACAAGGGGTCATTAACCTAAGGTGAGCCAGTGGGTCATGGAGCCTAAGAAAGGGCGCCTCTGGATCTGTGTTTTCAGGCCGGGGTTTACTGCTGGGTTGTAAATAATTCAGGTGGCAGGCCGTGGCCTTTGGTGCTGCGGGGGGGGGACTACAAATCTTTGAAGTGGCTCCAGCCGATTTGTGGGAGGTGGAGCAGCGCGGCACAGGCCTCTGCTTTTTTGTCTGGCAGGCTTCACTTGGAGGAAGGGGGAATGGCCTTGCATGTGCTCACAAAGGTATTTTCCTTGTGTGTTGCCGACTTTAGGTGGAAGAAGCATAACCATTCAAATAATATACAATACTCATTGAGTCTTTCCAAAGCTCACGTTTTAACATTGCTAGTGCCATTCATATGGCCAATTCGAGCACATCACTTGTACACTATGTTTTTAACAACTACAACATTTTGTTATATGCTTATACATGCGCGGTAAGTAAGGTAGTAGTAAGGTTGGTGGAGCACATAGAAACAACTCGCCACTGAGACTGACGGCAGTGGCACATAGTGGGCTTGGACACACACACACATAGGGTGCATTTTCGTGCACCCCTTACGCGAGCCCTCAATATGGTTGCATTTGTCTTTCTTTGCACTCTAGCAGCATTAGTTCGGTTATGGCGCGGGACCATGAGGTGCAATCTTTTCAATGGCACACATAACAAAAAAAACCCTGGGACGCTTTTACTATTTGCGCATAACTGCAGGGATGTGGGTGCTTCATTCCTAATGCCATATGAGCACACATTCTGCCATATTTATACATTTTACAGGTTTTTTAGTCAGAGAGGTTGTGGAGAGAACGCTAACATCGCAGGTAGTTTTCTCATTAGTATTTGGGAACTTTGCTTTTGTCAAAGGACCATTTTACAGTTCTTTTTCCACCCAGGCCCTGCTGGCCGGGTCATGCTGGGAGCAGTGATACACTGTGGAAGGTGAAATGTTACAGTGTTGGTATCTTACACTAGCTCATGTCCGTCTTGTTCGTGGGAACGGGCTCTCAGCGGATCTGCCAGAGAGCTGTGGCCACAGGGATAATTGAAACTCTCCAAAGGTGGGGGCCGCGCTGCGGTGCGCAGAGCTCAAACCATCTTTATTAGACAAAATGGTTTCCGAAGCCTAGCTAAATGCAGCAGGTTTGGTCAATGTCTTCGGCCAGTGACCCATCCACCACCTGGGCCCTGGTGGTAGGGAGGGGACCCCTGACGAGCCATGGGCCTCACCGGGGGAGAAGATGCAGGGGAGGGGGGTCTTTTGGACCAATCCTCCCCTACATTTCCCCCCTTTCGTTACTTAAGTAACAAATTCTTTAAATCGTCCAATCTCCTGCACTCTTCCTCGTCAATTATTGCATCACCCCATGCAGGTGTGCCTTTTATGGGCATCCATGCTCTGCACACCCCACTCAGGCTCTCACCTCTCCTAGCATGTTCATCTGGGGTACAAGTCAGGTATATACATCCGCTCTCCCCTTCCAAGTCCACCCACACCTCCTCATACCATTCCAGTATACGGGGCTCTTTAATGGTAGTATGCCACAATTTATCTACTATATCCCTGTCGTGGTACCTAGGCACTAGCTGATATCTCGGCGTGTCATCCGTTCCTGTTTGTACCTGTACTTCCTGCATAGCTTGTATTGTACTGCGGGTGTTGCCCATCGTCACCATTGTTATAAAGCTCAGTCCAGGCAGCTTTAGGTTACTTGATAAGTTTACTTCCGTTCTTATGTTACAGTTACAGAATTAAGCCATAAGCAATAAGGAGATAGGAAGACCAAGACACCGGCACCCATCACCCAGGGCGGGAGGGCTCAACTGACACAGCATAGAATTCTCATCATAGCATTCTCCCACTCATGCATCAACATTCCACAGGCAATCTGGTGACATCATAAATCACATGACAAACCACATCAGACTAACCAAGCACATCACAACACATCTTCCCCCTTACCAAACACACTTGCAACAAAAGCTTCACAACACATCTCCCTCCTATCGGACATTTTCACAAAGGCACGACACACATCTCATCCAAACCCAAGAGCAATGGAGGTTTCACATGAAAAACCCACAACTATGCAATTCAAGAACTCCGCCTATCATTCTTAAACACCATCAATAACAGCACTAATCACCTCCCATCCACCCCTGCCACGAGCAGACTCTAGTCTCCCACACTAGACACAAACCAGCCCAGATCCAAGGCTATACCTAACCCACAATACCATAACCAACACAAAACAACTTTGGTCCTCCTGCTCGCCCCTGCCACAGGCAAGCCTTCAGGCTGCCACCCTGAAGCACCTACTTGTCACCCCGACGCAATACTAGTCATCAGGATGACAACGAAATCACCATAGACAGATAAGAGGTTCAGTAAAATTCTACAGCTCACTAACACACAACCAGCAACAGGCATGCCTCAGAAACACACAAGCTTATATATATATATATATATATATATATATATATATATATATATATATAGATGGACCAAGCCAATCAAGCAAACCTAACCATACCATGGTGTAAAGCTCCTCAAACAGCTTGGAGATGCTGGCCAGTCAACTCCAAGACCATCTACAAAACATATGGTTGACTCTAACACTCTTCTCAATGGCAGTACAATCCAGTCTCATAATCAAACCCTGACCAGATAAAATAGCCAGGATCAACACATAACACATAACGCTACCCTCAGGATTCCCCTTACTCACACTTAAAACCTACCGAGGCGCTACCTCACTTTAGTTGCATCACAAAACGCAATCTCCATGACCTAAACAGCGCTAACAAAAAACACTGATAGAGTGCACTTCTAAGTGGCGCTACCACCCAACCAAACCCATATAAACAGTGAAACTTCCTACTGTTAATACCAACGGAGGCGCTACCTCCCTAGTATCTAAAACTTCTAGTTAAAAAATTGAATGTTGCACCCACTCATTCTTTTATACATCCATACGCATTCTAGATAATATGCTAGTGACATGCCTTCACTTCCATACTTTCCAAGTACATGGATATACATGACATTTCTACATCATCAATTAACATCTTTTCTTTTAGCAATTATAAACACTATAGATTTGCAGTTAGCGTACACACAATTTTTCCAAAAAAACAAACATGTAAATTACATTTCTCTATTAGTCATACTGGAGAGTCTGAAATATAGAACTCTGAAATCCTCACTCTTACATAAACTCCACGTTGCATTAGCACCTTGCATTGCATTAAGATATGCACACAAAACATACTAAAACGTTAAAGAAATCGATATGTCCACAAACCTGCAAATGCTTGAAATTTGTTAATTCCCCCTTACCAAACATTTTCACAAGCCACCGAAAATGTCCATTTACCTGTAATTGCTTGAAACATGTTAATTCCCTAACACATTACATCTCTACTCGCCAATCATACCAATCACCCAAACGTGACACTAATGCATTTTACCCTCCTCTTACACTTGCCGCATTTTTTTTAATTTTTTTTTTTAATTGCAGAACATAGAGGATCATAACAACAGCATTGCATTATTTAAACAAGACAAATGTCCCACGTTGCCTTCTTCACTTCTCGGCCTTTAGAGATAGCAAAACCCAGCCGCAATGTTAATTACTCCTTTTAAACCCATGCGCACTGTATAAATCCTCATCAAAGCGAATTCCTGGGACTTACTAGGTCACCGTCGGCAGCTACCAGACACCCATAATGAGCGGAGCGGCTTGCATTCTTCCATTGTCACGACGGTTATCGCCGCATTAATACAAACTGGAGAGCTGCTTCAACCTTAAACAGAAACACCGAGTCCTTTCCGAAACTCTGACTTCCGCATTACGCAGCGTGAAACATCACGTTGCGTGATCTAAGCAAGGTCCTTTATTTAACCCTACACACCAAGTCCTGGCGCATCTTCAAAACGGCCTCTTTAGAACGCTGGGAACGTAGCATTCTGATGTTTCGCAGATACCCCCATCTGGAACGTTACGTCATAACAATTGAATATACCACAGATGCACTGTCGCCTGAAATAACGGTCGTTCACTGGTGCCGCCTAGGACAATGTCAAACGCTCACTTCAGCTGCAAATGTAAAACCGTTCCTCTTAGACATTATATCACGCTTTCTTCGCTGCTCACACCAGCCGCTCATTAAATGCTTCTATTGCGCTTTTAAACACCTTCTTCAGCCACACATGAAAATTGCTCCTCTTATGTAGTGAAGGATACCAACTTTGACACGTCCCAACATGGCTTTTCAAACTTTTTCCTCTGAATATGTTGGTGCTGCTAAACCGTTTTCGACCCTCTCCACCTTCTGCAAGCGATTACAATGCACACACAGCCACGACAGTCACTTTAAACACAATTCTGAGGCTGCAGCTGCATATACAACACGAACGTGCAGCTTTTCATAGTCCCATTCACAGATGGCTCCAGCATCGCTCGCTGGGCGCAGGGACTTCAGCTCCCATCGGTGGGACACTTGCAGGGGTAGCAGAGCAGCCTGCAGGCGGGGCCCGACCTTCCCGCTTAACATAGGCCAGTTTCTCCTCTGACACAGCATACCCAAATTATAGAGGGCAGTAGATACGACTGATACTACCAGGGGTACCCTTATTTAAAGGACTCTTTCCAGGTTCACTTCCTTCCTGGGCTACCCCTGTCTCATGGGCCTCTTCCTGCTTCTTTCCCAAGGCGCAGCACTCCCTGGGCATGGCCTAGGCTGCTGCATTTATCCTTAATGGAACTTGTGACCCCTTCCTCCCGTGTCCACCCTGGGTGATGGGTTTGCTTACTTGGTCCTTGGGGGCGGTGTCATCTGTTTTCTTCTGGTCCTGATTAATCCTGCACCCCCCGCAGCAGGCGTCTTGAATCTTTTACTTCTTCACTTCTTCATCACTTTACTTAGTTTCTCTTCATCTTCCTTTGCCATGGGTTCTTTTTTTTTTTTTTTTAAGGCATCCTCGTCGCCATTGTTATAAAGCTCAGTCCAGGCAGCTTTAGGTTACTTGATAAGTTTACTTCAGTTCTTATGTTACAGTTACAGTTACAGAATTAAGACATAAGCAATAAGGAGATAGGAAGACCAAGACACCGGCACCCATCACCCAGGGAGGGAGGGCTCAACTGACACAGCATAAAATTCTCATCATAGCATTCTCCCACTCATGCATCAACATTCCACAGGCACTCTGGTGACATCATAAATCACATGACAAACCACATCAGACTAACCAAGCACATCACAACAACCATCATCATTGCACCATTTGGCACTGCATTAGCACAACATCGAAGACCCGCCTGGCACAGGCAAAAAATAAAAAGGAGGAACACTACAGCCGGCATCAAGAATTTCACAGTCATTCCCAGCCACGATGGAACCCAGGAGAAGATATTGTTGAACCACGTGCTTTCTTCTGCTCTACCTTCCATTCTCATTCTTTTTCCTAGGTTATGTACTGCTTCGATCACATGGGACAGGGAGCCGTTGTCTGCGTCTTCGGAAGGTACGAAAGTGCAGAAGGCACTTCCGATTTTTCGGCAAACACCTCCGTCCATTGCTTTCAACAGGTCCAGGACATACATGTTTTGCATGGTCATCAGCCGTAGTGCTCTCAGTTCCACTTTTATTACGTTCAACCCTTCTTCAGTGTCATTTGCCAGCTGGATCAGCTCCCAACGTGTGATTTGGAGCCACTTTGCATTTGCTCGCGCCTGGATACTTGGGATGAGTGAGGCGAAGAATGTTTCTGCAGAGCTGAATAATCGATATCTATCCGGGATCTGTGCCAGCAATTCTGATGATGCCTTTGATATATAGTTCGATGATCGTTTGTTTCGGGACAGCACCCCTTCCTTGTTCCCGGAAGACAGGACATATACTTGTGGCTCTGCAGTTGGCTAGGCCGCACCCCGTTGGGTGTTTCCTCGCTTCTTCTTGCTCCCATCAATGTGGCTTTCCGGGATTACCATTAGTGCAGAGTGTAGGGTGGCCAATGAGCAGCTGCCACCCCATGATTGTGGGAGGTGTAGGTATGCCTGGTTGCCACATACCCAATAGGTGTCCATTAGGGCCGCTGTCCCTTTCCTCAGATCTGGGATGGTGAGGGTCTTGTTACCGTTCTTGTTTGCCCCCATGGAGGTTTTCCCGTCTCCCTTAAAACACAGTTCATAGTTTATTTCCTTCTGCAGCTTGAAGGGTTTTTCAATGGCCGTTACCCAAGTCAGTTTTGAGATGTGTTCCTTCCATACTGATGTTCATGTTTCTTCTATCCATTGCAGTTTCTCTGGTGCCACACCCCTCAGTGCTTCAGCCTTGCACATTATTTCTTCGTCCTTCCACTTGTTGTCTGAAAAAAGTGTCCCTTGTATTATAAAAAAATAGCTCTTCCAGAAATACCACTCCTACTGTCTTTGGATAACAGGTTTTCTCGTTCTGCAGCATTCTAAAAGTTACTTCATGTGCCTGGAAGGTGTTCTTAATTCTGCACAACGTGAGATGAAGGAGACACTGGGCATCGACAATAGGTAACTCTTTGGGTAACAATACTTTGGGTGTACCTGAAGCATAGGGAATGAGGGAGCAGACATAACAGCTCTCATTTGTTGTTTGCTTAGCCGTTGCACTCATGTCCGCATACCATTTATTTGTCTGGTGGGGGTGTTTGTGGGTCTTCCATTTTGTCTAATCCTAACCCATAATACTCGTCATACTTCCTCCTCCCAGCCTCCCTTTTCCGTCTGTTATTTCTTTTTCTAAGGGATTTCCCAGTTTCATGGCCGATGGACAATGTGGGCCCCCCTTTCTCCTTCTCGCCCCCCTTTGCCCAATCATCATACAATATTTCATATCTCGCTGTCATTTCTTCATTTTCTTCCTTTATGCTATCTAGCAGTGTGTTTTCGGTTACGGGAGCGGATCGGCTGGTGGGGGTGTTATATAACCAGGATATAGCAGAGGGGTTGCGATTATTTAGACTGCGGGCATTGTAATTGGATACCTTTGGCGGGGAAATTGTGCTGTTTTACATTTTTCCCTGCAGACCTTCATTTTTCGAGATAGCAACATTGGATGGTGTTGTGTAATATCCCCATACCAGTTTCGTTCCATCCCATACCAAAAAATCACCTTCTTTAGTATTTACAACTGCTGTTTCATTTGTCACATTAGTCCCATTACTCCCTCCCCCCTCGTTCATCTCGATAGACATGAACGCTATGAACCAATACGTAACCAGGCCAAACATAATTGTAAAAAATAATGTAATGCATACAGACAATCCACACTCATACGAATATCTACATCTCTCAGCTAAAAAGTCTCTGTATCTAATAAATCTATCCGTTGCAGGCTGCCCGTTAGTTGCCATGGTAGCTCCTGTTTGAGATATAAAAGTGCATTAAGTGCATGCATGTAAACATTTTGTTGGCACTACCAGTGCCAAGATATCATGGAAGGGTAATGGAATTGGGTAGGGGAGTGGGGTTGGGATGTACAGAGAAGGGAGCAGACACTATACATTTTCATAACATTATTATTTACACATAAATCCTTTTTTTTTTTTAATCTTTTCATCTTTCTAGATAACCTCAAATATAATGGTTCTCGTTAACAATTTTATCAGTCAGGTACATTTTGTCCACACACATGTTCACATTCACTCATTATTTTCATTAGTATTGTTTGCTGTTGTCTGTGCCCCCTCACCACCTCTTCCTGCACACTATTATATGCCTTTCGCACATCCGTCAAATGTACCCAATATTTGAGTCCCCTTACTTTTACAGCTGTAGGCATACAAAATACCACTTCATATGGTCCGTGAAACCGTGGCGCATTCGACCGGCGCACAAAGCTCCGGACATAAATGAACTCTCCCAGCATCAGCTGTACCGGTGTTTCATGTTCCGTAAGGGACTCTGTAGTGTTCCCTTCTTCCCTTGTGAATGGCGGTGAGAGCTGCTTTGATATTGCGCGTGCTGCCCTAGTTAGCTTTTTCAAGTATTCTGTGAACTCATCTCCCAATATTGCGGCGCTTCTGTGTGCGTCTGAGTGTTGGCGCAGTGGGGAGTGGGCTGTGTGCATTCGCCTCCCTGTCACGATTTCGTGCGGTGACAAAGGTCCTTGCTTGGCTGATTTCTCAGCTCAAACAGCGCAAGGGGCAAACAATAAATACAGTTCTTCTTTAATGAGAAGCACAATTTCGACAATCTCCCATTTAACAGTCCGTCCATCTTTTCTACCACGCCATTACTTTGAGGATGATAAATCGAGCACAATTTATGTTTTATTCCCAATAATGTCGTCACTTCTTTGAAGAGTTCGTTCACGAAGTGAGCGCCATTGTCTGAGCGAATTACGTCACAAATTCCCCAGCACGGAAATACTTCCCTTACTAGGAACTTTTGCAGCGCTTTTAGCATCAGGTCGTGCACATGGGCCTGCTTCCACCCATCTCGAAAATGGGCATACAACCACAATCATGTAGCGTGCCCCATTACACCTTTCCCCCATGTAGGCGTAGTCAATGTGTAGTTCTCTGAATGGCCCTATCGGTTTTGGAATTGTTCCCCTGAGTGTACGTAATGTCGTTCCATAGTTGTATATCTCGCACGTTGTGCACTCCATTGTCAATCTTGATATGTGCTCCTGGAGACAGGGCACAAACCACTCTTCTTGTATCTCTGCTGCAATGTGTTGTTTTGTGTTGTGTGCTGGAAAGTGTAATTGCTGGAAGGCTATTTCTAATAGTTTGACCGGCATTATTACCTTCCCTGAGTTGTTCTGCCGCCATAACAAGTCTGTTGATGATTGGCTGCACCCTCGTTTTTTCCCACATCATTTTTTCATCACCACTTGCTCCTTCCTGCAGCTCTAGTATTTGTGATATGGGCATCGCATTGTATCCTTCTGGGAGCTCTTTGTTTGTCTTGTGCTGTAGTACATACTCACCTGTTTCATGTTTCTCAAAGTATGAGGCTTCCTTGGCAGCAGCGTCCGCTGCCGCGTTCCCCAAAGACACAACGTCTGTGTTAGACGTATGTGCTTGGCCCTTCACTATTGCTACCACTGTTGGACCTTTTAGGGCCACAATTAATTCCTTCAGCAACTCTGCATGTTGCACTGGTGTACCATCTGCTCTCCGAAACCCCCTCCGTCCCCATCTTGCTAGACCTCCATGTACTGTTGTCGTCATGTATGCTGAATCTGTGTATATTGTTACTGCACAACCTTTAGCTGCATGTAATGCTTCTATTAGGGCCATGAGTTCTGCTGCTTGTGCTGAGAAATGTGATGGGAGGCGGTACTGCACTAGTGTCTCATACTCACCTTCTTCTAATCTCACCACTGCCAATCCCACATGTTTCTCTCCCGTGTCCATGTCAATCGATGCTGACCCGTCTACAAAGTACACCGCCCCCTCGCTCAGGGCATTCTCGCACACCACTGTGTCCTCCCCTCTTTCCCCTGTGTAAGTCGCACAATCGTGTTCCTGCATGTCCTCCAGTGTGCATGCTTCTGTAATGAATGTTGCCGGATTCACTGTCCTGCATTGTACCACATGGATATTGGCGCTGGACAATATTATTTCATAGGCAATTGCTCGCTGTGTGGTCAGTGTACTTTTTGATCTCTCAAGTATTGCAAATAATGAATGCTCCACAAACAATGTGACAGGGCATCCCATTACTATTGTGGCGCTTTTCTCAATTGCGAACGCGGCTGCAGCGAGTGATTGCTCGCACGCGAAATGTCCTTGCATTACTGCATCCAAAGTGCCATTATAGTAAGCCAACGGTTTGTGTCCTAGGGAAGTCTTTTGTGTCAGTACAGCTGTCATGAGTGTCCCCTTGCAGTGTGAGAACAGGTAAAATTCACGTTCATAATCTGGATTGGCGACTACTGGAGCACTCGAAATCAATTCTTTTAACGATTTGAATGAGGCACTCATTTCTTCTGACCATTCTATTTTCCTGTTCTCTTGTTGGGCCTCCTTGAGTGCTTGCAGTAAGGGTCTGGTGTATGCTGCATAATCTAATATCCATGCTCTACAATAGTTGCACATTCCCAAGAATTTCTGCATCTCCTTCACCGTTGTGGGTTCTCTTACTGATCTTATTGCTTCTACCCTGTCAGGGATTATTCTTTTTACGTCTTTTGATATTATCTGTCCCAAGTACAGGACTTCTTTCTGACAGTATTGTAGCTTTTCCTTGTCCACTTTGTACCCCTTATTTGCCAGCAGTGACAGGAGTGTTACTGAATCTTTTCTGCATGTTTCTTCATTCTGTGCGCAGACGAGCAAATCGTCTACGTACTGAATGATTGTTCTTTCAACTGATAAATTACCCAAGTCTTCGTGTAGTATACGGTTGAATATGCTTGGGCTCTCACAGTATCCCTGTGGTAATCTGCAATGTTCATATCTCTTTCCCCCTAGTGTAGATGCTGTCAGGTATCTGCTTTCTTCTGCCAAGGGGATGGAGAAGAATGCGTTTTTCAAATCGACCACTGTGAAATGTGATGCCGTTTTTGGGATACTGCATACTATTGATGCAGTGTTCGGGACCAAAGGGAACTATTTCTGTATTACGTCATTTAGGGGGCGTAAATCCTGGATCATCCTCCAAGCCCCTCCCTTTGCTTTTTTGATCGGGTAGATACATGTGTTACATGGGGAGTTTGAAGGCACTATTATCCCTTGTGCTAGCAGTGCATTTATTGTCTCTTTTATCCCTTCTTCAGCTTCGCGGGACAATGGATATTGTTTCACTCGGGGTAGAATCGCCCCTTGTTTAAGCTTTATTATCACTGGTGTTACTCCATGCAACAACCCTACATTATGGGAGCCTGTTGTCCACAGATTGTTTGGCACCAGTCGCATGTCATCATCAAAAAATGACGGTGGTGTTCCCACCACTGCCATCAACTGGACGGGAATTTGTCTAGCCTGAATCAAAATGTCACAAGGCATTGCTATTTCCATTATTATTTCGCCATCACTTTCTAAATCGGAAAAGAGATCTTCATCAGTTAAGTCTCGCAGGGCAATGTTGGCATTGATGCACAGTACTGTGCGACATTCACACACGTCTATGTCCATTCCAATCACAGCGATCCTTTTCAGCATGCAAGTCTAAGGATACCACTGATCCTGGTGCTATGTCTGGGTGCACTATTGGGCGGAAGAGGAACTCCGCGGTTATCCTCCAATCCAGCTTTTTTACCTCAGGAACTACTTGGGCCAGTGTTTTTAAACCTTCAATGAACATTCTTTCGTCCACTGGCAGGCCACGTATTTCCGGTGCAGTTGTTTGAGCCTGTACTACCAGCATTACACGTAATGGGCATATTCCTGGTGTTGAACACACTATCAGGCCGATTCATGGAATAATTAGCGCGGCGCAAGTGGGCAAAAACGTGCGAATCGCAGTGGAATAGTGAAAATCGCAGTGCAAGTGCGAAAATCGCACTAAAAGCAGCGCACGTCGATTCATGGAAGTCCGTGCGCGAGAAAACCAGCGGATGTGCGATAAAAAAGTGCGCCGCGCACGTTGGCGCACAGGCCATCTAACAGCGTGCGCCAGGTCACAGCGAAAATCGCACAGGCCACTGCGAAATTCGCACATACCGCGGTGCACGCAACAAAAGTAGGCGGAACACGGGCGTAACACTCGGAATGGGGAACAACTTGCAAAAACGTGGGCGTCACGGGGGAAGTACAGGGCACAAGTGCGCGGAACGCCCACACGCTCGCCTACAACACCTATTCATGGAATAGAATAGGGCAAAAAAGCGCACGCTCAAACCAGCGCACAGGCACAAACACGACCGCCACAAGAAAGCAGACAGTAGCGTCTCTGCGGCTGTAAGAAATGTGCGCCAAAAGGTGCACCAACAAATAGCACCTATATACTGCCATGATGAATGTCCTATACTGTGGCCCTCCAGGACAAATGACGTGCAAAGGGGTACCCACAAACACGGACACCCGCTGACAAAAAATACGTGTGCGTGTATACCGGGTTGCGCGGAAAGTCTCACACGCGATTTCAGCAGGGTACAACTTCACGCGATCGGGCCTGGGGGAGCGGGCTACGTGTATTTCAGGGGTTCGTGTGAAGTTTTTCATGCGATCGGGCCTGGGGGAGCGGGCTACGTGTATTACAGGGGTTCGCGTGAAGTTTTTCACGCGCTCGGGCCTGGGGGAGCGGGCTACGTGTATTACAGGGGTTCGCGTGAAGTTTTTCACGCGCTCGGGCCTGGGGGAGCGGGCTACGTGTATTACAGGGGTTCGCGTGAAGTTTTTCACGCGATCGGACCTGGGGGAGCGGGCTACGTGTATTACAGGGGTTCGCGTGAAGTTTCTCACGCGATCGGGCCTGGGGGAGCGGGCTACGTGTATTACAGGGGTTCGCGTGAAGTTTTTCACGCGATCGGGCCTGGGGGAGCGGGCTACGTGTATTTCAGGGGTTCGCGTGAAGTTTTTCACGCGATCGGGCCTGGGGGAGCGGGCTACGTGTATTACAGGGGTTCGCGTGAAGTTTTTCACGCGATCGGGCCTGGGGGAGCGGGCGACGTGTATTACAGGGGTTCGCGTGAAGTTTCTCACGCGATCGGGCCTGGGGGAGCGGGCGACGTGTATTTCAGGGGTTCGCGTGAAGTTTTTCACGCGATCGGGCCTGGGGGAGCGGGCTACGTGTATTACAGGGGTTCGCGTGAAGTTTTTCACGCGATCGGGCCTGGGGGAGCGGGCGACGTGTATTACAGGGGTTCGTGTGAAGTTTCTCACGCGATCGGGCCTGGGGGAGCGGGCGACGTGTATTACAGGGGTTCGCGTGAAGTTTCTCACGCGATCGGGCCTGGGGGAGCGGGCGACATGTATTACAGGGGTTCGCGTGAAGTTTCTCACGCGATCGGGCCTGGGGGAGCAGGCTACGTGTATTACAGGGGTTCGCGTGAAGTGTTTAGCCAGGGTACGTGTATTTCAGGGGTGCGCGTGAAGTTTTTCACGCGCTCGGGCCTGGGGGAGCGGGCTACGTGTATTACAGGGGTTTGCGTGAAGTTTTTCACGCGATCGGGCCTGGGGGAGCGGGCTACGTGTATTACAGGGGTTCGCGTGAAGTTTCTCACGCGATCGGGCCTGGGGGAGCGGGCTACGTGTATTACAGGGGTTCGCGTGAAGTTTTTCACGCGATCGGGCCTGGGGGAGCGGGCTACGTGTATTTCAGGGGTTCGCGTGAAGTTTTTCACGCGATCGGGCCTGGGGGAGCGGGCGACGTGTATTACAGGGGTTCGCGTGAAGTTTTTCACGCGATCGGGCCTGGGGGAGCGGGCGACGTGTATTACAGGGGTTCGCGTGAAGTTTCTCACGCGATTGGGCCTGGGGGAGCGGGCGACGTGTATTTCAGGGGTTCGCGTGAAGTTTTTCACGCGATCGGGCCTGGGGGAGCGGGCTACGTGTATTACAGGGGTTCGCGTGAAGTTTTTCACGCGATCGGGCCTGGGGGAGCGGGCGACGTGTATTACAGGGGTTCGCGTGAAGTTTCTCACGCGATCGGGCCTGGGGGAGCGGGCGACGTGTATTACAGGGGTTCGCGTGAAGTTTCTCACGCGATCGGGCCTGGGGGAGCGGGCGACGTGTATTACAGGGGTTCGCGTGAAGTTTCTCACGCGATCGGGCCTGGGGGAGCAGGCTACGTGTATTACAGGGGTTCGCGTGAAGTGTTTAGCCAGGGTACGTGTATTTCAGGGGTGCGCGGGAAGTTCCACACGCGAATAGCCTGGGCGCGTGTATTACAGGGGTGCGCGGGAAGTTCCACACGCGAATAGCCTGGGCGCGTGTATTTCAGGGGTGCGCGGGAAGTCCCACACGCGATTACAGCAGGGTACGTGTATTTCAGGGGTGCGCGGGAATTTCCACACGCGAATAGCCTGGGCGCGTGTATTTCAGGGGTGCGCAGGAAGTCCCACACGCGATTACAGCAGGGTACGTGTATTTCAGGGGTGCGCGGGAATTTCCACACGCGAATAGCCTGGGCGCGTGTATTTCAGGGGTGCGCGGGAATTATCACACGCAATTAGGCTGGGTGGGTCCTCACAGGTGTTCCCTGTACACCCTCCACGGCCCCTGCAGGCAGCCCACAAAACAGGGGACTACCCTGCACACCTGCTCATGTCTCCCACCACCCCCACCCCCCACCATCCAGGGGCACCCTCCACCAGGCTCCCACTCATGTCTCCCACCACCCCCACCCCCCAGCAGTGCAGGGGCAGCCTCCACCAGGCCCCCACTCATGTCCCCTATCACCCCCACCCCTCCAGTCACCAGGGGCACCTTCCACCAGGCCCCCACTCATGTCTCCCACCACCCCCACCCCCCCAGTCGCCAGGGGCAGCCTCCACCAGGCCCCCACTCATGTCTCCCACCACCCCCACCCCCCAGCAGTGCAGGGGCAGCCTCCACCAGGCCCCCACTCATGTCCCCTATCACCCCCACCCCCCCGCCACCAGGGGCACCCTCCATCAGGCCCCCACTCATGTCTCCCACCACCCCCACCCCCCAGCAGTGCAGGGGCAGCCTCCACCAGGCCCCCACTCATGTCCCCTATCACCCCCACCCCCCCAGTCACCAGGGGCACCCTCCACCAGGCCCCCACTCATGTCTCCCACCACCCCCACCCCCCAGCAGTGCAGGGGAGCCTCCACCAGGCCCCCACTCATGTCCCCTATCACCCCCACCCCCCCGCCACCAGGGGCACCCTCCACCAGGCCCCCACTCATGTCTCCCACCACCCCCACCCCCCAGCAGTGCAGGGGCAGCCTCCACCAGGCCCCCACTCATGTCCCCTATCACCCCCCCAGTCACCAGGGGCACCCTCCACCAGGCCCCCACTCATGTCTCCCACCACCCCCCACCCCCCCAGTCACCAGGGGCAGCCTCCACCAGGCCCCCACTCATGTCTCCCACCACCCCCACCCCCCAGCAGTGCAGGGGCAGCCTCCACCAGGCTCCCACTCATGTCCCCTATCACCCCCACCCCCCCGCCACCAGGGGCACCCTCCACCAGGCCCCCACTCATGTCTCCCACCACCCCCACCCCCCAGCAGTGCAGGGGCACCCTCCACCAGGCCCCCACTCATGTCCCCTATCACCCCCACCCCCCCAGTCACCAGGGGCACCCTCCACCAGGCCCCGATTCATGTCTCCCACCACCCCCACCCCCCAGCAGTGCAGGGGCACCCTCCACCAGGCCCCCACTCATGTCCCCTATCACCCCCACCCCCCGCCACCAGGGGCACCCTCCACCAGGCCCCCACTCATGTCTCCCACCACCCCCACCCCCCAGCAGTGCAGGGGCACCCTCCACCAGGCCCCCACTCATGTCCCCTATCACCCCCACCCCCCCAGTCACCAGGGGCACCCTCCACCAGGCCCCAACTCATGTCTCCCACCACCCCCACCCCCCAGCAGTGCAGGGGCACCCTCCACCAGGCTCCCACTCATGTCTCCCACCACCCCCACCCCCCAGCAGTGCAGGGGCACCCTCCACCAGGCCCCCACTCATGTCTCCCACCACCCCCACCCCCCAGCAGTGCAGGGGCACCCTCCACCAGGCCCCCACTCATGTCCCCTATCACCCCCCCAGTCACCAGGGGCACCCTCCACCAGGCCCCCACTCATGTCTCCCACCACCCCCACCCCCCAGCAGTGAAGGGGCACCCTCCACCAGGCTCCCACTCATGTCTCCCACCACCCCCACCCCCCAGCAGTGCAGGGGCACCCTCCACCAGGCCCCCACTCATGTCTCCCACCACCACCACCCCCCAGCAGTGCAGGGGCACCCTCCACCAGGCCCCCACTCATGTCCCCTATCACCCCCACCCCCCCAGTCACCAGGGGCACCCTCCACCAGGCCCCCACTCATGTCTCCCACCACCCCCACCCCCCCAGTCACCAGGGGCAGCCTCCACCAGGCCCCCACTCATGTCTCCCACCACCCCCACCCCCCCAGTCACCAGGGCAGCCTCCACCAGGCCCCCACTCATGTCTCCCACCACCCCCACCCCCCACCATCCAGGGGCACCCTTCACCAGGCCCCCACTCATGTCCCCTATCACCCCCACCCCCCCAGTCACCAGGGGCACCCTCCACCAGGCCCCCACTCATGTCTCCCACCACCCCCACCCCCCCAGTCACCAGGGGCAGCCTCCACCAGGCCCCCACTCATGTCCCCTATCACCCCCACCCCCCCGCCACCAGGGGCACCCTCCACCAGGCCCCCACTCATGTCTCCCACCACCCCCACCCCCCAGCAGTGCAGGGGCACCCTCCACCAGGCCCCCACTCATGTCCCCTATCACCCCCACCCCCCCGCCACCAGGGGCACCCTCCACCAGGCCCCCACTCATGTCTCCCACCACCCCCACCCCCCAGCAGTGCAGGGGCACCCTCCACCAGGCCCCCACTCATGTCCCCTATCACCCCCACCCCCCCAGTCACCAGGGGGCGCCTCCACCAGGCCGCCAATCATGTCTCCCACCACCCCCACCCCCCAGCAGTGCAGGGGCAGCCTCCACCAGGCCCCCATTCATGTCCCCTATCACCCCCACCCCCCCGCCACCAGGGGCACCCTCCACCAGGCCCCCACTCATGTCTCCCACCACCCCCACCCCCCAGCAGTGCAGGGGCACCCTCCACCAGGCCCCCACTCATGTCCCCTATCACCCCCACCCCCCCAGTCACCAGGGGCACCCTCCACCAGGCCCCCACTCATGTCTCCCACCACCCCCACCCCCCAGCAGTGCAGGGGCACCCTCCACCAGGCTCCCACTCATGTCTCCCACCACCCCCACCCCCCAGCAGTGCAGGGGCACCCTCCACCAGGCCCCCACTCATGTCTCCCACCACCCCCACCCCCCAGCAGTGCAGGGGCACCCTCCACCAGGCCCCCACTCATGTCCCCTATCACCCCCACCCCCCCGCCACCAGGGGCACCCTCCACCAGGCCCCCACTCATGTCTCCCACCACCCCCACCCCCCAGCAGTGCAGGGGCTCCCTCCACCAGGCTCCCACTCATGTCTCCCACCACCCCCACCCCCCAGCAGTGCAGGGGCACCCTCCACCAGGCCCCCACTCATGTCTCCCACCACCCCCACCCCCCAGCAGTGCAGGGGCACCCTCCACCAGGCCCCCACTCATGTCCCCTATCACCCCCACCCCCCCGCCACCAGGGGCACCCTCCACCAGGCCCCCACTCATGTCTCCCACCACCCCCACCCCCCAGCAGTGCAGGGGCACCCTCCACCAGGCTCCCACTCATGTCTCCCACCACCCCCACCCCCCAGCAGTGCAGGGGCACCCTCCACCAGGCCCCCACTCATGTCTCCCACCACCCCCACCCCCCAGCAGTGCAGGGGCACCCTCCACCAGGCTCCCACTCATGTCTCCCACCACCCCCACCCCCCAGCAGTGCAGGGGCACCCTCCACCAGGCCCCCACTCATGTCTCCCACCACCCCCACCCCCCAGCAGTGCAGGGGCACCCTCCACCAGGCCCCCACTCATGTCCCCTATCACCCCCACCCCCTCAGTCACCAGGGGCACCCTCCACCAGGCCCCCACCCATGTCTCCCACCACCCCCACCCCCCACCATCCAGGGGCACCCTCCACCAGGCACCCACACATGTCCCCCTGCCCCCAGGTCCTGACGATACTCAATCATGGCAGTAATGGGCAGCATACCCAGCACAAACACCCAGGCAAGGATTGCATCCACCCACATAGTGAATGCAATTACATGATACAACCCCAATGGCAAGTCTGTAAATGAACACATGTCCGTCATACACACATACACAATGGGTGCAAGTGAATGTCAAAACCCATATCATGACATGTATGAAACCAATGAGAAAATACCACAAGTGAAAGTAAAAAAAAAATGTATTAAAGATGTGAAATAAGTAAACAAATCAAACACACAACAATGGGGATAACAAAATAAAAGGTCCATGTCCGAGAACAAATGTAAAAATATATAAAAAATTAGGAATCCAAAAACAAATGTAGTCCAAAGCAAAATCATGTGGAAGGAAAATAATGAAAAACCATTTCCTCATGGTGAACACAATAATAAATAAAATAAATGTCCATTCAAAAAGCAAACTATATACACGAAAATTCAAGGGTCCATGAGCCCAACATCATAAATGAAACCTACTACTACCTAATGAAAAAATATATACAAAAAAGTGGCCATTGTCCGAGCGGTCCAAATAAATAAAAATGAATAAAGTAAACCTAACACTAACTAACTAAATAACTATATACAAAGGCAGCGGGCAAGTCCTGCGGCTCACTCGGTGATGTTACTGGCCAGGGCATCATCGAACTCCATGTCGATGTCCTGGAGGCGGGACTCTGTCCTGGCCCCGAGGTCTCGCAGGGATAACCCCATGTCCAGCTCAAACTCCCTGCGAGCTTCCTCGAGGCACTCAGCCCGCCTCAACGCCCGACGCATGGAGAACTCCGCCCTGACCATGGCGAGCCGCTCCTCTTCCGCCCGCTGCCGCTCCGCACCTATCCGCTGGACCAACTGCTCCCACACGGAAGACACCACCATCCCAGGGTTGCCCTGCCCTCCGGCCGATGCCTGCCCCTCTGATCTTGATGGCCCCGAGCCATGATGCCTCCCACTTCGAGCCCGCTGCCGCCTCCGACGCCACTGCCTCTGCCAGCACGACGGCATCCAGGCTGATGGAAACCACCGACGCCGTCGTGCACGTGCCCTGCCTGATGATGCCGTCACATCTTCCATCTGCTGGGGTCCAGTTGCTGTGTTGTCCACCCCTGCTGGACCTCCGACTCCCAACTGTGGCAGGGATGGGATCCCCACCGAGCTGGCTGCATTGGTCGGGGCAGGTCCACAGGGGGCCCTGGTGGCATCTGGGCTGAAAGACGGCAAGGAGAACGACTGGTGGACAGCCTGCACAGAGGAGGAGAGGGCCGCCACATTGGCCAACACATGCAGGAAACCCCCGAACATGGCCGATCCCAATTGGGCCACGTCGGCACGGTGCACTTCGTGATGACGTGCGTGCTCCTCCCGGGAAGCACGCACGGCATCACGAATCACAGCCGTGCGCATCGCGACCCCAATCAGGACCTTCTCCGCACGGCCAGGGGTTCCCACGTCCGCAGGTGGAGGGGAGTCAGGTGACATGGACATCCCCTCTACCTGCGGACGGGCCTGGGACGGGGCATCCCTGCTGGTGCATGGTGGTGCACTCACAGGGTCAGGGACAGCGACATGCACAGGCCCCTCCACGGTGACCTGTGCTGCCTCCTGCCCCTGGCCCTGGACTGCACCACTTGCACCAGCAGGGATGCCCCCACCAGGCCCCATGTGTGCCCCAGTGGCGGCCTCCTCCTCCTCTGTGCAAACCACCAACCTGGATGGCTCCTCACCGTCTCCCACCGTAGCAGGCCCCTGTGGGGGCTCACCCACCCCTTCCGCTGCAGCCGTGGGGGCATCCCCGCCGCCTTGCTCCACAGCGCCGTCTCCGCCCTCTTCTTCACTAGCCGCTGCGTAGAGGGAGACAAAGAACACAAGCATCAGGGTACTGTACAATGGTCCCCTAGACAGGAAGCAATAGCAGATGACCACCACTGTCAAAGTACACTTCCATCATGTCCCTCCACAACACATGGGTCAGTCCAGGCAAAACACACACAGTAACAGGCATGCTGCATGCCATGGACATTTCCATGCATGCCCAATGGACTCTTGAAACATTCAATGATATGGAACTCACATGCATCATGGCTCATGCATTTCACATGCACACACTTCACCTCAGTCACATCCATCTGGCCCCAAACACAGCGGATACAAGGGCAATTTGGCTGTTTCACTGAATCTGTGCATTGTCACACACATGTGTCATGCATCCATGGCATGCACAAGTCACAGACACGCAGGTCAGCCACACAGACATGGCTACCACATATGTACCTGGCATCGGCACCCATCCTTCACCCCCACCCATGTCCCGGTACAGAGACTGGCATGCTCTCATGTGCAAAATCTGCATAGGGGTCCCCATGCGGCATTTGAACACATGCAACAACCATGTGGGTCACACATCACTGGTTGCACATGCATTACCATGATGTCCATGCACACATACATGCATACATGGCCTATGGCACACATACAGGCAAATATCATAGACCCAGCACACAGCAACATGCCCTGTGTCACACAGTAATGCTTGGACACTTACCGCTCAACTCCAGACGGGCCTCCCTCTCAAGGATCTGGGCATGGAGCGCTGGGCGTACGCGTTCCAGGACCCTCATCTGGATGGAACTCATGCGGCCCCGGCCCCCCTCCACGAGGCGCCGGGCCTTCACAAGGGTCCTGGACCTCAAGTCCTCCCAGCGCTTCTTGATCTTCTGGACGTTGCGGGTTGCCACCCCCTCCGCGTTGATGGCAACCACACAGTCGGCCCAGATCCTCTCCCGTCCATCCTTGCTGGCGCGGGACGATCCAAAGAGGGCATCATACTGCCCCAGGACATGCTCCACCAGGACACCAACTTCGGTGGCAGTGAAGCTGGTGCCCCTCTGCCCCTCTGGCCTGGGGTTGCCACTGGTGCCAGATGTTGAAGTGCCCGACATGGCAACCCCAGAGGCAGGTGTGGGTGGGCAACTGGGTCCTGGGGCTGGGCTGTGGAGCGATGTAATCCCAGTCGGGAGTCTTCAGTTCCAGCAGGGGTGGACACAGCAACTGGACCCCTGCAGATGGCTGATGTGCAGGCACCAAATGGCAGGGCACGGTGGCAGCAGGCAGGCAGGCAGGCAGCAGCAGATGGCACGTGGGAGGCTGCTCGGGGCACGGGGGGCAGTAACTCGGCCTTCTGGGCAGGAGCGTGGTCTTCCGTGTGTTTTCGCGTGGCCAGCTTGATACGGAGTGCTTTGGCACGTGAAAATTCGGCACGTCAGCGTGAAATCCGAGGAAAGCCCCTTAGCGCGTAAGCGCGTAAGCACGCATACGCGTTTCTATTGGTCCAGAGTCCCTCAGCGCGTAAGCACGTATGTGACGTGACCCGCACGGGTGTTCCCCACCCAGCACGTGATGACGGAGCACACGTGTAAATACTGCACGTCAGAGTGTCATCGCGTGTAATTGGACAAAAGTGCGCGTACACGCGATTGGCCTATGTACGTGTATTTCAGGGGTGCGCGGGCACTTACACACGCAAGTACGTCAGCGCACCTGTATCCCGTTGTGCGTGTGAATTTCCACACGCTATTGGACTGGGAACTGGATTCCAGGGGTGCGCGGGTCACACGCTCGCCTAGAACACGCGCCAAGCATGAATTTGCGCACTTTAACAATAACAAGCCAGACGCCAGGATGAACATACCGTTCCTAGCAGCAGTGGCAGTGGGCTACCAAAGGAGGAGGAGGAGGATAGTCAGGGCCAGAATATTCACACCCAGAACCAGCCTTTTCGGGATGCCTGATGCCCAGGTGTATGGAAGGTACAGGTTTCCACCACACATAATACTGGACCTGGTGAGTGAGTGGTAGGATGACCTCACATCACCCACCCTGTGCTCCCAAGCACTCAGCCCCCTGGAGAAGGTCCTCAATGTACTGCACTTCTTAGCCACTGGATCATTTCAGCGGACAAGTGCCATAGTGGGTGGGGTGTCACAGGCCACCCAGTCACGCTGCCTACACCAGGTCTTGAACATCATCACTGCACGCCCATCAGTCCGCAGGCACATATACCTGCCCAGAACACCTTCAGAAAGGCATGCTGCCGCCCTGGATTTTTACGGTGTGGCACGATTCCCCAAAGTGCTAGGTGCCATCGACTGCACCCATGTGGCTCTACGTCCCCCCAGGGCATCTGAGCACATCTATAGGAACCGCAAGCACTGGCATTCCATCAACGTGCAGGTAGTATGTAATGCCAAGGGAATCATCACCTCAGTATATGCCAACTATCCCGGCTCCACCCACGACAGCTTCATTTACCGAATGTCCACCCTATGCCGGGACCTAGATGCTGGGCGGCATGGCGATACATGGCTGCTTGGTGAGTATGTATGCCACTGCACATGCATGCATGTTGGATACTGAGCAAGGTCACAACCCCACCAATGATACCAATCACCACCTCCACAGGGGACAGTGCCTACCCTCTCAGCCCCCACATGATGACGCCAATTCGGAACCCCACCACGCCACCCGAGGTAAGATATAACACAGCCCACATTACAACCCGGGGCATAGTGGAGCGCACATTCGGAGTGCTAAAGTCACGCTTTCGCTCCCTTGACCGTTCTGGCGGGCAGCTGTTATACGCTCCCCCAGTAGTGTGCAGGATCATAGTGGCAGCATGTGTCCTGCACAACGTTGCAACACGCCGGGGCCTGGCCGTGGACATGGTGGTGGCCCCACATCCCCAACCACATGCACAGCCGCTGCGCATGGGAGGGGAAAGGGCACGTGGGGAGGCAGCCCGTACACAGCTAGTGGCTAATTACTTCACATAGAAATCACACCCCTGTGGAGTGCACACTGCCCTGGCACATTCCATCTGACAATCAATGATGACTCAACCTGACACTGATCCTGAATGTCTGGAGAATGAACCGTGAATACCATATCAGCCTGAGATTGTTCACCTGGAAGTGTCACAATGTGTGCATCCCTACCCACACAGACACCACCAATGCAGTTTTGTGGAGTTACACATTCAAGCAGCTAAAAAGAATACCCACTTGCAAAATGCAACAAGAGGACAGTGCCATGTCAGCCAACCCAACCCCAGCACCGCCACACGACACACTGTACCATGTCATGCTATTTGCAGGTAAACAAAGTAATCCCCACAACATGACACTAGTGTCACTATGTACAGTGTCCCTATTAGAAACCTGCAACACCTGAAATTCTCACAGCAATGCCGGACCAACAACATACTTGAGCACGTACTACCATTAACATGACATCACAAATTTTACATATTAGTAGTCTCACCACCTGGAAATGCCTGCACTCCCACCACCACCAACTGTGCAGTGTTGGCGCCATGTAGAGTTGTAGGTGCACTGCTGCCAACATGGACCCCATCTCCAGACTAGAGGTCCTTGTGTAGACATGAGGAAGGGACCTGCAAATTGGGAGGTAGACACAGAAGATGTGTTACACATCAATGCAACATGCAGTGTACAACACAACAGCAATATGCACTAGGAATGTATACACAGTATTGACTACAGACTGCCCACACAGCTCATGGGAGTCCAACGTCACTGTGTAATTCACTGTCACTTGGGCACACCCTTTGCAAGCCCATGGAAACGGGAAGCAGGAGGGGTGTGTGTGACTCAAACCCAAGCATCTGAACCAAATACATTACAAGCCTGCATGTGCCCAGCCACAATGCAGCGTATGCCCACAGGAACCACGGAAGCCAACAAATCGTCCCAAAAAAATAGGGAATAAAATAAATAACAATAAAAATAAAAATAAGAAACAATCAAAAATGGCCATTGATGGGCCCGGGGGGGTTGGGGAGGCCACCCAGGAGGTCCGAGGACAGGATGCACACCAGAACCCACCTGCGTGGATCCTGGGAAAATAAAACACCTCCATGGGCTCATGGCCCACACGGCTACCCTATTGTGGGAGTATCACTGCTGTCGCTATTATCACCCTGTGCAGCTGCATCCGGAGGTGGTTGCACTATGGGAGGCAGCCCATGCAAGGCCCTAGTCTGCTCCTCAGTGGCTGCAAGCATGCGGGTGTGGTAGGTCTGGTTCTGGAGGATGAGTGTGCGGAGGTCCCCATGCAACAACTCACGGGATGCCCGGACCTCCGCCCTCGTTGCCTGCATCTCAGCTGAGAGCGTACGGGTGAGACGCTCCAGCTGCTGTTCTGTCCTTTGGTGTGTTGAAGCCTCAAGCTCAACAAGAGTCGTCCTGAGGTGAAGGAGCTCCTGCCTCAGGGCTTCCCTGTGGCCCTGGGACTCAATGGAGATGGCCTCCTACAGAGTCGCCAGTGCCGCCCGCCTGTCCCTGTTGGACCCCAACATGTCCTCCCTGTGTGACTGGCAGATGGAGTCGGTTGCCTGCTCTAGTCGCTCCATCAGCCTTTCTGGGGGGACAATGGAAGTGGCCACCCTATCCATGGCCTGAGCCATCATCTCGGATGATGCAGCCTGTTGGGTTGCCATACCGTAAATGGATTGCTCCCATGCTGTATTGCCAGGTGGCGTACGGCCACCACGTCGGCGGGCACCACACCTGTCTGGGGCAAGGCGAACTGCGCCTTGCTGTGCCGGCACTGCCTGAGGCTGCAGGACTGCATTCCCCCTCTGATCTGCTGGCCCAGGAACAGGATCAGATGTCGCGGAGTGTGACCCTGCATCCGTAACCACCAAAGGCGTAGCTGCCAACACTGACATCCCCATGGAGGGTTCTGACCCTGGTGCAGGTGGGTGAGACAGAACAGAATCCCTCCCTGGAACACTCACCTGCGACGGCACGTAGGTCTCATCCGAATCAACACCTGAGTTCAGCTCGGGGGAGGTGCAGCCAGAGACACCCCTTGAGAGCACGACCTGCAGCACTTGTGGGTTCTCCCCCACCACCACACCACGTCCCTCACTGGTGGTTGGTCGGCCCTCGGACCCCTCCTGGGTCTGCACCATCTCCACAACCCCAGCAGTATCAGGTGCGTCTTCCCCTGCAAAGACATGAAAACAAAGAAATGGAAACAGGCATTAGCACCATGGCACACAATGAGGGCTGAGAAGCAAGAGAACCAGTACTTGATTGACACATGTCCCACATGACTAAAACCCTCCCATGCATGCACCCTCACTGCGTATGAAGTGCAGGCAAATGGCACACACTGATGACACCAAGATGGAAAATGTACACATTTTCTGCATGCTGCCTGGCAGTGGCATCACACATTGGCCTGTGATTGCCAGGTGAAACACACATGCCATCACACAGATGGCATGTACCATTGCTATTGAGTGAAGATGGAGAGGAGGGCAGCACCTATTCATTCAGTCCAGTTCCCGCATGTAATTGCTTTTCTAATTCTAACAGGTCAGATTTTTCACCTGGAGCTGCCAGTCTGAAATGGTCCAATTGCACAGGGACATGTGTGTACAAATGATATCCAGGTAACAAAGTCACTCCACTTCACCATAGCCATGTCAGACATGTGACTAGTGGACAGCGACATGGCTAGTAAAAGTGGGGGAATGCAAACAATCTGACTGAATAAACAGTGAAAAATAAGCAACAATGTTGTGGCAAGGTGACACTTCAAGGGCAACTGGCGTGCAGTTGGGCTAGATGTCTACTGTTGGCAGAAGGGATACTGCTATGGCCAAATGCAGCTGCGCAGGAAGTATTGCATGAAGCACATGGCTGACCCATACGACTCAGGCGCACACACTCTCACCTGGCACACAAACAGAAGCCCTCACACACACACCATGCACATGGATGACACACACATGCATGTGCACTCACCGGACAATGCCTCGTAATCAGCCAGATCTCCCACGCCTTGGATCTGTTCCTCCGTGACGTAGGCCCCAGCGACTGACTCATGTGGAGTGAGTTCCATGTCTACTACTGGAGACCCACCTCCAGTCACTAGAGTTGCGGCATGACTTGAGGCCAGCTTACTCTTTGCCCTGCGCTTTAGGTCATTCCAGAGCTTATAGCAATCATTGGCTGTGCGCCTCACGATTCCAAGGGCACTTACGAGGTCCGCAACGGTCTGCCAGTGTGCCTGGCGTTGTGCAGGTGTGGTCTTGGATCCTGCAACAATGACCATCTCGTTGTCATGTGCGGACACATACTCGACAAGTGCATTCAGTTCGTCATCCGTGAAGCTGGGCTTCCTGGACGGGCCGGACTGTGTAGCCGTGTCTGGGGCATCAGCCTGTGCCGGACGAGCACTCTTCCTCTTCCGCTTGGAAGGTGGTGGTGATCCTGAGTGTCCTGCGCCGCTCTGGACACTAGGGGCAGGAGCCCTGGTGGACTCTGTATCAGGAGTGTGGGATTGCACACTCAGCATGGGAGTTGGTGCAGGCATTGGCTCTAGTGTGATGGTGTCAGGGGGAATGTCAGCAGCATGGACTAGGACCGACACTGTCCTGGCTGGGTGTGTGAGGGCTGGGGTGGATGGAGCCGCAGCTGCCCCTGCAGCCTCTCCGCCCTGCCTCCTTGGTGCAGCAGATGACCTTGCTGCCCCAGATGCACGTGGCATGATGGCATCAACGTGCACCAGCGCACGTGTCGTAGCCCTGCTGACCTGGAAGTCAGCCATGGAGTCAGCCAGGTCTGGTGCCACAATGGGCTGGTCCAACAAGGGCTGAGCATGGATGGTGTCAGCCACATCAGCCTCAACGGGAGGGGGGGAGGAGGGGAGGGGATTATGGGTGCCCGTGAATGGTCCTCCACACATGGGGGGACAGGCTCACCCTGCAAGTTACGACCACGTCCCCTACCGGATCCACCACGGCCACCACTTGTGGCTCTTCCACCTTTGCCACCCTTACGGAATCCTCGCCTCCCAGCCATGGCACTGATGTTAATGTGCGTATGGGAGTGGATGTAGACTATTGTCCTGGGCAATTGGGGGTCAAAGGGGTTGGGTACCAGATGGTAATTGTACCCTAGTGCTCTAGCAAGGCTGAATGTAACCCCTGGGGAAAGATGACGGGTCACGCAACGCACAGGAGGCACAAAAAAGGGAGATGACGTGCACGCAACCCCTCCTAGACCACGTGTGCAGAAAGAAAAACCTGCACTACGCTGTGGCACCCAGTAACACAAGAATGAACGTATGCGTGTCACACGCAGCCTAGAATGACCTCTGAAGGGGTAGGCTACACACGGGGCAAGCACAGATGTTAGATACGTGCGTGACTCACCGTCTGCCTGGTAAACGAGCGTGTAAAAGGAGCACGTTTGGTTGGCAACACCCCCGCCAAAAGAAGATTTGTACGCTGTCTGAGGAGACAGGACAACAGTAGAAGGGAACACTGTTTGAGGGAACAGGCCCAGGTAAACCAGTAAAAGAGAAAACGAGAAAAAGCTGTCAGAGGTAACAGGGAATACGAACTTGAAACGCCGTGAAGTAAATCGCGTGTGAAACGACAAGAAGTACAGAATTCACCCACTCGCTCTCCACGAAAAGCACGTACAAGGAAAACGTGTTCTACACGTACCTTTTATACAGGCCCACACGTCCAGCGTCACTTACGTGGCGTGTACGCGCTAGGGCCATTTCCACCAATTACATGCTTTGTCACTTCTGCGTGTAGGGCCATTTCCACCAATTACACGCTTTGTCACTTCTGCGTGTAGGGCCATTTCCACCAATCACACGCTTTGTCACTTCTGCGTGTAGGGCCATTTCCACCAATCACACGCTTTGTCACTTCTGCGTGTAGGGCCATTTCCACCAATCACACGCGATTACACTCTGACGTGCAGTCTTTCCACGTGTGCTCTGTCATCACGTGCTGTGTGGGAAACACCTGTGCGGGTCACGTCACAGACGCGCTTACGCGTTGAGGGCCTTTCCTCAGTTTTCACACTGACATGCAGGATTTTCACGTGCCAAATCACTCCGTACCAAGCTGGCCACGCGTACACACACAGAATACCACGCTCCTGCCCGGAAGGCCGAACTACTGCCCCCCAGAGCCCGAGCACGCTCCCACCTGCTGCTGCCTGACTGCCTGCTGCCCCTGCACTGCTGGGGGGTGGGGGTGGTGGGTGACATGAGTCGGGCATGAGTGGGGGCCTGGTGGAGGGTGCCCCTGGTGGCGGGGGGGTGGGGGTGATAGGGGACATGAGTGTGGGCCTGGTGGAGGCTGCCCCTGCACTGCTGGGGGTTGGGGGTGGTGGGAGACATGGGTGGGGGCCTGGTGGAGGATGCCCCTGCACTGCCGGGGGGTGGGGGTGGTGGGTGACATGGGTTGGGGCCTGCTGGCAGATGCCCCACAGTGCGTGGGCCTGGTGGAGGATGCCCCTGCACTGCTGGGGGGTGGGGGTGGTGGGAGACATGAGTCGGGCATGAGTGGGGGCCTGGTGGAGGGTGCCCCTGGTGGCTGGGGGGTGGGGGTGGTGGGAGACATGAGTGGGGGCCTGGTGGAGGCTGCCCCTGCACTGCTGGGGGGTGGGGGTGGTGGGAGACATGGGTGGGGGCCTGGTGGTGGGTGCCCCTGGTGGCTGGGGGGTGGGGGTGCAGGGGGGCATGAGCAGGTGTGCAGGGTAGTCCCCTGTTTTGTGGGCTGCCTGCAGGGGCCGTGGAGGGTGTACAGGGAACACCTGTGAGGACCCACCCAGCCTAATCGCGTGTGTAACTTCCCACGCACCCCTGTAATACACATACCAAGCCAAATCGCGTGTGAGAATTCCCGCGCACCCCTGAAATACACGTACCCTGCTGAAATCGCGTGTAAAACTTCCCGCGCACCCCTGAAATGCATGCGCCCAGGCTATTCGCGTGTGGAACTTCCCGCGCACCCCTGAAATACACGCGCCCAGGCTATTCGCGAGTGGAACTTCCCGCGCACCCCTGAAATACACGTAGCACGCTGGGAGACATGAGTGGGGGCCTGGTGGAGGGTGCCCCTGGTGGCGGGGGGGTGGGGGTGATAGGGGACATGAGTGTGGGCCTGGTGGAGGCTGCCCCTGCACTGCTGGGGGGTGGGGGTGGTGGGAGACATGGGTGGGGGCCTGGTGGAGGATGCCCCTGGTGGCTGGGGGGTTGGGGTGGTGGGAGACATGAGTGGGGGCCTGGTGGAGGCTGCCCCTGCACTGCTGGGGGGTGGGGGTGGTGGGAGACATGGGTGGGGGCCTGGTGGAGGATGCCCCTGCACTGCTGGGGGGTGGGGGTGGTGGGAGACATGGGTGGGGGCCTGGTGGAGGCTGCCCCTGCACTGCTGGGGGGTGGGGGTGGTGGGAGACATGGGTGGGGGCCTGGTGGAGGCTGCCCCTGCACTGCTGGGGGGTGGGGGTGGTAGGAGACATGGGTGGGGGCCTGGTGGTGGGTGCCCCTGGTGGCTGGGGGGTGGGGGTGCAGGGGGACATGAGCAGGTGTGCAGGGTAGTCCCCTGTTTTGTGGGCTGCCTGCAGGGGCCGTGGAGGGTGTACAGGGAACACCTGTGAGGACCCACCCAGCCTAATCGCGTGTGTAACTTCCCACGCACCCCTGAAATACACATACCAAGCCAAATCGCGTGTGAGAATTCCCGCGCACCCCTGAAATACACGTACCCTGCTGAAATCGCGTGTAAAACTTCCCGCGCACCCCTGAAATGCATGCGCCCAGGCTATTCGCGTGTGGAACTTCCCGCGCACCCCTGAAATACACGCGCCCAGGCTATTCGCGAGTGGAACTTCCCGCGCACCCCTGAAATACACGTAGCACGCTGGGAGACATGAGTGGGGGCCTGGTGGAGGGTGCCCCTGGTGGCGGGGGGGTGGGGGTGATAGGGGACATGAGTGTGGGCCTGGTGGAGGCTGCCCCTGCACTGCTGGGGGGTGGGGGTGGTGGGAGACATGGGTGGGGGCCTGGTGGAGGATGCCCCTGGTGGCTGGGGGGTTGGGGTGGTGGGAGACATGAGTGGGGGCCTGGTGGAGGCTGCCCCTGCACTGCTGGGGGGTGGGGGTGGTGGGAGACATGGGTGGGGGCCTGGTGGAGGATGCCCCTGCACTGCTGGGGGGTGGGGGTGGTGGGAGACATGGGTGGGGGCCTGGTGGAGGCTGCCCCTGCACTGCTGGGGGGTGGGGGTGGTGGGAGACATGGGTGGGGGCCTGGTGGAGGCTGCCCCTGCACTGCTGGGGGGTGGGGGTGGTAGGAGACATGGGTGGGGGCCTGGTGGTGGGTGCCCCTGGTGGCTGGGGGGTGGGGGTGCAGGGGGACATGAGCAGGTGTGCAGGGTAGTCCCCTGTTTTGTGGGCTGCCTGCAGGGGCCGTGGAGGGTGTACAGGGAACACCTGTGAGGACCCACCCAGCCTAATCTCGTGTGTAACTTCCCACGCACCCCTGTAATACACGTACCAAGCCAAATCGCGTGTGAGAATTCCCGCGCACCCCTGAAATACACGTACCCTGCTGAAATCGCGTGTAAAACTTCCCGCGCACCCCTGAAATGCATGCGCCCAGGCTATTCGCGTGTGGAACTTCCCGCGCACCCCTGAAATACACGCGCCCAGGCTATTCGCGAGTGGAACTTCCCGCGCACCCCTGAAATACACGTAGCACGCTGGGAGACATGAGTGGGGGCCTGGTGGGGGGTGCCCCTGGTGGCGGGGGGGTGGGGGTGATAGGGGACATGAGTGTGGGCCTGGTGGAGGATGCCCCTGGACTGCTGGGGGGTGGGGGTGGTGGGTGACATGGGTTGGGGCCTGCTGGCAGGTGCCCCACAGTGCTGGGGGGTGGGGGTGGTGGGAGACATGAGTCGGGCATGAGTGGGGGCCTGGTGGAGGCTGCCCCTGGTGGCTGGGGGTTGGGGGTGGTGGGAGACATGAGTGGGGCCTGGTGGAGGCTGCCCCTGCACTGCTGGGGGGTGGGGGTGGTGGGAGACATGGGTGGGGGCCTGGTGGAGGATGCCCCTGCACTGCTGGGGGGTGGGGGTGGTGGGAGACATGAGTGGGGGCCTGGTGGAGGCTGCCCCTGCACTGCTGGGGGGTGGGGGTGGTAGGAGACATGGGTGGGGGCCTGGTGGTGGGTGCCCCTGGTGGCTGGGGGGTGGGGGTGCAGGGGGACATGAGCAGGTGTGCAGGGTAGTCCCCTGTTTTGTGGGCTGCCTGCAGGGGCCGTGGAGGGTGTACAGGGAACACCTGTGAGGACCCACCCAGCCTAATCGCGTGTGATAATTCCCACGCACCCCTGTAATACACGTACCCAGCAAAATGGCGTGTGATAATTCCCACGCACCCCTGTAATTCACGTACCCTGCCAAATCGCGTGTGATGATTCCCACGTACCCCTGTATTACACGTGCCCTGGCTAATCACATGTAAGACTTCCTGCGTACCCCTGTAATACACGTTCCCTGGACAATCGCGTGTTGAACTTCCTGCGTACCCCTGTAATACACGTTCCCTGGACAATCGCGTGTTGAACTTCCCGCGTACCCCTGTAATACACGTTCCCTGGACTATCGCGTGTTGTACTTCCCGCGCACCCCAGAAATACACGTACCCTGGCACCCTGGCTAATCGCGTGTATGACTTCACGCGTACCCCTGATATGCTCGTTACCCGCTTTGCGTTCCTTGTTTGGCAGCCCTGTAAACTGGTCCAGGGTTAGCACAGCCCTTTGCGATGATTTAGCGATTTTGATGGCTTTTCCTTGCGCGAGGGCGTTCTTGGGGGCGTTACTGGCGCTGCTGCAGGGTCGCTGCGATACTCTGCGCCACGGCTGGTTTGGGAGCCTAAAATCCATGAATACGCTGTGCGCGGAAATCGGTTTTAGCGCACGTGCCTGGCGCAGACAATCGCACGCGGACACTCTGCGCCAGCCGCTTGCGACACTTTTCTGCGAAATTCTATAAATTACCCTGTACACCTCTTTCCGTGAATGATATTGTCATATTGAGTTTGCTAAGAAGGTCCCTCCCTAGCAAGTTTATTGGCGAATGTTCATATACAGTAAGGGTGTTTTTACAGTTTTACCCCCCACTGTCACATCCAAAGCTTCTGTGTAAGGAACTTCAATTACAGCCCCAGAGAACCCCTGCATCTCTAACTTCCGGTTAGATAACGGGAACCGGCCCTCCCTTATGCATGATTTCTCCGCTCCCGAGTCCACCATGAATATGAGCCTCTTGTCTCCTATCTGCGCCCCTACCAATGGTTCCTCTGCTGCATCGTAGGTGGTAGATAGAACAGGACATGCAAGTGTTCTCTGTGGGCTGTCCTATGCGGAGTGTCTCATTGTCCCCCCTTGGTTGAACACACGCCCTGAAACCACTGACACGCCACTATAGGGGGCTGGTGTTGGGGCTCTGTTTGCTGTTGTCGCGAAAGGGTTGCCTGGCGTGTAGTGCATAGTGTCATTGTTCTGTGGGTGATTCTGTGTTCTGTATTGGTGTCCCTGCCGTTGCTCAGGGTACCCCTGCCCTGGGTCCCTTTGTTGTTGTCCCATTGGGAGACCATACGGGCTCCCCGGATGAGAATGGCCATAATGTTCTACCTCTGGAAATCCGTTGTTTGGTCAGCTTTTGCACTCCCTGGAATAGTGTCCCCACCTCCCGCAGTTCCAACAACTCCCTTGTGCACCTCTGGGACCCTGCCATCCATTTCCTCCCATTCCCCCATACCCTTGTCCACCTCCTCTTCGGCCCCTGTACCCACCTCGTCCCCCTCGAGGGGCCCACTCCTGCCACTGCGGACCTCCACTCTGCTCCTGCTCGTTCCACTGCCGCTGCCCTGCTCCTGCCCAATTAGTTGCCATCCTCCCTTGTATTGCTACCAGCCCCTCCTCCTCCTCATCTCCCTCCCTGCTGTGTGGGAGCGCGGCCACTGCTGCAGCGACCTTCACCAGCTTTGTTTGTATTAGTTTTGCTTCGTCTGCCAATCTTCTCTGCGCCACCTCCTTTTCCCTTTCTTTTATTCGTTTGCAATGGTGAACTATTATGCTCTGAATTTCGGGCCATCCTTTTGCTTCAATACCTGCTATTTTTTCAAGTGCTTTTTGCACTTCTTTTGGGAGCCCCCTCTTTATTATGAAGTAGAATAATGATGTCGATTGATACCAGGGTGTGCCCGTTTCTGCTCTCCACATCTCTTGGACCCGAAAAATGTAATCCATAGCATCCTCCCCGTCATTCATTGTACATTGCATTACTGACTGCAAATCTGGGGTATCTGGAAACGTTTCCCGCAAAGCATCCCACACCCTGGCACGCACTGTGTTGAAAGAGGCACCATCATGGCGATCGCAGTCTAACGTAACTCCCGGGAAGCCAGCTTTGACCCATACTCTGTCAGCCTGATCCTCAACTGCTGATACTTGCAAACTTTTCACGTCCCCTATCGCTAGAGGTACCCCGGCTGTGTGTTTCTCAAAAGCATATATCCACTTGCTCGCCCCTCCTGATAGCAGGGGCAATAACTTTAGTAAATTGGCCTTATCCATCTGAGCCCAGGGTATGTAATTCGGCCCCCCTCCTCCCCTGTGTATTAGTGGGAGCTGCAACTTTCCCTTCGTCGTTGTATCTGTACTCACCTTCATTCCTGATTTTCCTAACAATGCCATTTTTCCCAACATGTTCCTTAGCCGCCTTGTCCACTCATCATCCATTGTTCTCATTGAGCATGCGCCATCCAACCCTTCACTTCCCACTCCCATTGCCATACTTAGCCTTTCACTTTCTTCTAAATCATCCCCTATATCACATAGTAGCTCCTCTCTGCCTCCTGTGGGCCTCTCTTCGTTATCAGTACATCCCTCTCTTTCCTCAAGTTCAATTATTCGTGTTGGTTCTTCCTGTATCCTAAACAGTATCTCTCCTTTTTTCCACCCTTCTTCAAATGTTCTACTCTCGCTCTGCACTCTGGATGCAGGTTCTGATCTAGCTGTATTGAGTGCAGTCCGCTCACATATGTTTTTATTCTCGAGAGCTCATCTTTGTCTATAGAGAGCCTTGATTCTAAATCTCCTGTTAATTTTTCTATGTCCACCCTTGGTGTGCTCTCCTGTTCTCGCTCCCTATGGCTCTCATATGGCGGGGGTGCTGTTGGCCCTCGGGTGGTGATAGTTGTCGGTGGGGGCACATACGTTGGGTCACTGTATCCCTCCGCGGGCACCTGCTTGTTTAGTATTGGGTACAACCTATTTACCTCTATCGGTGGCTCCTCTTCTGGCAATACCTTATCCTCCTTTTGTATCATTAGTGGATTGTCAGTGGTAGATGGTAGATCAGGATCTAATTCCCTTACCTTAGGCGGGGGTATCTCTTCAAACAGTCTCCATAGGTCTAATATCTCTCTCCTATTATGCAACTGCTTCCCCTTGTATTTCAAACAAATGCATGTGGCTACCATATCTAGGACACTCTTGTCAAATGAACCCCCTTCGGGCCATATCTGAGGTAATCCCTCCCCCTTCAACTCTGTGATCCACTGATCATGATATTTCTTAATCCGTTCCGCGTACCCGGGTAGGTTCTTACAAATATGTGATAAGGGTGTTTCTGCCCCCATACGTCATGCTCACCTGACACTTATGTATCTCTATATATCTCGATATCTTAATATAAACGTATCACCATGTGAGTTCGCGTATTTATGTCTTACTGAATCGTGGGGACCTGCGTATTCTCTCTCCACCTGCACACCATAAGAATGGCTGCGCACAGCCTCTATCCTATCCTCTTTGGGGGCACGTACAAGAGCAAACCATCAGTAATTTCGACAATGTTACCCAACAAATCAAAAAAGTAAACACTCACTTCACCACATTACTCTCGCGTTTATGATATTTCGTCTGGTCACACTTACCATGACCATTCCATAATTATGCATTCCTGGCCACTTCTACACACTCATCATAACAAAATATGTCCTAACATATAAAATGTTTACACACCCATAGGCAGCACTCTATTCACAGCTCAGTTTATCATCCCTTTCCTCCCTAGCCAGCTGTCCCTGTCCGTCATATTCTGATATATATATATATATATATATACATATATATATATATATGTATATATATATATATATATATATATTTGTTTCTTAATTTTAATGTAAAAGTGTCTTTCTATTTAGCTTATGTCTTTGTTTTTGTACTAATCCACTTTTATTTTCCCGTAAACCTAAAGAAAAGAATAGAAAGAATAGCAGTCACTAATATATTCTCCGTGTCTTCCTTTACCAGACAGCTTTATCTCATTTTCCACTTCTTCATATATTCCCAGTACTAGTCAAGATAGCACTATGCGGCGCCGCCTTCCACCCCCTCGCGGAGCTAGGTTCCCGTCACTTTATCTCTATTCACTTCTTAATCCTAATGGCCATATGCAAAGAAAAAGCAAAGAAAGTTTAGGATGGTCCTTAGTAGACCCAAAGTGCCCCTTTTCTACCAGCCTCGTTCCCTGTCCTACATTTCCCCCCTACTCCCTTTATGATCGCTCGCACTCAATACTCACGTGCCCGTCTTGAACCGAGAGTCTCCGAAACTGGGTCCGTCCAGGCAGTGTTGCCGTACGCTCAACAGTCAGCCCCGGCTCCGGCGAGCGGTACTCAAAGGGGATTTTTCAACCAGGATCCCGTACCCTCTCTCTTGTTGAGTGCGCACTTCTGAGCGCACCGGTCGCCGTTGGCGGGCAGCTTCCCGGAGCCGGCGCACCGTGCGTAACCCTTTTCGACCGGAGATTTTCGTGCCGAAGTGGACGGTAGGGATATATATATATGTTAGGAGAAAAATAATAATCACGCTTTCGGGGTCACCACTGAAGGCAAGCGTCCCCAGCCAGCACGATCCTCCCCACAATGAGAGACAATAATGGACTCTCCCAGGATGGGAATAAGGCCAAGACAAAGTGCGGGTGAGCGTAAATGGGAGTTTATCAATCAGAATAGGGCATGCAAA
The DNA here is from genome assembly GCF_040938575.1 of Ambystoma mexicanum. Lineage (NCBI taxonomy): Eukaryota > Metazoa > Chordata > Amphibia > Caudata > Ambystomatidae > Ambystoma > Ambystoma mexicanum. The sequence goes on from NC_090926.1 coordinate 1,050,772,194, forward strand.
GAACTCTGCAAACTCCGAGAGCGCTCTGTCTGACAATAGCAAAGACAGGCGTATATATTTACAAAAAACGTCATAAGAACCTACACACTATAGGGGGCACAAGTTCGTGGGGATTGGGTGGCGACGACTAGCTATAGGTGCTGCTGCAATGTGGTTTGCCGTGGCTGGAGGACGTCACTGGTTACCCTCGTGGGTTGGGCTGGGCCTGGCAGGTCCGCTGGGTTCATCCCGGCGGTGTTGTGCCAACTGTGGCCAGTGTCGGAGATGAATGTCTTTCCTGACTTTCTGCCCTAGGGTCACGCACACCGCAGTCATTCAACCATTGCAATATTATCTTCTCTGGTAAATCTTCCAATAGGTTATTCTACAGGTTAATGCAGCACAGGAGGAATGCACCTAGAGTGGGGTCTGCTGGCGATTCTTCAATACATGGTTACCATGGTCCTGTTGACCGGGTATCGTAGGTCGTGGGGTTGGGTCTCGGGGCATGGGACAGGCGGTCCATGTCATCATGTCTTGTTAGGAGCCATTATGGATGTGTTCCTGTAATGTTGCCATAATATTAGGTGTCCTAACTTTACAAGGGGCCATTAACCTAAGGTGAGCCAGTGGGTCATGGAGCCTAAGAAAGGGTGCCTCTGGATCTGTGTTTTCAGGCCGGGGTTTACTGCTGGGTTGTAAATAATTCAGGTGGCAGGCTGTGGCCTTTGGTGCTGCGGGGAGGGCGGGGGGACTACAAATCTTTGAAGTGACTCCAGCCGAGTTGGGGGAGGTGGAGCAGCGCGGCACAGGCCTCTGCTTTTTTGTCTGGCAGGCTTCACTGGGAGGAAGGGGGAATGGCCTTGCATGTGCTCACAAAGGTATTTTCCTCGTGTGTTGCCGACTTTAGGTGGAAGAAGCATAAACATTCAAATAATATACAATACTCATTGAGTCTTTCCAAAGCTCACGTTTTAATATTGCTAGTGCCATTTATATGGCCAATTCGAGCACATCACTTGTACACTATGTTTTTAACAACTACAACATATTGTTATATGCTTATACATGCGTGGTAAGTGAGGTAGTAGTAAGGTTGGTGGAGCACATAGAAACAACTCGCCACTGAGACTGACCACAGTGGCACATAGTGGGCTTGGACACACACACACATAGGGTGCATTTTCGTGCACCCTTTACGCGAGCCCTCAATATGGTTGCATTTGTCTTTCTTTGCACTCTAGCAGCATTAGTTTGGTTATGGCGCGGGACCGTGAGGTGCAATCTTTTCAGTGACACATAACAAAAAAAAACCCAGGACGCTTTTACTATTTGCGCATAACTGCAGGGATGTGGGTGCTTCATTCCTAATGCCATATGAGCACACATTCTGCCATATTTATACATTTTACAGGTTTTTTAGTCAGAGAGGTTGTGGAGAGAACGCTTCCAACGCAGGTAGTTTTCTCATTAGTATTTGGGAACTTTGCTTTTGTCAAAGGACCATTTTACAGTTCTTTTTCCACCCAGGCCCTGCTGGCTGGGTCATGCTGGGAGCAGTGATACACTGCGGAAGGTGAAATGTTACAGTGTTGTTATCTTACACTAGCTCATGTCCGTCTTGTTCGTGGGAACGGGCTCTCAGCGGATCTGCCAGAGAGCTGTGGCCACAGGGATAATTGAAACTCTCCAAAGGTGGGGGCCGCGCTGCGGTGCGCAGAGCTCAAACCATCTTTATTAGACATAATGGTTTCCGAAGCCCAGCTAAATGCAGCAGGTTTGGTCAATGTCTTCGGCCAGTGACCCATCCACCACCTGGGCCCTGGTGGTAGGGAGGGGACCCCTGACGAGCCATGGGCCTCACCGGGGGAGAAGATGCAGGGGAGGGGGGTCTTTTGGACCAATCCTCCCCTACAGGACTCAACAATCTGGCTTTAGACCTCAACACGGGACAGAAACAGACCTTATCGACCTAAAAAGCCAGATTGATGATCTCAAGGACAAAGGAAGACTTGCTATCCTGCTTCTCTTGGACTTGTCGGCAGCCTTCAACCTGGTCAACCACAAGGTGCTGTGCGACTATCTCGCCTCATCAGCCCACTTCTCCAAGTCAGCTATTACTTGGATGCAATCCTTCTTAAACAATAGGGCTATGTGCATCTTCTCGACGATCCTATTCCAATCACTTGCGTTGTATCTCCACGCCCACCAAGGGTTTCTCTTCGGGGCCTGGCAGTGTCCGATAGAACTGGGCATGCTAAAGTGCTCTGTGGGCTGTCCTAGTCTGGGTATGTGTTTTGTTCCTGGTAAAACAAATGGATTCCCTCCAACGACAGTGGCCCCTTGATGGTGCGTCACTGTGCCATTGGATACTGTGTTACTTCTCTGTATTTGAGGGCCCTGCTGCTGTGCAGGATGTACTGCAAATGTTGGAGGTCCACCAGAAACTGGGGCTGGCAGCTGCGGAAATGACTGGTGGGGGGGGGGGCAGACACGACTGCAGGCAATGGCACACTGTGTGGAACTGCTTGGGGTTCTTGTAAATAAGGCTGGATGTACGAGGTGGGCCCTCCCTCATAGCATGGGGGCATCTGCTGTTGCGGGTATGCAATCGCTTGTCTACTCCAACATTGTCTCGACAAATGACCCTTCCATCCAGAAGTCCAAATCTGCCCCGCTCCTTCCCCTCCCTGTGGTCCCATTCCTAAAAATCCACCTTGTCCTCCCCGTCCCCTGAAAAACCCCTTCCTCGCAGTTACCCCCCTGGAAACCTTTGTTGCTACTGAGGTGAGTACCCAATATTCCACTTGTAATCACCTTCCCAACCAGGTGCCGCTGGTACCTGCCTGGATCACTCTGGGCTCTGCCTGCCCTTCTGTCTGTACCATTGTTACTGCCCCTTCCAATGCAACTTTTGCTAATTTCTTCTGCACCAGTTTCACTTCCTCTGTATCTGCCCTCTGGGCCGTTACCTTCTCTTTCTCTTGTACCCGCTTGCAATGATGTTCACTAATTTACTAGATTTCGATTATCCCTCAAATTCAGTCCCCACTAACTTATCAAGAGTCTTCTGTACTTCCTTCCGAGGTCCTCTTTTCACTACAAAATAAAAGAATGGGATTGCTCGGTCACACGAATCTCGTGTATCTGCCCTCCACATTTCTTGAATTTGCAAAATGTACTGAATGGGGACTTTATCATCCCGCATTGTCCGCTGCATTATCGATTGAAGATCTGGCATATATGTATAGTTATGCTGCAGCACCGGCTATACTTTGGGCTTACTAATGTTTTTAAAATGTGCTCCATCATGGCTATTAACCCCAAACTTCTCTCCCAGATACCCTGATTTAATCCATATGTAATATGCCTGGTCAACAAATAAACTTTTCAGATCTCTCACTGCCATGTTATTGCCAGCCATCTGATTCAAAAGCATATATACACTTACCCACGCCAATAGTGAGAAAATGGAGTGCCTTTATTAGATTATTTTTATCCTTGTGGGCCCATGGTATGTTTTGGGCACTCCCTGGCCCCTTATGGAATAATGGAAACTGTGCCCCCGCTGTCTTGATTACTTTCTCGAGCTGCATTCTTTTTGCCACTGCCATGCATCCATCTCTGTTTCTCCACCTTGGTCCTCACAAACTCTCAACCTGCGGCGATATTGCTGACAGCTCTTCTTCATCTCCCAACTCATCCACAGTATCCCACTTCTCGTCCTCGGCTTACGCCTGTTCATAGTCATCATCAGACTGTATCATCCCATAATCCAAACTATCTGCCCGCCTTCTCCTTCTGTCGTTCCTCTGTTTCTCTATGTGTACATCTTTAATAGCACTACTGCCAATTCTAAATAAAATGTCTCCCGCTCTCTATTCGTCAGTCCCATCGGGCACCCGCTGCCCATCTCTCCTAGCTAAGTTTAGCCTTTCTAGCTCTTCCTCCGCCCTCTTCAGCACTTTTTTTCAACTCTTTCTGTGGCTTCCTATCTGTTTCTTCTTGTGCTATAGCTCTCACAGCTACAGGAGCTATAGGACAGGGGATATTCTGATACTGAGCTGGTGTGGGTGGCAGGGAAGCGGCAGTTGGCAAAGGGATGTAAGAGGGATTTGTTTATCCTGATGCAGCACATGTGAGGTAACACCCTTACAGAGGGGACTGGTCTGCATCTACGGGGGACACTTGGGCAAGGGGTACTATAGCACTTGGGCTGTGGCCGTGGTCGCAGTCAGGACACAGGTTATGGGTGGCCCATTCACCATTTTAGGAGGATCGATAAGAACATCTTCCAAGTCTTCCACCATTTTCCACAACACTTGCTTTCTGTTTTTCAACTATTTTCCTCTGTATCTGGCTGCCGAAAACATACATGTGGCTCAAAATAGCTGTAGTATTTGTTCCCTGTTCTGGCCATGGCTTATACATACCCCGCCACCCCCCGTTTGGTCTCTGCTAGCCATTCTTTATGATATTTGAGGAAATCCTCTTGGTACAAGGGAAGAGCCTTACACAAATACTCCATTGGGGTTGCCGGCTCCATCGCGCGCCCCACTAACACTTGTATACAATATTTCATCCAACCACACCCTGAACCAGCGGGACTGTGTTGACCCATTACCCGTCTTGCCCTCCCATTACGCATGCCCCACCATTCCCCTCACACACACCCCCATACTCCGCTCACACATGTCCTCACACCACCCACTAATCTCCTCACACAATAAAATGAGGCCCTGCCTTGGCCTCTTATAGTTGCAATAAAACATATAACAATAAGAATCACAATAAAAACAACTTTTCCATTCCAGTCTGTATGTCAGATGAGGAGATCCCAGGTCCACACAGGGCCTCTGGTATGGTATGGTAATATTTATTTGTAAAGCGCCTATAAACAAGGCAAGTGTTTCAGGGCACTCAATGAATGTGGGAACGTGGAGAAAAAAAAATAACAGTTGTTCAGAGCCCTTGAAATTCTGAACGATAATAGTCTGCCAGGAAGAGTAAGTGCAAATAATACATTTAACAGTTGAGACAACAGCAAATAGGTCTTAGAAAAGTGTGCACACCACACTAATTGCCTATGCCCAGAGACCCCCCCCCCGTACCCGCTCGTGTTTGCTTGCCATGTATAAGTATATTTTTCGCAACCTAAATCAGTTAGGGGAGGGCTGAAATCTGAATGTGCATCCCAACAACAGTTTGGATATAATTCAGAAAGCTAGAGAAGATTCCACTAGATGTCCCTATTGCTAAATAGAGTACATCCTGTATATCAGAAGCATAAGGTCCAGGGTAGAACAGCACCAGAGGGTATTAATTCACACTTTGTCAGAACAAACGCAACAGCAGTTGTATTTCAAAGTCACTTTTCATGGGATGTCATCAGCAAAGTAGCCACATGGTCCTTATTGTCGGCTTTTATGAGAAATGAAATGTATTTGCTTAAATACTTTAGTCAGTTCATCACCTCCCTAGGGCTGAGGTGTGGCGTGGGAGAGTGGGTTTATCAAGAGCGGTCATGCCTATCGTCACGCCTAGGTGCACCTAAATAAACAATAGCCTAGGAAGTGCATATTTTGCAGTGCAAAAAGCTCCGATCCCAACACCCAGTATCGGTGGAAGGGGATTATGAACCAGGAGTACAGTAATCACTATGGCGAGTAAATCCTGAGCATAAATGCGGTACCGGAGTCCTGGAGAAAAGCAGAGTTGGCCCCAATTCATAAAATAGACCCTAGTGATGACCCTTTGAATTATAGGCCCATTTAATTGCTGGATGCAGGGGGTGGGGCATTTTTTGCTAGGGCATTGCTAGCACACTTAGATTACTGGGCTAGTAGCGGGACAATAATTAATCCTCGTCATTTATTTTCCGAAGTACTGAGCACAGTCGACCAAAGTCTTTGACCAGGGTTGGTCTGCGACAAGTATACAATCCTGAGAAAAGTTAGTGTGCATGCAGTCTTCATGGATCTGCTTACTGCATTTGACACTGTGCCTAGAGAGTGTCTCTAAGAGGTCCTGAGAAAGCAGGGTATCCCGGGTCCCTTGCTGACTGCAATACAGACCATGTATATGGGTAATATTGTAGTGTTTAGGTGGGGCTCTGATGGGAGAACCGTAGATACTATCGGAATAATTAAGGGTGTCCGTCGTGGATGTGTTATGGCTCCCAAGCTCCTTTGTTTATCAGTGGTGTGATTGATGAACTACTAGAGGTTCAGACGGATGCACTGACATTGGCAGGGTCAGGATACTGGCCCTGCTGTTTGCTGAAGATGCGGTTTTGGACATATTCACTGCATTTTGTCAAAGGAATGGCATGCCACTGAATCTCAGGAAGACAATGAATTTGAACGCTAACGTTAGTAGGAAGCAAAAGGGACTGAATTTGGGCCTGGTTGAAGAGGTAATTGAACAGGTCGCCACATATGACTCTCGGGAAAAGATTAATGGCAACCTGTGGCTAGGCAATGCAGCTCGAGAAGGCCAGGCTGACATTGGCGAGGGACAGCGATGCACTTGCATGGTTCACCGCAGAGCATTCAAACGGGGCCTCTGCGTGCTACTCTTAAAGCATATATAGCTCAGGCACTGCAAGCTACACAGCAGAGTTGTGGGGGCCGATGAATTTACACACCCTGGCAGTACCTGAAAACAAGTGTTTGAAGAATATTCTGGGATTGCCAATCTGCTCCCCGAACCTGCCAGTGTGTCTCGAGTCGGACGTGCAGGGAACAGAGTCTGTTTGTCAATTGCGCGCAGTTCTCTACTGGGTCCGGCTGTAGTCCAATAAAAATCTACTTAAATATAGAGAAGCAGGATGTGTTATCCCAGCAAGGGGTTATGAATTTGAAGTTGGCAGCCTATGTAAAGAGGAGCTTGATGGATTTGGGTCTTGGTGGCTATTGAAGTGACCCACACGCCATTACTATACATTGTAAAACCAGAGTTAAAGCCCTAGCATTAGCTATGACACAGCGAGATACTTCTGCCAAAGCTATATCTTCCGTATCCTGTTAGGCAGAAACCTGTGCAGTTCCCTTAGGGACCACTGCAAAAGATTTAGAACTACAGGTGGTTGGCAGTAAACCCAATTGGTAGCAGTCTGTACCACCCAGATTTACCTGGTAGCTGTGGCTGAGCAGTCAGACTTCTCTCAAGATGAGTTAGGCAGTATATAGAGTATACACAATAGGTACAGAGATACAGTAGCACAAGCAAACACTGACCAGAGATTTGGCGTAAAAGTATATAATTATTTATTTAAAGACACACTTGTAAATTACACTATCACAAAAAGAGGCAAGTAAATTCAAAACACAGTCACAATTATACATATATAACCCTAATTACTTATTAGACAAGTCTTAGTGAGAAACACCACTTATTTTCAGACAGAGGTGAGCGCTTAACTTAAGATGGCACTCTAATAAGTTATATAAAAAGGGGAGGGAAAAGGCAGAGTTATGAAAGCACACAATGTCAATACTTTTCAAAGAACCACAGTGAGGCAGGTTAGGCAAAGTCTACTGGAGAGCAAGGGAGTTCCAATGGCAGGCCCACTCTTAGAGAGAGCAAGGGAAATGTGTCCAGGATCACACAGTGGGGTTATGCCCAAAGAATCTTTGTAGATAGTTCACAAAAGATTGAGATTAAGTCAGGAAAAGTTAGTTAACAGGCCTCAGGCTAACCCAGGTTTGAAAGTCGAGGATTTACTGTCACCCCAAACGATCTGTCGCAAGGGAAGCCAGGCGGGACACAGTACCTGAAATGGGAAGAACGCTCCAGCGGGGGCAGTTGTTCCTGGCAGCGGGTGCAAGTCAGTGTTTCATCCAGAGGAAGAGGAGGTCTCGACGTGGAGAAAAGATGAAGGTCGTTGCACTGCCAGGGAAGAAATCAACCTCAGAGTTTCCCGGTTACAAGGTACTACCCTTTTCTTCGTGGTAGTTGTAAACCGTGGTGTTCTGGTTGCCGGGGTGCTTGGCACGGGCAAGGTGGCCACAAGATGGTCCAGGAAGGCGAAAAGACAGGCAAACTGGTTATCCCCACCAGTCAAAGGAAGAAGACTCTCCGGACTGGAGATCTCCTCTGTCGTCGGAAAAAGTGGTGAGACGGTTCAGCAGGGCTCCATCGGTGGTGTCGTCATTGCAGGTTGGCTCGGCTTCTCCCTCCTCGGATTCTTTAGGTCCTGTGGCGACTTCTGAAGTTCCAGTCCCCAAAGCCCTGCTTTTATGCAGAAAACCCCCATTCATTCAGTAATGTTCTGGAGCCCATGATTATACTCAAACAAACTCAACAAGTCCAACACATCCAATTTAGGCTCATACATACCCACCAACTCCTTAGGCATCCGGGGTCTTTTGGGACTGGAACTCCTAGAGGATTCGGAGAGAGAAGCGCTTTCCACAGACAATTATTTCATTTCTAGCTCATGGTTGAGCTCCATTTCTCTGAGCCTTAGTTCTTGGTGCTGTTGTTCTGTTTGAGCACTAATTCTTTTGAATTCTAATTCAAGCTTCATTTGTTCTAGTTCCATTTATTGGGGATTAAGTGTGGGACCTGGCAAAGGTCCAGTAGGTACAGCTGGCAGGGCAGGTAGAGGCCCAGGGGAGTCAACTCTAACATCTTCCCCCTCCTCCTCTTCTGCTTCTGACTCAAAGTTATCAATACTAACATTCATATCAATATCATTGCTGTAATCTACAGTTGCTGGAGTGGTAGGTTCCTCTGAACCACCATCCAGACTTTAGTTTTCTAACAACCTTTCTATTAGCTCCATTTTCTTGCCCTTAGTCAGGAGATTCTTATGCTTACAGATAACTCTTAAACAATAAGCAGTTTTTGTAGCAAGGGTCTCTTGACTATAACTTTCCATAGTTGATGTTACCCTCACCTGGCTCCCACAGGGGCGTCGGTCGTACCCGGACAGCTGCAGTCTCCACCTACGTTATGCGTAGTGCAGCGATGACTGACTGGATCTGCCCTCCTAATCTTGTCTGCTTAACCGTATAAATATTCTCCTGCAAGTGGAGAGATGGATTTAGCCACTTGTGAATTCAAGTGATGGCACCCCCACAGTCCTCCCCAACTAATCACCTCCGAAATACCCTCACAGCAATCCCACCTTATATTCTTGAAAGATGAGCTCTCCATCCTGCGTGGATTTGCAGGGGCGCGTCGATTCCAGTTACTTCACTGGTTTGAAGGCTCGGGAGAGTTCCGGAGAGTATTGACTCTGAGGTTTCTGGTGAGGACCAGTAAGTATTAAGTTCATAGTGTTCAATATGTCCGATGTTCACTCTTGTTCCCCCCTTCCTTTCTTGTCTTGCAGCTGGCTCGTGAAAAGATGCTCTTGTGGCAGCTGGTGACGCTCAGGTAAGAGTCTGTATTACCCGGCCCTGTCCGGTAAATGTTGCATGTGGAAAACATGTTGTTTTGTCTCTTTTTACAGATGCGGCATGTGAAAATATGGAGAGTCACAAAAGGATGCCTCCAGTGGTAAATCAGGTAAGTCTGAGGTGGTAAGAATTATATTTGTTCCTTCCCTCGGCACACCTTGTGGTTTTCTTTTGTCTCCTAGGTGTCGAAGTTCTGCGAAGAAATGATGGAGGCAGCGCTGACCCGAAGGATGCTGTGAAGACTGGTGTTTATGGAGCGGCGCTGCAGTTGGAGGTGCGGCGCATGCAGAAATGATGTTCTTTACAGGTCCGGAGACGAGATGGATCCAGAATCAGGTGTGGAATAGAAATAAGTTTGTTTTCTAACCTTGTCCCTTTCTTTCCTCTTTGTTTTTGGAGCTCCGGATTCGAGGCGGGCGTGGCAGAAGACTGGATGCAGGCTGCAGGCACGGTGAGCTTACGCTGCTGGATGCAGAATAACTGCTCGATGCAGAATAACGTGAAACATGTGTTGCTGGTCGGGCGTGGTTTAAATAGCCTCAAAAGTAGTCCCTGGTAAGAAGTCCCTAGAACCACACCCAAGTAAAAAATAGTCCCTGTAGGAAAATAGTCCCTTTCAGGCTTCATGTTGGATGGGAGTCATTTGCAGCATGGTCTACCTGAGGTAAGTAAGGACTATGAGTCTGGCGCCCTAGGCGCCAGGACTGAACTCAGGTAGCCCCTAGCCGGGGCTGCTGAGGTTTTACTAAATGTCTTGATGCCGGCTGATGGGCTTGGTCCGGATGCCTGGGGGTAGGCATCATGACAGCACTCCCCCCTAAGGCCCCTCCTAAAGTTGTTCTTTCCCTGGGCCCTGGTTTGTCTGGGAAGTTCCGATGGAATCTTTTCACCAACCGAGGTGCATGGACTTGGTCACTAGGTTCCCATGACCTTTCATGTGGTCCGTAGCCCTTCCAATCGATTAAATAAAATCAAGATGGGGTCGGGTGGTTTGGTTAATCTTGTTCCTGGTTGAACTGGTTTTAAAAGTGAAACATGAAAGACAGGATGAATGCACATATTAGAGGGTAATTCCAATTTGACGGCTTCCGGGTTGATAATGGCCTTAATAGTGTAAGGTCCCAAATATCTAGGGTTAAAAGTCTGAGTTCCCTTCAGAGGTATGTGTTTTGTAGCCAGCCAAACTTGATCCCCAATCTGGTATTGTGGAGTTTCACTTCTATGTTGATCAGCATTTTTCTTATATTTTTCTTTTGCTTGTTTCAAATGTTCTGTTGCCTCTTTAAAGGCTTGTGTAATAGTAGAATTCAAATGACTAACTGCAGGCATTTCTAAATGCTGAGGCGAATCTAGTTCTGAGGTTCGAAGGTGATGTCCATATATGGTATAAAAGGGGCTTTGTCCGGTTCCTGAATGTACAGAGTTATTGTATGCATACTCGGAAATCCATAAAATATCTTTCCAATTACTTTCGGTCTGGTGTGTAGCATGCAACGTAGGTACTGTTCAAGGGTCTGGTTGAAACTCTCCGTCTGACCATCGGTCTGGGGATGGTGACTGGTTGATAACCTCACGTCGATTTGCGCCTGTTGACAACATTTCTTCCAAAAATGTGAAATGAATTGACTACCTCGGTCAGAGACCATTACGGAAGGAAATCCATGTATTCGAACAATGTTTTCGAGGAACTCCTTGGCCAGAATTGAAGCAGAAGGTAATCCCTTTAGAGGAATAAAGTGGGCCATCTTGGAAAAAAGATCCACAATAACTAGAATGGTGTTAAATCCATTACATGGAGGTAGATCTGTAATAAAGTCTAACGATAAGGTGTGCCATGGTGTAGGTGGAATATCTAAAGGTTGTAAGAGGCCAGCTGGTTTTTTCTTCTGACTTTTGTTTTGGGCGCAAATGCAACAAGACATTATAAATGACTTTAAGTCTTTTCGCCAGGTGGGCCACCAGAATTGTCTCTTAATTTTAGCTTCAGTTTTTGCGATACCTGGGTGTCCTTCCATCAGGGTGTCATGATAATTGGAGATGACTAGTTCTTGTAGTTCCTTGTGTTAGGCAGAAACCTGTGCAGTTCCCTTTGGGAACACTGCAAAAGATTTAAGACTACAGGTGTTTGGCAGTAAACCCACTTGGTAGCAGTCCGCACCACACAGATTCACTTGGTAGCTGTGGCTGAGCAGTCAGACTTCCCTCAAGAAGAGTTAGGCAGTATGCAAAGTATACACAATAGGCACTCAGACACAATAGCACAAGCAAACACTGACCAGAGCTTTGGTATCAAGGTATATAATTATTTATTTAAAAACACAATTATTGAAACACTCCAGCACTATTATTGTAAATCACTTCAAACACAGTTACTATTAATATATATACATCCCTTATTCCTTATCAGACAAGTCTTAGTTAACACCACTGATTTCCAGACAGAGGTGAGCGCTTATCTATAGATGGCACTCCAATAAGTTAATGAAAAAGGGAGGTAAAAAGACAGAATGGAGGAAAACACACCACAATAATACTTAGGAACTCTTAAGCAAGGCAGGAAAGTCAAAAGTTACTTGTGAGTCAAAGTCCATAGACCAGGCCCACTCTTGGAGAGAGCAGGGCAGAAATGCACCCAAGATCACACAATTACAATAGGCTTAGAAGTCTTGCAGGGAGTTCAAAAAGGATTTAGTTAGGCTCTGAAAAGTTTAGCCAGGGTGTCCCGGGCTAACCCAGGTTCGAAAGCCGGGGGCTAAATCTTCCCTGTGCAGTCGGTTGCAAGGGAAGCCAGGCGGAACACTGTACCTTAGGTGAAAAGGATCCTCCAGCGGGGGCAGTTGTTGCTGGCAGCGGGTGCAAATCGCAACGTCGTCCAGAGGAAGAGAAGATCACGACGTGAAGGAAAGCTGAAGGTCGTTGCACTGCCAGGGAAGAAACCAGCCGCAGAGTTTTCTGGTTAAAGGTACTACCCTTGATTTCGCGGTAGTAGAAAAACGTGGTATCCCGGTTGCTGGGGAGCTTGGCACAGGCAAGGCGGCTACGAGATGCTTCAGGAAGGCGAAAAGAAGGTGAAACTGGTTATCCCCACCAGTCAATGGAAAAAGACTCTCCGGCGGGAGATCTCCTCTGTTGCTGGGAAAAAGTGGTGAGACGGTTCAGCAGGGCTCCACTGGTGGTGTCGTTGTTGCAGGTCAGCTTGGCTTCTCCCTCCTCGGATTCTTTAGGGCCTGTGGTGACTTCTGAAGTTCCAGTCCCCAAAGCCCTGCTTTTATGCAGAAAACCTCCATTTACTCAGCCTAGCTGTCACTCAAACATGCTAAGTGGTGAGCCGGCCGGCTCAGCACTTGGGCCAATCAGGACGGAGTGCGACTTGAGTTGCCTAGGCAACTCAGTCCAGGGTGCCTAAATCCCCCTCCGCCCCTCCTGAGTACCCCAGACAGAGTGCCACCACTTTGGAGGGCTTCTGTGGAGAAGCCAGCCAAAAAGTGGAACAAAGGGCTCGACTTGGGTTGGAGTCACAGAAGAGAACACAAACGCCATTTTAGAATCGAGTTCTGGCAAAAAATACCAACTGGCGAATTGATATTAAATAAATAAACCGGCGGTATGTTCGAGGCTATCGGAATTAAATGATTAAAGGTAGTAGCCTCGAACAATGGGAAAATCCCATAGGGATATATTCGCGTTTGAATATAAAAAGTAGTATCCACTGCCACCAGCCAAAACTCCATCAGGGGGGGCGGAGACATGCCCCCTCGACTAACAGACCCCGGGGCAATCGAATTGCCCCGGCCAGTACATCCACAATATGATTGTTTGTACTGGTTCTGTTCAGAATTTGAAACTAGTAAAGTCAATGGTGACTTTACATGCCCTGGGAGGCAGTAGTCAGTCCCAGGGTATGGAGTCTATGTTGGGGGGTCACTATGACACCCCTGTGTTACTGCACTGAGGGTGCTGTGTAACACACATCACAACAACACATGAAGCCCTATGGAGTAAAAGACCCCATAGCCCATTAAACACATCTAGAGTCAAAGAAACACACTCAAATCATGTCCAATAGTGAGGGTAAAAGAGTCTCACTCTTGGCAGGAGAAAAAAATAAACCCCAAAAATCCAGCAAAGCTGCTGGGGGACTCACTAGGTTTGGGAAATTAGCCTTTACAGAGAATTCTCCCTAACACTGCCCCCCCCCCCCCAGACTAAGGACAGGAGGATTTAATCCACTCCTGGATGAACCTCATACCTATAGTCGATGACATACATCCTAGAGAGTCCATCAGCATTTTGATGGTGACACCCTGACCTGTGCTCAATGGTGAAATCAAACCCTTGAAGGCAGATTGACCATCTCAATAGTTTTGGATGTTCCCCCTTCATTTGCATTAACCATCTCAAGGGTTGGTAGTCAGTCTGAATGACAAAAGTAGAACCATACAAGTATGGCCTAAACTTCTTCAGTGCCCACACAATAGCAAAGCATTCTCTTTCGATTGTTGCCCACCTTGTTTCAGGATCCTTCAGTTTTCTACTGATGAAGCAAATGGGTGCTCCCTACCCTTCTCATCCAGTTGGCTAAGAACTGCACCTATACCTACATTGGAAGCATCGGTTTGTACAATGAAAGTTTGGTGGTAGTCAGGAGCTCTGAGTACTGGAGCCTGGCAAAGAGCTTTCTTTAGGTTTCAAAGGCCTGATTGCATTCCTCATTCCATTTGACCTTCTTAGGGAATTTTGGAGAGGAGATTACATTCAGTGGAGAAGCTAAGGTCCCATAATTCCCAATGAAATTCCTGTAATACCCAGTGAGGCCTAGGAAGGCTTTCACTTGGTTTTGAGTAGTAGGTGTTGTCCAATTTTGCACAGCGTCAATCTTGCTGAGCAAAGGCCTTATTTCTCCACCTCCTACCTCATGCCCAAGGTAGACCACCTTACTCTGTCCAATCTGACATTTGCTTGCCTTATGGTCAGGTTGGCCTGTCCAAGAGCCTGCAAAACATATCCTAAGTGGTTCACATGTTCTTCCCAGGTTTGGCTAAAGACTGCAATGTCATCCAAGTATGCCATGCAGAAGTCCTCCATCCCACTCAGAACCTGATTCACCATTCTTTGGAATGTAGCAGGTGCATTCTTCAGTCCAAAAGGCATAACCTTGAATTGGTATAAGCCAACTGGGGTAGAAAATGCAGTTTTGTCCTTGGCATGGTCTGTCAGGGCTATTTGCCAATAGCCTGACGTGAGGTCAAATGTGCTGAGGAACTTGGCTGCACCAAGTCTATCCACCAACTCATCTGTCCTTGGCAAAGGGTGGGCATCAGTCTTTGTGACTGCATTAAGAGCTCTATAGTCCGCACAGAATCTCAATTCCTTCGATCCTGCCTTTGGTACTAACACAACTGGGCTAGACCATGGACTAGTAGAGGGCTCTATTACCCCGAGATCAAGCATCTGCTTGACCTCACCTTTGATGTGGGTTCTGACATGTTCTGACATTCTGTACCCTCTGCTTTTGACTGGCAGACAGTCACCAGTGAGAATACCTTGCTTTCCCCAAGGGGTCAAGCCTGGTGAAAGTGAGAACAGAGGGGCAAACTGATTTAACATATATTTGCACTCCTCCTGTTGCTCAGGTGTCAGATCTGAAGAGAAATTAACTCCTTCAACCTTTTCGTCCAAAGGTAAGCCTCTTAGGAGGTCAGGTAGAGCTTCACTCTCCTCCTCCTCTTCCGATGAAGCTAGAAGCAAGGCTCCTACTTCAGGTCTAGAGACATAGGCTTTGAGCCGGTTGGTGTGGAAGACTCTGGGAGCTTCCCTGGGTTTGCCCACGTCCACCAGATAGTTGACCTCTCCAAGTTTTCCCACAACCTTGAAGGGTCCCATCCATTTGTCTTGCAAGGCCCTCTGCCTTGTTGGAAGCATCACAAGAACTAGCTGGTCTTGAGTAAACTCAACCATGTTAGCCTTCTGATCATGCCAATGCTTGACTAGAGCTTGTCCAGCCTTCATGTTGTCACTTGCTTCTGCCATCATGTGTTACATTCTCCTTCGGAGACCTATCACATAGTCAGTCACTCTGACTGGCTTGGGGGAAGGAGCACTTTCCAACCCCTCCTTGATCAGGGCCAATGGACCTCTGACCGGATGGCCATAAAGAAGATCAAAGGGAGAATAACCTACTCCCTCCTGAGGGACTTCTCTATAAGCAAAGAGAAGGCATGGCAGTAGAAGGTCACACTTTCTTTTAAGGGGTTCCTCTAAAGCACCTATCATGCTCTTCATGGTTCTGTTGAACCTTTCTACCAAACCATTTGTCTGAGGGTGGTATGCTGTTGAGAACTTGGAAGTAACTCTGCAGGTTTTCCACATGGCTTTCATGTAGTGGGACATAAAATTCGACCCCTGTCAGAGATTACTTCCTTAGGAAACCCAGCCCTGGAAAAATACCAAGGAGGGCCTTAGCCACAGCCAGAGCTGTAACAGTCCTCATAGAAATTGCCTCAGGGTACCTAGTAGCATGGTCTACTACAACAAGGATAAACCTGTTGCCTGAGGAGGTTGGGGGATCAAGGGGACCAACAATGTCAATCCCTGCCCTCTCAAATGGGACTCCCACTACAGGGAGAGGCACTAAAGGTGCCCATTCTTGGAACCAACCTTACCAGAAGTCTGGCAGGTATGGCAGCTCTTACAATAGTTATCTACTTCAACCCCCATCTATGGCCAATAAAAGTAGAGAGAGAGCCTTTCCTTGGTCTTCTTGAAACTCAAGTGACCAGCCAAAGGTATCTCATGGGCTAGTTTTAAGAACTGTTGTCTGTTTTCTTGAGGTACTACAAGGCGCTTGTAGTCTCCAGGTTCAGACTCAGTTGATTCACTGTAGAAGAGGCCATCTTCCCAGTTTAACCTGTACTTCCCAGGTTCTTGCCCATCAGCCTGAGAAGCTGCCTGGTGGCGGAGTGCTTTCATAGTTGGGCATTCTCTTTGTCCCTTACGAAAAGCTACTCTGCTGGGTCCACCCTCTGCCAGCAAAGACTGCGGCTCAGAGTGGGCAGCTGGATCCAGATCTCCAATAAGTTCTTGGCCTCCCACTAGCTCTTCTTCCGAGTCTAGTACAACCACACAGGGTTGTACTGCCCTCTCAGCCTCAGCTGGAGGTGGAGTTACTGGTGTAACTTTGGACAACCTAGGGGAAGTCCTTGTTGGAAGCACTGGAGTGCTTGTTGCTGGCTTGTTCCTGTGAGTCTTGGGTTGCCCCTTTGCTCCTGATCTGGTAGAGACTGCAGTAGTTTGCTCCAGTGGTGAAGGAGTGATATTTGTCATCATCTCCTGAGAAACCCCTCTCATGATTTTATCCCTTGCAGGTCTAGTGAGCTCCTGTAACCTTTTACTAGGAGGTATGGGGGTATGTGACACAACTCCAAGAGCTTTAAGGTCATTACCCAGCAGAACCCTACGTGGTACTTCACATTGTATACTGACAGGTATTTTCACAGCCATATCATTAAACTGGATGAGAACTGGTAACTGGGGATACATCTGCACAGGCCCTCCAGCTAACTTTGTGAGGCATTTGGGTGCCTTAGCAACATCCTCTGCCTTGAAAAATGATTCATCCACCACAGTTATGCTGGCCCCAGTGTCCCGGATGGCAGGAGTCTCCTGACCATTCACCTGGACACTGTCCTTATAATACTCTTTAGTATTATCTGGGATAGAATTATACACATCTAAATTTTGTTGTTCCCACAACCCCAGAGAGACTAAAGAAACACTGGCTGAAACTCCAAGGGGTTCATCAGCCAGTAGTAGAAAGTTTCCACTTGCCATAGGGACTTCCTCCTCTGGAGCAAAGGCTAAGGAGACAAGTTGGACCCCTGAAGGTTTACCCTTACATCTGGGATCTCCTTTCACATGGTCAGTAGCCTTACAAACATAGCATGAGCCAAAGGCTTGCTGGAATGGAGGCTTGTTCTGACCTCCTTCTGGTTTGGCGCCAGAAGGTACACTACTCTGACTTGGTTTCCCTTGTGGCTTACCCTTATGTTTTTGTTTGTGGCCCTCTCTGGAATTGGAATTATTAGAATTCTCTTTGGAGTCCTTTTTTGGCTGTTTCTCCTCATCCTTTTTCTGAGTAGCCCCAGAATCCTTGTTAGTGGCCCTGTTGGCAACCCACAAGTCAGCAGCCTTAGCTATCTTTCTGGAATCTAATTCCTTTGAATCAGCTAAGTGCTGTCTGAGCTCAGGAGAGCAGGCATCATAAATTGACTCCAACATGACAAGATTCTTCATCCCTTCATAAGTGTTCACCTTGTAACCCTTAATCCATCCCTCTAAGTTTTTCAAACTTTCACTCACCCAGGTAGCCCAAGGGGTACCATCATGCTGTTTGAGGGTCCTAAACCAGGGCAGGCAGCAACCTGTGCAGTTCCCTTTGGGAACACTGCAAAAGATTTAAGACTACAGGTGTTTGGCAGTAAACCTACTTGGTAGCAGTCTGCACCACACAGATTCACTTGGTAGCTGTGGCTGAGCAGTCAGACCTCCCTCGGGAAGAGTTAGGCAGTATGCAAAGTATACACAATAGGCACTCAGACACAATAGCACAAGCAAACACTGACCAGAGCTTTGGTATCAAGGTATATAATTATTTATTTAAAAACACAATTACTGAAACACTCCAGCACTATTACTGTAAATCACTTAAAACACAGTTACTATTAATATCTGATACTGTTGCCCAATTTAATGGTACTAAATTAGTCGAAATTCAAGAGGATTGAAGGATTAGTTCTCCCTACCACTATACAAACCATTGAACAGCATGTAATCAAACTATAGCTGTGTAGACTGGTATTCTGCAGTGGTAGGTAGCAATAGAATGAGATTACTGGCCAAAAGGCATCACACACCTCTCTGGTAGGTGTCCTGGGATCTTCACTCTAAGCTTTTTTTGCTCAGTGAACAATCATATTTGCACATTTCTAGGGTGGTTGTTTGATCATCTATTACTTCCCAGCGCTTGATTGATTTGTTTACCCTACATTTGAACAACATGTGAGCTATTTTACACTACTTAGGTGCCACACATTCACTCAACTTAACAAGCCGATGGTAAAGCAGTATTCAAGTTGTGCTCATTCACATGTAATGAGTTACTGAGGTAGCCCAAGTTGTCATTAATTGTTAACAAAAAGACAGAGAGAGAGAGAGAGAGAGAGAGAGAGAGAGAGAGAGAGAGAGAGAGAGAGAGAGAAGTATCACAATAACACAGGATTTCTGGTATCATGTCACCCTAGCCCAGAGAAAAGGGGAGAAAGTTATGGTGTATATCTATGCAACTCAGCTTGCATATGCTGAATATCCACAAATGTGAGGCAGCAGAAATCCAGTTTATCTCCTATTACCTGCACAAGAATGTTTAGAAAGCTTGGGAAACCTACTCCACCCTCTCCGAAGGATTTAAATTTCATGCAGAGTAAAGCCACAGCCAAGGATACAGCAACTGACGATTGGATTGGAAACATAAGGTATCCTCTAGGCTGTGGGAAAATGTTGGCACATTTTCAGTGATAATTCCAATCTGTTTGTCTTTCTAAAGTGTCTTAGACACCTCCCCCTAACTGTAATTTTAGGCAAACCACCTGCCTGCTGCCCAGAGGGCATGACTACAAGACAAACTAGTTTCGGGTCACTGACATGAGCATGGGTGGGAGACGTTGAGGAAAATGTAGGATAGATCAAAACATACAAAGACTGAAATATAAACATTTTTTAAATGCTCCTGTATGAATTGATGTTTTCCTCAAAACTGGCTTGGAGTGATGAAACAGAAGCAGTCTGATTTGTTTGTAATCTGTTTGTGTTGCAGAATATCCACCTTGTGGCAAGGTGGCTGGGCACCTTGGATAAAAAGGTTGAGAAGAACAGTTCAGGCAGCCATGAGGATTATCGAGTGTATATAAGTGCCGAACCTTCACCAACTCCAGAAGGGCATGTTATTCCTCAAGGTCTGCTGGAAAATGCAATTAAAATTACCAATGAACCACCAACCGGCATGCTTGCTAATCTGCATAAGGCTCTAGACCTCTTCAATCAGGTATTCCATACCATTTATTGTACCAAAGTTGTTGCTCTGATTATTTATGGTCATTTTCCTAACTCCAAGTCCTACTGCAACAGCCAGAGGTTTCAGGGATAATGATAATGTCGTACCTCCACAACGCAGTGGTGGGGAAAATGACCTATAGGTTACCTGTGATCCCCTACCTGAGTTCTTGACAAAATAGCATAAGACCAAACTGACATAGACTGAGAAAAAATTGCGAAGGGCATTTTGAATGACAGAGACTCTAGTCAGAATAGACATTACAGGCAAATCAAAGTGATTTCAAAAATTAATACTGGACTCAGAAATAAAAATGTAGCTGTTGTAATGTAGTCTTGTCATGTGATGTCACTGGCCTGGAGTGCTTGCTGTCAGAATGTTGATGATGAATGCAGCTCAGGAGAATGTTGTGTGGATCTGTGAATGAATGTTCTGAGAGTATCAGTTGGGGGCCTGAGCTAGGATGGTAGGATGGCCAGTGGGTTCTCGTGATGTATGTAGGTCCAATACCCCTCCTTGTCCCTGTCCTGTACTTCATGTCTTTTTATATAGCTGAAGAGTAACAGGATTGATGGATATTGAATACCCAGGTGCAGGTCGGGTGCTTGCTAGCCACAGCATTATATAGCCCAGGTAGCTCCATCACGTGCCAGGTGTACCTTTACAAATCGTTCATGTTTGAATAAATCTGTTACCACTTCACCCTTCCTCTCCTATGATGCCCTTTTCCATTCCTTCACAGGCTAAACTTTGGAAACGCCTACTGGTGGGGAGCCAGTACCCCACTTTCTTGACAAGGCTCAGCCCTTTTAGAACACCACGATGGCGAATGGGGCGGTATAAAACCTGTGATCATAACATATGCTCAGAGACTCCCAATGCATACAAGATTCCTCCGCCTTTTCTCAATTCCGGGGGTCACATGGGAATGCATTTCGCAGATTGCAGTCTCTCTCACTCAGAGCAAAAGCCACTGACAGACTACATTTCCCAGGGTGCAGTCTGTCACACAGAATAGACAGATCCCTCCAGAATGCAGGCCAGCAATAGCCATTGCATAGGCCCTAGGTGACTGCATACCTGACAATATACCCTGAATCACATCAGCGTCACACACTGCACCCAGCGATGCATAGTACAAATGGCCACACCTGGAATGCAGGTGGAGCCAATGAAAATGAGCAGGACCATTGCCTCCAGCCGAGAAGATGAAAGGAGGAGAAGAAAGAAAGGTGATGAAATCGTGAAACTGCCTGTAAAATGCTGATGGAGAAACTCGTGATTGTGAAGCTTTGCCCTTCAATACCTTCGGAAATCTCTTTGCTAGATTTTCATTAATCTCACAGCTGTCTCCAGTGATGCCCAGAATGGGAATATTCTCTCCTGGATGTATTCTGGCTTGTAAAGATGCTTGTTTCCACCATCATACAATAGAGAAACCATTTTCTGCCATATATAGTTTGCAGTATGTTTTCCTCTCTTTTAAATGTACCCATGTGTATCCAATTATGCTGATAGGTGTCTTTCCATATCCAGTGTCTCTTACTGTTGTATCTTGCAGGTCTTCTCTTCTTCCTTTCAGTTCTTTATCAAATGTTTCTATATTCACCATGGTGTATGGTGAGCCAGTGTCAACCATTACTCTTAATGACACACCATTTACTAGCATGGACACCCATGAACCTACACCTCCTTCAACTGTTGCCAGTGTTAGGATCTGTACCTGTTCTTCCATCTCGTTAGAAACAAACAACAAACTGCTTGGGCCACAAATTCCATCCACCACTTTAATGCTTGTCATATTATTATTTGTAAATTATCCTTTTGCTACTCTACTCATGAAATGCAATCCAGCTCTCCCTCTTCCCCATAGCATTTCGATATACTTTTCCAAAATGACCCACGTAATCACATATATAACACTCTGCAGAGTATGCCGGGCATTCTTTCTCATTTCAAAGACAGTAACTGGAATACAGGGATGGGCAGTGGTTGTTTTTATATTCTGCGCTCTAATAAGAGAAGATTTTACCTGAAGGCAGTAACCTGAATACAGGAAGGGGCAGCGGTTAATCCTGCGCTCTTATAGGAGTAACATGTTACTGTCCCCAGCCCAAGGATTTCCATCCATGGACCAAGGTGAGAAGCTGAACAGAGTACAGTGTTCAGCAGTGTTAGGACTGTGATTATGCTAACCAAGAACAGGCTCTTGAGGTAGAAAATATGGAGGAAGGGTAGAACGGCACCCTATACTATCCATTCTGCCCTACATCCTGAGTGAATACATTGTAACTTTCATCTCAGTAATTTAGCAATGCTACACTTCAAAGAGAGAGCAAGGAATCTGCTTTACAGTATGTGATGAAATGCATTTAGAAGCACAGAATGCAGCAACTTAAATCTGCCTGGCAACACGTGACAAAACAGTAGTTGGAAGCACAGACTGCAGGTGGTTGGGTCTGCCTAACAACAAGTGACAGAACAATAGCTGGAGGCACTGAATGAAGCTAGTCTCTGTCTTTTAGTTGCATGCCTGCCAAAAAGAGAACCCATTTGATTATTAATTGGACCGGAGAGGAGACTCAAAAGCTGCATAAGCAGACAGTTACTAATTTTTAGAAATAAGATTAAGCAAACAGAATACTGAATCTAAGTCACTCATTCATGCTGATTGTCTAACAAAAGACTTCACACTCTAATTAATTGCAGACAATGACATATATACAAGGTCCAGCATGTGTCTTATCCCAACCTGGGCAACCATTAGTGAAATGGAGAGAATGGAACAAAGACTTCCTTAAATTTGTTTTGGCAGTGTATGGAACAGATTATGTAGCAGAAAGGAAGGATGCTCTTCTGTACCACTGTCGTGGACATGCTGGACAAGACATTTTCAAGAGACTCCCTGAACCACCTCAATCTCCAGAATCAAGCACGCAGAATGTCTTTGACATCAGTGTTGCCAAATTGGACAAACACTATGAAATAGTTGAGAACAACATTTTCGCAAGATACCATTTTGGCACACAAGAGCAAAAATGAGGAGAATCAATAGAATACTTTGTTACTGAACTAAGAGGGTCGGTTCTGCCAACATTGCTTCAATGAGCATATTCGAGATCAGCGTATGATCAAGTGCTTGGACAACAAAATAAGGGAAGAGTTGCGGAAGGAGGAGGACGCTAATCTTGACCAAACAATTGAGATATCTAAACAAGTTAAACACACTACACTGTGCCTTAAAGAGCTCAATCAAGAAGGGAACAAATATTTCTGTGAGAAGGATGCTTCCAGGGTCAATGCAATTACTAATACAAGGATGCAAAGTCAGAGTGATGACAATGGACAAGTTACTCACAAATTCAAAAGCTACAGAGGCAGGAAAGGAGAGAATATCAGAAGAAAACAAACATATGTTTGAGTGTCTTGGAGGACGACAACAAAGGAGATGTTTCAGATACGGGAGCACACAGCACCTGGTGTCAAGAGAATACACTGCTGTTTATACAGAGTGCTGCGTGTGTGGAGTTGGAGGACATCTGGCCAGATGTTGCAGAATGTCTGACACATCTGGACACATTCAGAAGTTTGGTGTGAGTGATTCAGAACAGGAAAGTTTTGGTGATGTGAGAGTGATACAAGTTGTGAATGCTATTTGAGGAAAGAGGTTCAAGAAACCTAAGGAACCTGTCACAGAGGAGCAGACTATAATTTCATTGGGAAAGTAACTTGGATAACCAAGTTCAAGCGATGTGTACTGTAGGAAGCCAAGATAAAGGCAAATGCTTATGGAGAAAATCCGATACAAATTATTGGAGAATTAGATGTTGTTTTCAAATTTCAAGAGAAGTGTGTAAACTGAAAGGTGTATGTGACGAATATAGGAGGTGATTTTCTTTCTTGGGGAAGTCAGGCAGCCTTGAGAATGAAATTAGATCCCAATGCTGATCGACCTGTTTACACATCGCTGGTAGATTGTTCTGGAGTGAGAGAAAGAGAGTTTGGGGTGAAAATAAATTATCTTGTAACCAGTTTAAATGAAGGAACTGTTTCAAAGTGAGTGGTGATGTAGCAACATGGGTGCCTCAAATTTCTGTTGATAAAGTGGGATGTTTGAAGGAGTTTATGCATAAGATCCAGCTTAGAAAGGGAGTGAGGCCAGTTGTGGCAAAAATGAGGACGTTAACTCTTGCCCTCAGAAAAGAAGTAGAGGTGGAACTTGAAAGAATGACGAACAATGGTGTGATAGAGCCTACAAAAGAATTGGAATGGGTCAGCCCATTGTGATAGCAAAAAAAAGCAAACAGATCAGTAAGATTGTATATTTACTTGTGTAATCTTAATAGAAATGTGATATCAGAGAAATTTCTGTTGCCGAAAATTGATGAGCTAATTTCTAATCTTTCAGGATGAAAGTTGTTTTCTCTTTTGGATTTTAAATCAGTGTACCATAAGATACCTTTGCACCCCAACTGATGAGACTTGACAGAATTTATAACACCTGTAGGGAGGTTCAGATGTGTAAGAATGCCCTTTGAACTAGTATCTGCAGCAAGCGTTTTACAAAGACTTATGTACATCGTCGTAGGAGATTTCCAAGATGTCAAATGCTATTAAGATGATATTTTAGTGTGGTGAGGGAACGCAGAAGAACATAAGAGACTTTGAGTGGTACTAGAAAGATTTGGTGATTCAGCGCTAACGTTCCATGGCAAGATGTGGGGGGGGTTCAAGAATTTTTGGGTCTACCATTACCAGAGGAAATTTCATCTGAACCAGGTGTCTTATCAGGGGGTTTGTCTCTTCAGCACCAAGACAGGTCAGGAATAACTTTTCAAAAAGATGTTCTTGCTGAGGCGATAACATCATGGAAAAATCCACATTCGGTACAATCTGTCAGCAAGAAGGTAGAAACTGTGTATTAGCAACTGCAGTTGGATACCTTGTGTTTTTCAGATTCTCCTTGGCCCCAGTCTTCCATAGTGGCAGCAGCTACTCTTTTGTCTAAATAATGGGTATAGCTGACGGGACAATCATCTATACCCCTTTCGAAGGAGGACAAACTTTTGGAAGTATTTGGTAAGAAGGTGTATTCCAATGAAGCACTGCACGTTTGCTAGTCTAACTGTGACGCTATGCTAGCCGCTGCTAAGCAGCCATTGTGGAAGGAGATTGAGGATTTCCAATAGTTCCTGCCTCAGGATAAAGTTGCAGCCTTCAAATCTGGACTCACTGAGGCCAAACTGATAGCCCAAGACTTGAGAGAGTCCTCAATACATCACATTGATGCAGCCTCTAGAGCTGTTTGCTTGGAAGTTGATATGCACCATACAGCCTAGGCCAAAAAGACTAATATCAGTAAAGACTTTGGAGATAACATCCTGGATCTTCCCTTTAAAGGAACAGATTTGTTTCATTCATCTATAGATGATGAGCTAACCCAAAAGAAAAATCTACTTTAAAGGCAAAATCCTTGATGCTTCTTACAAAAGCCCCACAAAACAATCCTTTCAGTCTTCCAGACAATCTAGGCCGGATTTCAGGTCAAAATATTTTGGTGTTTTTTTATGCCTACCAAGACAGAAAAGGTAGACAACCAAGTAGATCTAGCGGACAAAGGTTTCAAGCAACAGTCCTTCACTGCCACAAAGGGATTCTTCTCTTCTGCCTCCATGTCCTCTACAGAGAACAAAAAACAATGCAGTGTCTAACCGGATCCACTTGTCCCCAGTGGGCGACAGAGTTTCAGAGTTCCATAACAACTGGCGTTTCATTTCAGAGGATTTCTGGGTCATCTCACTGGTCTCGCGAGGCTACCAAATATCAATTCCTCCTTTTCCTCCTTCATCTCTTCCCCTCCTTCAAGGAGGTTCACCGGCCCTATTCCTTGAGGTCAATAACTTGCTTCAGATCAGTGCTGTAGAGGAAGTCCCTTTGCTCGAGATAGGAAGTGGTTTCTAGTCTTGCCTCTTTACTGTACCAAAGAAAAACCAGGCTGGCCTGCGGACAGTATTGTATCCATCCTTCCTCAATAGTTATCTCCCTCTAGAGACATTGAAGATGGTAATGCGTACTCTAATTTGATCTGACCTTTATCGGGGAAATTCGCTGTGCACTGTGGATCTAAAGGAGGCATATGTACACATATTTATTACAACAATGCATCAGAAATGTCCATGTTTCTCTCTGTCATGTCATGACTTTCAATACTGAGTTCCACCATTCTGCTTGAATGCAGCTCCTCATGTTCGTACAAAACTGATTGTTCCGGTAGCAGCCCATTTACGTCATCATGGTGTACATGTTTATCCATTCCTGGACTAGCTGATTACTTTCAACAAGCTCAGTAGTCTCTTCAACTACTGCTGGACCTTTTCAGTTTGGGCAATCCAGTCAATGCGAAGACATCTTGCCTTTTTCCAACTTGAGTCATCAAATTATCGAATTCCGATGGGATGCGAGCATATGGAAACATTTTCCCACAACAGAGGGAATGCAAGATATCAAGTTGCCTACTAGTCGCTTCCTTGGCCATCAACAAACTTCAGCCTGGTGGTTTTAACATCTACTAGGGCTAATGGCATCCTCCATTCTGGCTATCACATTTGCTCGCTTGAAAATGAGGTGTATTGAGCTACAATTTGCTTCATATTGGAATCAGGAACAGGACAAACAATCATTCAAAAATAAAAATACCCCCAGAGCTGAAGGTAGACCTCAGATGGTGGCACAATGACATCAAACTGTCAATATATATTGATCTCAGTCTCATCTCTTACAGGTCGGGGGTGACGTTAAGTCACCGGCAGACACATGCACTATGGACCGCAACATGAGAGGTCTCTTCACATAATGTGTTGGAGCTTCTAGCGATATTCAAATTATTGAAGTCATTTCTTCCAGTGATCCAAAGCTACTCAGTGCTCGTAAAAACGACAGCTCCAAAGCTATATTTTATTCGAACAAACAAGACGGGGGAAGGCCCACTCTCTATGCCAACTAGCT
This sequence comes from Ambystoma mexicanum, assembly GCF_040938575.1. Lineage (NCBI taxonomy): Eukaryota > Metazoa > Chordata > Amphibia > Caudata > Ambystomatidae > Ambystoma > Ambystoma mexicanum. The sequence goes on from NC_090926.1 coordinate 1,050,798,693, forward strand.
ATTCAAATCTGGGAATGGACAATTTCACATCGGATAGTACTCCAAGCTGATCGCTTAGCAGGAGAGCTAAATGTAGAAGCAGACAAACTCAGCCGTCTTCCACATGCCAACTATGAGTGGGAGTTGAATCAATCGATAGTTTTAGAAATCGTCCATGTCTTGGGCACACCAGAGAAACATCTGTTTGAAACTTCACAAAAAATCGCAAATGTACCCTCCACTTCTCTAATGAGCAAGGGTCACGTTCTGCAGATTTCATGGATCTACAAAAGACTATGGGCCTCATTACGAGGAATGCAGTAGAGGGATAACAGCGCTGGTAGAGCTGCCAGCCCCTTATCCCTATACCGCCCTGTTACAAGGTTTGCTGGCGGGTGCCGCTAAGGATGCCTGTTAAAACAAGGCGTCCTTAGCGGGACCCGCTAGCAGACCAGGATGCTAACAACGGGCCCGTCATTAACGGGCCCGTTGTTAGCAGCCTCTCCATTCCCATTGAGCCCTATGGGGGCTCAAATGTGAATGGGGATGTATCGGGTCCGGGTTCCAGAAATAGGGAATTACCAGGCCATCCAAGGTCAGAATGGCCTGCTAATTCCCTATTTCTGGAACCCAGACCAGGTACCCGGTATGGGGCGTGGCCATGCCGCTAAAAACGGCATGGCTACCTCCATACTCGTAATGACCCCCATCTGTGTTTCCTCCAGTAATGAAGGGGCTATGAAGTTTCAGGTATCCCGTCATTGTTCAGTCATACTGATAACACCAAACTGGTCAACAAGGATTTGGTAATCAGATCTTCTGATATTGGAGCAGGAAGGACCCCATCCTCTTCCAATATTTCCAGAGCTGCTAATCCTCTATTGATGAATTTATCAGTCTGGTTCCTGAGGTGCAAGACTATTGGGTTCTTGGTCTGTCAGAAGAAAAGCAGCTAGGAAATTGTCGACGAGCTTCCAATACAAGAGCAAATGTATATGTTTTTGTTACTGGATGCTATGGAGTAGTTCAGACCCGCAAACTTCATCGCTGGATGAGGTGCATTCATTCAACACTGCAAGCGGGTCAACCCACGCGAAGGAAGAAATGTGGTGTTCTGTTGAATTGTCTCCTTCAACACATACGTGAGGAAAAGCACTGGCAACATTGCAACCTTGAAGCAGAAAGAGCCAGAAGAACCCGTTGTGGTCTGCTGGTGTATGGTGTATTTAAGTTAATATACACCCAGCTCACTCACTATTAATCAGTGCTTAAGAATTGGCGCATTGATATGAGCTTCCAGATTAATCACTGGAATTGCTTGAGTGGGCAGTTTTGGCCCTGAAGAAGACAGGGTACTTGGGATATTCCTTTGAAACCGTTGACCTTGTTGATGATTTGTAATCTCCAGAATAAATGGAGATACTGACACATTGCTTTAGGGTTTTACACTGAATACAGCGATTTGCTATGTATTGATTTTGTATTAACCTCTGATTTTATGTTAGTTGGGTGTTCCTTCTGGGTAAACGTATAAGGATGCATAAAATGGGTTCCTTATCGTACCAGTAAAGGATGCCTTTTTAACTGTGCACCTTCTGTAGTAGTAGCGAGGGATAGGTTCTCTTTTGTCCTGTCCTCTTTTAGATGGGCAGCGCATCAGCAAGACCTAAGTACGGGCATCCATAGGAAAGGTACAGATTAGTTCTACCGTGAGGGACGTGTAACTAGGGAGAAACAATTTTGAGTGATTCCCTCAATTGTGTGTGTTTTATGTATTTTCATTAATTTCCAGCTTAGCAGTATCAGAGGTCAAAGTGGATTCCTGTAGAAATTACTTATCAAGCTGTTCTCGAAGTCCTGGGACCCCAATCTTGCTCTCAGCACCTCTTCTGCTCTAACAGGCTCTCCTGGACTTTCTGTGGCTCTCGAAATTTCAGAAAAAGGACTCAGACTGCATACAGGGGACGAAGTCAGGTTCATCAACGACATCAGGTTTTATTTACGCCAGACTGACACATACAGCATTGTCGTCAAGTACACAAACTCTGGCCCCGTGGTAAAAACAGAACTTTTATATCCTTTTTGAGAAAGAGAATCAAACCCCTACCCTTTTTTAAAACATGCTCACACACAAATCTCCATTGATTTTACTCTCGCACCTGGCAATTATTCATTCTATGCTTAAACCTTCATATTGAAATACATTTTGGCACCCATCATTGGATTTTCCTGGCCACTCTACCCTTACATGGTCATGCAACTGTGTTCCTTGGCTAGAAACTCAGACATGGCCTCGTTGTCTGTCTGGTCTCAGACTGCTTATCTAGTTTCTGCAGGGCACTGTGTCCTTGAAACATTCTTGCTCCGGGGGCGGACTCATGCCGCCACTGTCTGCATAGAGCTTCTTCATTTAATGCATTCTATTTGTTTATCAAAGACATTGTTCGAATGAAAGTTATTTGCCAGTTACATAAATGGTATTTCCTACTCTTTTATAATATGCATTCTGTATCCAGCCTACTTACTAAATCATGATAAAAAGCATGTTTGACTTTATAAACATAACACCATTAAAGTATTAATGTCTTACCTATGAGTTCTATTTTCACACATTTACAATACTAAATCACCCACACACATTTCTATGCCTAGCTTTGAGTGGGGGGGGGGTCTGCCCCCTACTGCATTCACTGGTTGGTACCTCTGTTACACTCCCCCGTCTTGAAAGTTCTTGGATGCTAAAACAATTACTTTCAGCCATATCCATTTCCACCCTCTTTGATACTTATCTAAAAAAATATTCTGACACAATCCTACAATTTGTCAAATACTAACACATTATTATTCTTAAAACAAAACATGTGTGTGTCTCTAAACTTCTTTTATTTTCTTTCATCTGAGCCCCACCTCCATTCTCAATTTACTTTAAACTAACTGTATGCCAAAAGAAAATTTCACAGCCATTGTGAGACTCGAGAGTTTGGTCAAGCTTTGAAATAGCCCATTAGACCATTGTCTTTTCATATGTTATATCTTATCTGCAACTCCCACCCCAACGAAATACAATCCCTCCTTGATCTTCTTCTTCTGCCCATGCATATATACAATGTTTTCAACTGTATTTTTCCCTCTTGTTACAAACATTTTCTTTTTCCGTATCTTCCACTTGACTCATCTCAGTTTGGCATCGGTGGACCGTCTATTTCCTGTCACCTTTGTCCTTTCTTTTGAGCTGTTTCACAGTCAGTCTCCCAGGTCCTTTGATGCTTAGACCAGGAGTCCATTGTCTTTTTTCCCTTTACACAAAAATTTCACATTTTTCTCGAGTGTCTCTCTTTCAATAAATACATTGTTCAAATAAGTCCATAAAAGGGGACGTTTCAGCATGGGGACACAAGGTTGGGGGAGTCTTTTGCAGGCACATTTCAGACAGTCATCTTGGCCGTGCTTTCACTGGGTTTCTCTATGACCTACCTCTTTCCTCACACGGTTTGACGTTAATTTCCTGAGGCATATAGGTCCCTCGATGTATACCTGTATTATAAAACTGAATGAGTTTCTTTTGTAAAACAAACATGTCTCCTTTATTTAACACATTTCCTACCAACCCATCTCCTTAAAACCCCGTTGGATGCATATTCTAGCGCTCATACCCTACCTCTTAAATAAACTCATTTTTCACTTTCCATTTAAACTTTTTTTTGGGTCATTCCTGCCTCCTAAACAAACTAGTTTTCATTTGAACTTTTTTATGGGTCATTCCTACCTCCTAAAGAAACAAATTTTTCACTTTCCATTTAAACATTTTTATGGGTTATTCCTGTCTCCTAAACAAACTACAACTCCATCTTTTGCTGTGTGTCAGCCGACTGGAACCTGGGTTTATTTTCAATATCATAAAGTACATTATTTGTCCTTTATGGGACACATTTTTCTCTTGAGGGTGACACATGCAACCTGACGGGAACAAAAATAACAATTAAAGAAAGACGTCTTCTTCTTTTTTTGTCTTCTAGGCAATTCCATAACAGATGACAGTGATGTTCTTGGGGATCCCCGATGTCTGTAGAAAGTCAAAATAGGAACAAAAGTAATTTGGGTACCAGCAAGAGGACAGGTTTTCTTTCTAACTTCAACCCCTTCCTCCTTTTCTGCTATCAAAAATACTTTTGGATCATTCTTCCCTACTCGTTGGTGCACATAAACAACTATTTTCCAGCCACCCTGCAGGATACTTAGTTTAGGCTTGGTTCTTTGCTCAGTTTAGCTGCACGTGCTTCCTGGTTAGGTGCTTCCTCAGCTCAGCTGTAAATACTTGCTCCTTAGCAGCCATTCTTCCTTTTTTCTTCTTGTCTTTGTTGGACCATGGCCTTTGCTTGTGCTTTGCGTTCATCCTATGGAGACAGAGGTGTTTCGCTGCACACCGTCCCTGCCTAACTTAATCTAGTCTACCCCTGTTTTTCGAGACTATGGCACCAATTCTTACTATGTGCCTCCATTTTATATCGTACACAACGTTTGCCTCTTCTAATAATTGTATACCCCTATCACATCAACCTTCTTTGGCATTATGAACACAAAAATAATTACCCGCCTTCAATGTGACTTCTGTTTTTGGTGGTTGTCTGAAATGGCCATGCTGTCATCTGTTTCCTACTCTTTCCACACCTGATTGCACCTATCTTGGGAAATACAGCTAAATACTTGAAGACATTGTGCCTCTTACTACCTCTTTTCCTGTTACTCACATGGATCCTCTTACTTTCAGTGCTGATCAATTGTGGGTCCACACCCTTTTAGCGTGCACTAGTACTTAACTTTTTCTTTTTCTCCCTAATTAAGGCCAGCGCAAGATCCACAACTTTTATCTGTAACATAAATCAAAATTATTACAGACACTCAACAAAATAGTTTTTTCCTCATCGCAATATATTTTCTCAAAATGGCTTAGCGTACAATTTTCCTTGTTTGTTTGACCCAATTTTTTGTCAACCAACTCCTTTTCTCTGTCTTCATGGTCACTGATGCTTTTTTTTTACCCTGCGCTCTTTTTTATTGTTGGCCAGGAAACCTCATGAATGCTATTTGTTTTCCATTTTTTTGATTTTATTTACTCGTTTTATGCTTCTGGGTTTATTCCCTATCCCTTTATTCATTAGTCCAATCGTTCTCTTCTTCAAATTTTCCTTTATTCATTTTTTATTTAAGCTAATCAATCACTTTCATCTTTTTCAAAAATTGTTTTGATCCTGTGTAGCAAAGGCCCAAAGCCTACCTAACATTTTTGATCCTTTTCCTAATTGTCTTTTATTTATGTTGAGCACTTATTTCATTTTTGTCAAGTACACTAAAACGTACTTCCTTTCTTTTTCTGTGCGGTGCTGTAAAGAAAGTACCACTTTACACTCCATTAAGCCCTGTATGGCTATACCGTCATCTGTGGTGTTGTTTAACCTTAATCTTTTTATCTGAACCATTACTGTCCTTCATGATTCTTATTTCATTTTGTTTGCTCCTTAATCATTCACCATGTTTCCCTACGTTATGGCTGCCTCTAATTACATGGAGGTCATCTGCTTTTCCTCTTGTTCATAAATGTTCATGGCCTGCACCTGAATTTATTAAATACTTTCATCATTTTTCCACCAGGTCACACAGCTGGCTATATTACCATGCTTTGCCACAATATTAAAATCCTTTAGTTTTTACCCAAACAATCTCATTGGCCTTCTGCCATTTTTCTCGCCTTCAAAATTATGCTCGTGTCTAAATAGCACATGGCCCAAATAAACAAAACATGTTTTCCTTGATAGCCTAAACAACATAATTATGCTTTCAGGCTTTGTCATTCAATCTTTTCCTCAACCATCTGAATCCTATAATAGTAGAATCTCAACTGTTGGTTCTGCATCAAAAAGGGTTTTCACTATTTCTCAAAGAAATTTCTCCACGCCAGCCATCAAGGCCTCAAAAAATTATAAAAGACTAACCCTGGTGTAGCACCTTTCAGACTGTCCCATCACGCAAGGTGGAGCTCCTGAAAAAGGAATTTTAAGAGCACCCCAAAACCCTTATTCAATACATTATGCTATTCCTATAACGCCCCGAAAAACAGGTCGCAGAGGACCCAAAACACCTTTCAACCTCAGAGGGCTCTCTAAATCAAAATAGACCTTTTCTCTCTGAAACCAGCTGTATTACATTAGCCAATGTACGTATTCTATCCAGAATGGATTAGTGCAATGCTTTATATGCGGGATCCAATAAGTACATTATTGATAAAATGCAAAGACTCAAAAATAATGCCCTGAGAGCAGCCTTAAATATCCCGAACAGCGAGCACATCCCTGCATTCAGTAGATATGCCCATTGGCTCAAGATTAAGGACAGGATTTCCCTTAAAACTCTCTCTCTCACGTCCAAATGTCTCAATAACATAGTGCCTCCCTACCTTGTAGAACGAGTAAACAAGAAAACCTCTGACCGACCCATGAGAATGTCCAATGCCTACACCCTAGATGTTCCCAATCACAGCAGGCGGCTCTAGCTTTCTGGTTATAGCCGCTCAATCCTACAATTGACTCCCCCTAGATCTTAGAACTGACCAACCCTACTCCGGATTCAGACGGAAAGTCCTCACCTGGCTACGGACTAATGATACCTAACCTGACCTCCTCACGTCCTAGCTGATCTCCCGCCCTACCTACTCCTGAATGCCCGCTTAAGGATTGCTACACCTGACTATTGCCAACTGTATACCCCTTGGTATTACTTGCCTGTTTCTTGGTATTTCAATTGGGACCTTTTGATCACTGCTAACATGCGGTTGTATCTATGTTATCACTGCTATAACTATGTTTATTATTCATTGTATGTACCTACCTACCTCTGTAACTAAGCTTCTTAAATATCCTTGTAATGCTCTGTAACCAAGCTTCTTAAGTATGCTTGTAATGTTTGCGCCGAGCTACCTGAGGGTCTTAGTCTGCGCTATATTAAATAAGCAAACAAAAAAACAAGTCTCTTCTTTGTAACAGCACCACGATGCCTAAGGGTTGTTGTGTGCTCTATAAATTCTAGTAAATAAATAAATAAAAGGTTTTCCATGCATTTAAGCCTTTCCTCTCTACTAGGAATTGCTTACTCCTTGCCAAAACTACAATAGGCACCAATAATGGATCACTACAATGCCCCTTCTGTTGGCATTCATGGACAAACCCTCAATAAATTGTACATCATACAGAATAATGCCTCTAGGCAATACTGAATATTCCCTTAAGGAAGCCTTTCATGGGCCAGGAAAGAAGCACACTGGCTATCAGTAAATAAATGCATTATTTTTTAAACTCATGGCCATCACACTAACGTACCTTTTTGTCCACGTCCCTTCATACTTATCAGAGTGAATCACTCTGGTTAGTCCATCAGACCCTCCTGGTCAGTCCAATACGTGTGTCTGCCTTTAAAAAGCCACAACTGTGTGGCCCAGCATTAGCCATCTGGCTCCTAAAAAGCTGGAATGCCCTCTCACCAGCACTAGGAAATGAAATAATCTTACATTGCTTCCCTCAAAATGCTTTTTACCACACATTTCAAAATAATGTATCTAGCTTACCGCCCGGCCAAAAATGACTACCACGAGTCACAACAAACACAAATGCAGAATGCAATGACCCAACCAAATCCGAGCCCTGGGCCCACCAGAATTGGGCCACGCAAACGCAGGCCACTCAACTCTCTTCTCACTTTATCAATTGTGCTCGCTTGGTGCGCATAAGAAATGTCTTTTCATCAAAAGAATATTTTCAAACTTTTCAAATGTTTTTGCAAGTGTTTCAAAAATGCGTGTCAATGCTCAACAAACAAAACGCTTCGTATCTACAATCTGCATTTGGCACATGCTCTTGATAATTAAAGCCTTTCTGTAAATGTGGCTTGCAGTGCACATTTTGCTCTCCTTCAACATGGGCCAATTTCCTGAACTTGCCAATGTTATCTTCAAGGCCGACACTATGCATTCCAATGCCCTTTCGTCTGAGCTCTCGTGCCTTGCTTTTGAGCAAAAAGAAAACGCAATTGCTATTTATGTGCCAGTTTGCCCACTTCATTCTGCACATAGCAACACTGTTTAAAGCTCACATGTTTCTCAACTGTGCGCTTTTAAGCAATTTTCTCTGACTTTATATTCATATGCTTTTTTATCTTATAAACAAAATGCCAACTGAGTTTTTTAACACTGCATTTCTCTTTAACAAAACTGTAGCCTAAACATAACATCATTTTTCTCTTTTTGCCTAGTGCTCCCCTGATGGTGGTAAGGGGTTAACGGCACCGGTAAAGGTGCCAGAGCCGTTAACCCCGTACTGCCCTATTACGAGGTCCCCTCAAGGGACACGGTCTGGATGTCTGGTTTTACCAGACTTCCTTTGCGGGTCCCGCGAGGGGACAAGCATGCTAACAACGGGCCCATCATTAACGGGCCCGTTGTTAGCATGCTCCCCAATCCCATTGAGCCCTATGGGGACTGGAATTCCACAATACCGTGCTTCTTATCTAAACCTCATTAAAACATTTCTTCACATTTCCACAATTCCTTGTCCATAAATCACTGCATCCAATGCAATTCTCTGTTCGCACAGAGTTTCTAAATGTCTCGACCTCTCATTCTATCTTTCAAATCTGCACAGTTTCAGTGCTCACATAAACAGCACTCTTTAAATCACTATAACTTGGTTATTTAAATGCCAAACTCTTATTGATCTTGGCGCGTTAATTAATTATCTTGTCTAGTTCTAGGAAATCACAAATTTAACTCCATAGCTGCTGGTGATAAAGTGGAGCATTTATTTTCCATTTATCTCAGAACTGTATGGCTCTTTTGAAGTTTAATCACCACGAATGAGTGTGCCTTAAGTCACAGCATCTGATCATCTACATTTTTGGGGTTTATTTTTTTCTCCTGCTAAGAGTGAGACTCTTTTTCTCGCACTCTTAGACATGACTTGAGGTGTTCCTTTGACTTTGTATGTGTTTTATGGGCTATGGCGTCCTTTACCCCATAGAGCTTCATGTGTTTTTGGTATGTGGGTTACACAGCACCCTCCGTGCAGTAACCCAGGGGTGTCGTAGCGACCCCCAAACATAGACTCCATACCCTGGGACTGACTACTGTCTCCAAGGGCATGTAAAGTCACCATTGGATTTACTAGTCTCAAATTGTGAACAGAACCATTACAAACCATCATATTGTGGACGTACAGGTCAGGGCAATTCGATTGCCCCGGGGTCTGTTGTTCGAGGGGGCAATGTCCAGTTCCCCCGACCGAGTTTTGGCTGGTGGCAGTGGATACTACTTTTTATATTCAACCTGTTCCTATGGGATTTTCCCATTGTTCGAGGCTACCACTTTTTAAAAAAGCCTCGAACATACTGCCGGTTTATTAAATTAATATAAATTCACTGGTTGGTATTTTTGCTGAAACTTGGTTTCAAAATGGCGTTTGTGTTCGCTTCTGTGACTCCAACCCAAGTCGAGCCCTGTGTTCCACTTTTTGGCGGGCTTCTCCACAGAAGCCTCCAAAAGTGGTGCCACTCTGTCTGGGTACCACAGTGGGGTGCGGGAGGGGGTTTAGGCACCCTGGACTGAGTTGCCTCGGCAACTCAAGTCGCACTCTTGTGTGATTGGCCCAAGTGGTGAGCCGCCCGGCTCACCACTTAGCATGTTTGAGTGACAGCTAGGCTGAATGAATGGGGGTTTTCTGCATAAAAGCAGGGCTTTGGGGACTGGAACTTCAGAAGTCGCCACAGGAGCTAAAGAATCTGAGGAGGGAGAAGCCGAGCCGACCTGCAACGACGACACCACCGGTGGAGCCCTGCTGAACCGTCTCACCACTTTTCCCGACTACTGAAATGTTCATAAATAAACGAAATGGGTGTGTCCTGAGGACGCTGTCCGTATTGTTCGTAGGCAAGTTGAAATTGTTCTAAGAACATGTGTCCTGGGATGGTCATAAATAAACAATGGGGGTGTCCTGAGTATGCTATACCTGTCCGTACTGTTCGTAGGCATAAATTAAATGTATTTATTTAGGTGGCAGGCACCCCTGTTGTGTTCGTTCTGACCGCGGACAACACGGGTGTCCTGAAATGTTGTAAATAAACGAAATGGGAGTGTCTCTATTGTTCATAGGCAAGTTGAAATTGTTCTAAGAATATGTGTCCTGGGATGTTCGTAAATAAACAAAAGGGGGTGTCCTGAGTATGCTATACCTGTCCGTACTGTTCGTAGGCAAGTTGAAATTGTTCTAAGAACACATTAAGTGTCCTGGGATGTTTGTAAACAAACAAAATGGGGGTGTTCTGAGGACGCTAGACCTGTCCGAATTGTTTGCAGGCAAGTTGAAACTGTTCTAAGAACACACGCGGTGTCTTGAAATGTTCGTAAATAAACTAAATGGGTGTGTCCTGAGGATGCTATGCCTGTCTGTTTTGTTCGCAGGCAAGTTGAAACTGTTCTAAGAACACACGCAGTGTCTTGAAATGTTCATAAATAAACGAAATGGGTGTGTCCTGAGGACGCTACGCCTGTCCATTTTGTTCGCAGGCAAGTTGAAACTGTTCTAAGAACACATGCGGTGTCTTGAAATGTTCGTAAATAAACAAAATGGGGGTGTCTTGAGGACGCTGTCCGTATTGTCTGTAGGCAAGTTGAAATTGTTCTAAGAAAACATCATGTGTCCTGGGATGTTCGTCAATAAAACAAATGGGGGTGTCCTGAAGACGCTATGCCTGTCCGTATTGTTCGTAGGCAAGTTGAAATTGTTCTAAGAACACATCAAGTGTCCTGGGATGTTTGTAAATAAACAAAATGGGGGTGTTCTGAGGACGCTAGACCTGTCCGTATTGTTTGCAAGCAAGCTGAAACAGTCCTTGGAACACGTGCAGCGTTCTGAAATGTTCGTCAATAACCAAAATGGGGGTGTCCTGAGGACGCTATGCCTGTCCGTACTGTTCCTAGGCAAGTTGAAACTGTTCTAAGAACACTCATCATGTTTGCGGACATTAAAAGTGCCCATATGGCATAGTTAAAATGTTTGAATCTATGGGTGTGATGTGCTGTGGTGGTTGTGGCCAGGGCATAGAGTCTTGTGTGCATGGCCGTGTGGCCATGCACCCAAAACTCTATGCCCTGGCCACAACCACCACTGCATATCACACCCATAGTGGCTTATAACTTTGTGATCCAAGAACAAATTTATAAGCAACAAAGTTATAAGCCAGTATGAGTTTGATCTGTTGTGGTGGTTGTGGGCAGGACCTAGAGCCTTGGGTGCATGGACAAGACCAAATTTATAAGCACCAAAGTTATAAGCTATAATGGGTCTGATATGCTGCGATGGTTGTGGCAAGGGCCTAGAGTCTTGGGTGCATGGCCAAGACCAAATTTATAAACACTGAAGTTATAAGTCACTATGGGTGTGATTTGCTGCAATGGTTGTACCTATTATAATATACTTACTGTTTGGTTTAGTAACTGGAGTACATATATTCCTTGTTAATTTTTGTGATAACAGAAAAGATCATGTTAGTATTGGTATTTTGTAATGACTTATAACATTGAATAATCAACATTTTCTTTACCCTCATATTTAGTAGATTACAAACCAGTGTACTGTGCAATTTGCTCAGTTTCTGTGTTTGTTGCTGAAATCATTGGATTTGTGGGGAAAAAAAGTCCATGTTGGATTAAAAAAAACCTTTTTTTGTTATGCTATAGTCTATTTGTTTGTTTTCAGTGTTCACTGTTGTTTCTGGCTAATGCTCTATATGTTTGCTTGTTGCAGATTTTTGGAGCAGTTAGATACCTGTTGACCTATTGTAACTGTCTATTATTTGTTATAATGAAGTGGTATTGATTTATCTGTTTGGATATTGTAAAATCTTGGGGCAGTTAGATACCAGTTGGCGTATTCTAACGGTCTATTTTTTGTTATAATGTAGTGGTATTGATTTATCTGTTCGGTTATTGAAAATCTTGGGGCAGTTAGATACCAGTTGGCATATTCTAACTGTTTATTGTTTGATATAATTTAGTGGTATTCATTTATCTGTTTAGTTGTTGTAGAATCTTGGGGCAGTTAGATAGCTGTTGGCATATTCTAACAGTTTATAGTTTTTTAATAGAAGTTTTGTTAATGTTTAAGTACAGTTTAGTTAATACATTTTGGTTTTAAGAAGATTAAATAAGCGTTTGTAAGATTTGCTGGTAATCTCTGCTTTAGAGTAATGGTACTATCATTACATTCGAACCATCCACATTTTTTTTATATATATGCAGTATAGTAACCTCCATTGGTTGTGGCTCCTGTATGGTAGATTATACCTATTTTTGTGGAGGTTTTCTTACCAAGTGATACTTGACCATGTGTGAATCCAGTCAGCTTGCAGTTGTTTTTGGTACTCTCTGTATTGTAACATAGAAGCATTAGGATTACGTATTTACTATGTGTTTGTATTAGTAAGGTGGAGCGATCATCCGAATTGCAGGTAGTACATAATCTACCATAGTTTGCATTTTGTACAAGTTGCTGAAATGGAACGGATTCACAATTAGGTATTGATATATACTCGAAGCGCTCATTGGGGATTTGTTCTTGTGTCACATTGCTGCAGAGAGTGCAAGTACATTAGAAATTCTTGTGGATCTTCCTGTGAGTTTATAGTGAATTTCACCATTCAAGCACAGTAGTCCAATTCATGTCTTATTCCATAAACACCATACGTGTTGTCAGGATTGTTTGTTGCGTTTCTATGAAGTACTAACATTTGCAAACACATTTGGACTGCACTGTGTAAGTAAATGTTGTCAACAATTGGTGGTAATTGAAATAGAATATTCATTGCTACATTTGCGTAGCAACTTCCACCAGTTATATTTGAAAGTTTAAATGGACCAGGTAGTTCTGTATCTGAGTGCTTTTTTTTAGTTTTCTTCCTTCTTTGAAGAAGTACCTGGTTTACTTTCCCTAATAGGTTCTTTTTTGCTTGGGGTACTTGATGAAGTATTAGTTTCTTTTACTCTCTTTGGAGGATTTGCAGTAACATCCTGTTGCATTTCTGTTTGATGAGTTTTCTTTTACAACGTTTTACTTTTTGTGGAACAGGATTTGTTTTTAGATGTGGGGTGTATAGTGAACGAAGTCTATTGGATTCTAAAATGCAAGGAATATCAGCGTTTACTTTACTTGCATCAAAGTTGATTAGAAGTAGACCGTCAAGTGTACGTAAGCGTGATAGTGCTACGTAGCTCATGCCTTCTTTAAAGACTGTGTTACCAATTTCTATCAATGCTTTGTCTAGGGTAAGACCTTGTGATTTATGAATGGTGACTGGTATGCAAGAGTTAGAGAACATTTTTCTCTGTGTACATTCATGTCTTTGAAGATAAGGAATCGAGCTGTTGAGCGTCCTATCCTTTTCACTTCTGAAAGTTTGTCAAAGAGAATATTGACAAACTGAATGTTGTTGTCACGTGGGTATGTTTGAAAGCCAACAACTGTACCCAGTGCTCCATTAACTAGTCCTTGATTCACGTCAAGGTTACGTTTAAGCATTACTCTGCAATTTAAGGATAATTTTAATATTTTTTCCAATCCAGCTGTGTTGGAGATTGAATTTTCTAGATTATTTAGTTTTGTTGTGGCTTGTTCACACATGGGTAGTGTCATACCATGTATGTCTAGTTTGTCTGTGGCACTAATTTCAATTATTGGTTGCATTTCTTTTTTTAACATTGTTTCATTGAATTTGAAACAGCTTGCAAGAGTTGGCATTAAGGCCATACAATTGACATTTTTGTGCGCTAATTGTTCCATAACATCCGTAGCACATGCATTATCGCCATAAAGTGCATGAATGTGCTGGGTTTTCAATAATGCTTGTGCTTCTTCAGATAGTACACCAACTCTAATATTTTTTAAGATGTTGGCATAAGTGAGATCTGCAGATTGACGCATGTTTTCTGTTAATTCTCTGTATTGGAAATGTTGCCAAAGGTTGACATTTCCTATGCTGCCAAGTTTTATGGCATAGTTTGTGTCCTAAGGTTTTAAAAATAGGCTCACCTTTCACTGGTGTTAATTGAAGAAGATCTCTGAAAACAATAATGTGTTTCCTCCAAAGAGCTCTTCGTAATCTGTTTTGAGTACTTCTTGTAATCTGAGGTGAATGAAAGCCAACATTGGGTTGAAGACCATGCTCACTTCATCTATTGGTAGCATTTTCATTTGTTTTAATACTCTGCGTAGTTCCATTGCAGCTTCTGTAGAAAGTTTGTAATAGTCTAATTTGTTTTGGTGTTCTACTGGCAGGAATAGTAATCGGTGTAAAGTGACACCGCCTATGTTGTAGGCAGCTACACCTGTGGGGCAGTGACAACAGCTGACAGTTTGTTTGTCAATTGTTGAAGGAATTTGCTGATGATTTTGATTAAGAATGTTTTGCCAGAACCAGCTTCACCACTGATGTACAGTAGTATAGGTTTGTAATTTTGGCAGGTGCATTCTTTATTTTCATGTTGTACACCATGTGTAATTTCTTTTGTTACTTCTTGAAAAATGCTACATTGCACATTGTTTAGTTTTGATTGTAGTATAGTTAAGTCTTCTTTATCTTCATACTGACACATGGTGTTTTCTACTTCTGTCATAGCTAATTCTGCCTCATTTGGTATTAGTGGCTGACCCAGTGGTTCTTGGCTTCCTGTTACAGAAGGTTGACTACTGTCAGGAGTGTCCTTATCTAGTTGCGCCTGGAGTTCTTCTTCGTGTTGCTGTTCATTGTGCAACATTGTTTTGTAGTGTTTACATCAGTTATAGTGCTTTCATTTGCTTTGAAAGCATCTTCGTATGAGTCATAGTTATCTAGCATTTCTTCTTCTTTTCTCCATGGTTTAAAGAGTTGTAGCAGGGACATGTCATATAGTTCTTTATGTTGAGGAGTCTTTAATGACAATTTGATATGATTAATTAAATTTGGTTTGGTGAGTTTTACTAAGCTGCCTTTACCATTTGACACTATGTATCTACCATTTTTTATTGGGTTTTATACTATTTTTGTATGCAAAGTTTTGGGCTATGTGGTATAGACTTATGGTTTCCAAAGTGGTACTTCTGTTTGGGTAGTATGTGTCCAGCAAATTGTTTTTTAAAATGCCTTGGCTGTCAGGATCATGTTTGGCTAATGTTTCTATTTTGTCGTATGATTTCAGAACTCTTTTTCTAGATTTAGCAGGACCAAGACCTAGCCGTACTATATTGTCAGATTTTCCATACAAAGCAGTACCGGTTAAACGATCTGCTTCTTCATAGGAGCCACATTCTCTACGGGAGAGCATTTCTTTTATGCCCAAGCTGTATAATTTCTGAGACAGTGTTTTGTCTGATGACAGGTCATTCCAGAGGTCTTGGAGCTATGTTTTTTCTGCTTTGGTTAGGTATGGTGTAACATATCGTGCAACTGCAGTGGAATTGTCTGAAATATACTGCACATCTATGTTTGCATTCCGTAAGTGGGCAATGTTTGCATTGTAATCATTGATATATTTTTCTTATTCTATTCTTTTTATGTAATATGTATTTTTAGGTGGTTTACCTTTAACACTATGTCTAACTGAAGACATTAATTTGTTTACTTGACCTGTTTTTGTAACTGGTCCAGGGAAACCAAAGCGGCATTTGGTGTAGTATTTCCCTTTGTTTTTGTATTTGCTACGATATTTTTTGCCACATTTTTGTCTTTGAAATAGTAAAATTTGTGCATGAAGATCACTATTTGTTGTTTCCGATGGAATTTCACAAGTGACATATTTTTCGATAAAATGTAACACAGTGGCATCATTGTCTTGACCAAATTTAGGAGCATCTTTAATCCATAAAAGCATGTGGATATGGAGTGCTCCTCTGGCTTGGTATTCTTTTCTCCAAAAGAAGTGTTGCACTTCTCCGAGGGGAGGAACAGTTTTATTACAAATGTAGTGTAGCTTAGCAATGAAGCGATGGTGAAACTATCTCGAAACATTAACAGGATCTAGAGAACAAAGTTCTCCAGGTGTTAGTATATCTATGTTTTTTTTGTTTTGGTTTGATATGCATAGGAAATCATGTAAATCTTACATGCATATTCTGCACAACTTAATTTAACAAACCAAGTGGGTGGGCCAAGGTTTCTTATCATACAACGTACATCTCCATGACGTCGGAACCAGTACTCTTTTGTACCACGCATGTTTGCTAATAGATTTGTAATACTTGAATGTAAAACCTCATCTTTTTGTTGCACTTTTTGTAATAATTGTGTAGCTGACATATTTTGAAAGTGGGTTCCTGATTTTAATGTGTGTACAACTCCGTAACATAGAGTTGCTAGTTCACTTTCAAAGAGTAGGTGGAATAAGTATTCCACATTTGTCTAAATCTGGGATCTTCAGAATACATCCGTAACTAGCGGTATTCTGATGCTGTTATTAGAATAGGTCTATCATCGTACCTTCATCCTTTGCCAGTAGGAAAGAGTAGAGGAAAAGCACATGCTTCTATACTTTTTTCCCATATGCTGATTGGTGATCCTTTTGTTTTTCACATTTGGTACGTTTCTAGTGCATCTTCTACGGTGTCCTTAGAGTGCAATGGATGAATTGTATAATGGTCTAAAGTATTGGATACTGTAGCAGGATCTAGAAGCTCAAATTGACCAGTTTCTGGTGACTCTTTAATTATTTCAGTGGTTTCCTTCAAGTTTTCTTCAATATTTATTTCTTTGTAGTATTCGTTATTGTCTTTTAGATATTGCAAGGCTTGTCTAACTTTATGTAAGTCTACGAGTTGTTGCCAAATTGTTTTGTCTTTTGTTGGTACACCATTTACTAAGACAATTAAAGACTGCTCCATTGGACATTGCACCCCCAGAGTGTGCACATTTTGTTTTAGATCTAATGGTAAATACACTACTTTGCCATGAATGCCTTTCACCATTTCAGAGGGAGGCAATTTTGCTGTTTTTGGTTGAAGGTGTATTATTGCTTGAAAGGGGTGCACTGTTTGAATTATGATGCTGCCATATAAATTGTTGTAGGGGTTTTGGTAGTAGGAATAATTCCAAATTATTTGTGATAGCACGTGAAGGAGTTTGATTGTTGTCAAGTTATGTAGTGCAGTAACTGCAAAGTATTAAGGGCTCAGTTATTTCGTATTTGTTTTCTGCTATAAGGTAGAGAGCTAATTCAAACAATTTAGAATCTTCATTGTCTTCTATTTTGTATGTTAGGTCTACAGTTTCTGTGTTACTTTTATAAAACCTTCTGCGGCAACATACACACACATGGTTTGGTACTTCAGCAGATGTACTTTTAAATTTCAGTATTTCTTTTTTGTATGTGTGTAGTAGAAGGTTGCCATGCGTAGAATTGTTGCTAATTTGTTGTAAAGCTATTTCATTCTGTAAGTGGCTTTCACTTCCAAAATATTTTTTCTGGATATAGTCGATTTCTTCCAAGTAGGTCTTTTGCTGTACCATGTAGAAGAACGTTATTTCAATTGGCTAGTGCTAAAGTAGGACTTTTAGCATACTACAGTTTATAGACTAGATTTCGTATAGTTGAAGGATGGGTTGATATCATTTTGAGATGCTGGAAGGTGGTTTTGCAAGTAGGTCCTGAAATGCAGGCCAGTGAAGGTCCTTGTAGTCCTGTGTACTTGCGCACTGGACAGGTATCCATATTTTGCAGTAGTTTAATTTTGATTTTGTCTTTGCCTTTCACATACTGATTGAGGAATTGACATAAAGACTTGAAAGACTTTTTGGGAATGTTACACATTGACGTGCATGGCCATTTGTATACTAGACGTTCTGGTTCAGTTGAATTGAGAGGTAATTCTAAGTTTTCTGGGGATATTTTTGTAAGCAGTATTTCTTATTCCGTTATGGTATTATTAACTTTTTCATAACCTCGTCCACTGCTATGTATGGCAATTGTATTTGTTTGCTTTTGTTTGTATGCTTCTTCATTAAAATATGGTTCTGTGCTTGTAGTGTGACTCCACTTACCTCCACAGATATTTAAGAAGTTATTTTTGTTGACATCTCGTTTATTGAGAAGTCTTTTTTGTAATTTAGTCATTAGTTTTGTTTGTGGTTTCGTTTTGTTTAACACTAAAATAAATAACTTTCTTTTGAGAAGGATTGCACTATCAAAGCTTTTAAGATTAATTTCCTACGGTAGGATTTAAGGCTTGTGCATGATTTCTCTCCTATTTTTATAAGATTTTGAAGGACTATGTGGCAGAACATTTTTGCTAAAATACTTTTTTTGGTATGCTTACTTGGTAGTATATCAAGATTTATAGGAACAGTTTTAAAAGTAGTGTTAGCTGAATTCTTGTTAATTGTTTTCTGTTTCATTTTACATTTTGATAGAGGAGGCAAAGTTTCTGTACTTGAAGTTTGTTTTGTTTCGCTAAATAACTGTATTAGCTGTTTTGTTTGAACTTATTTTTACAAATTCTGCTAGAGATGGATGCTTATTTTGGACACTTCTATTTTCATTTGTTCTACTTCTGCGTTGCTTTCTACGGACTTGATTGTTGGTAGGCATTCTTTAGGGTCTGTTGAATAAAATAAAGAAGGTATGGGTTGGGGTGTTCTGCAATGTATGTGTTCTGTGTGCATGAGTGTCTGAATATGATGATAAAGATGTATGTGATGGTGTGTGATTGTGCATTGGGCAACTACAACTAGTTGGAATGGGTATTCATGAATTTATGCGCTACTAAACTGGTGTTCAGATGACAGTAGAAAGTAAGCTAGTGGTGAGGAGAAGCACAAATAGTAAATCTAATGGTATAGAATTAAAACAGTTGTTTGTTATATAATATTACAATTCTAGGGGCTGAGTTATGTCATTTGTGCGCCTAAATAAATGGGGATTTGTGTGCCATTCTGCCTGTAAATCTCTGTTTAACAAATGGGGATTTGTGGACAGAATGGTGCACAATCTCTGATTTTAGACGCAGAAATAGCATGAATTAACCCCACAGTGTGTTTGAGTAATAGTAAAAATATTATGGTGGTATTTAACTTACTTTTTTTGAATGAGCAGGTTTCTTCTTAGTTGTTGTTTGTACTTCAAATTCTGCTGCTGCTTTTCAGGACAGTGGTCTTCACTGCAATTGTAAAGGAAACAAATTAGTAATTTTGTGTGTTCATAGCACTGATGTTAATTTAGACATTGATTTTTATGTTTTTGTGCAAGTATTGTTGTTTGATATTTGAAGATAGTGTGTGCATTTAACTTTGTTTGATTATATGCACTCTTTATATTTTACTTTAAATATGTTAGTTCAACATGCTTTGCAAATGTGTGTGGAAAAAGAAATTACATATCATATAGGTTTGGAAGTGCCAGTTGATTATAACAAATGGGAAAAATGAGAGTAAGTTCATTTTATAGATTATACAAGTTAAAAGTCAGGTAATCTGTTTATATGAATGTATAAGAATTGTACATGTATTATACATAAAATGTGCATACCTGTAGTTTGTGTTCATGCATATGGATATGTATCCAGCTGCAAGTAGAAATCTTGGAGACTTGTACAATATTTCTTGTAGAAGGTGCTTTCCATTGATATGACACTTGTACTCAGAGTGATTAACAGTACATTTGAAGTGCTGATCTATGATTATGGAGTTAGATGTACAGGTCTTGGATGTGATTGGTGGATGGTCGTGTGACTGGTTAGCTATATTCAATGAGGGAATGGCACAGAGAGTGAAGTAGAAATGGTAGAAGGGCTGTCCATGTTACGATATGTCCGCGGACATGGCAGTAGTCCGTGGACATCGCATGTTACATACAGGGATTTTGGGGTGGGAAGGCATGCAAATGAGAATGAGCAGAGCAAGGGATTGGTCAGTAAAGTTTAGTGGGTGTGTTGTGCCAGGTGAGAGTTTGTCAGGTAGTATTTGTATTTTTATTTGTATTTGTATTTATTTTATTTGTATAGCGCAGACCAGGCCCGGAGGCTACCGGGCGCATTCCTTAAGGCAATGTTTACATAAGTTGCATACAGTGGTGATATATCAAACAATAAATATGGCATAGAAATAGACATAGGTAGGTGGTACAACGATACATGGGATGTCAAGTAATACTTCCTTACATAGGTTTTTGCAACACGTTTTAGAATGAAGCTTAGGCATTGGAGGAGGCGAGCCAACATTTGGCTCTATGTTTGAAAAGGTTGAGGGAGGGGAGGTTTCTGATAGTCAAGGGGACGGTATTCCACAGTTTGGCTGCCAGGACTGGGAAGCTAGAACCACCAGCTGTTTGGAGCTTGAATCTAGGTATCAGTAGGCTCTGGCTCAGGGTAGATCTAAGTGAGCGAGCTGGAGTGTACAGCGTGAATCGTGAGGAGAGATAAGTGGGGGCCAGATTGTTCATGCATTTGTAGGTAAGGGCAAGCGATTTTAGTGAGATCCTTTGGGTGACTGACAACCAATGAAGGTTCTTCCAGGTATCCGAAATGTGTGCAGATCTGGGGATATTGAGGGCTGCCCTGATGGCATTATTTTGTATGATTTGGAGCTTGTCTAGGTTACACTGATTAGTGCCCTGGTACAATGCATTGCAATAGTCAAGTTTAGACATGACCAGGGTCCTAGCAAGGGTAGTGCAGTTGTGCGAGGAGAGGAAAGGGCGACATGCTGTGATCAACTTGCAGGTATAGGCGGCGGCGGCCGCAACTGCATTGGTTTGTCTGTGAAGGGAAAGGGTGGAGTCGAGGTAGATTCCAAGTGTTTTTGTGTCTTTGGAGACTTTTGTTATATTTCCATCGATGTTAAAGGAACTGAACATAGGGTTCAGCTTGTTTAGTCTTTGCTGAGTACCTAGGATGAGGAGCTCTGTAGGAAGTCAACCTACTACGCTCCTCGCAAGGTTGCCTCAGTCTTTTTCTGAGAGAAGAACAGATAGCTATGGCTGTGTGTTTCAGAAAACAGATTGTTTGGATTTTGGGAGACTCGTGGATACATTGGTTGAAGGTGCATGCAGAAAGCTGTGGAGTAGCTATAGATCTTGGATTCCCACATGTGGAAGTGCACCGGCATGGAATATGTGGAATGAAGTGGTTGGACTTGCTACCTCTCTGTGCTAGTTTGCAGACAGAGCATCATCCAGACATAATTATAATTCATTGTGGAGAGAACAGTTTGGGACATGTGTCAGGAATTTCTTTGCAATTTGTGATGAAAGAAGGACTTGGGAAGGTCATAGATATGTTTCCAAATTCTCAAGTAATTTTTTTGCGATTGCGCAGAGACAAATGTAGCTTTGTTCTTCTTCATTTGGTCCACAAATGGAGAAAGCGAGGTGCAATGTCAATAAGGCTGTTTGTGCCTTTCTAAGAGATGTTGGCGTGTCCCCTTTTCACAATGAAAATATTATGTTTCGTAGCACATACATTTTTCGCAGAGATGGAGTCCATCTTACTTATGGTGGCAATCAGATTGTTCTGAGAAATGTACAAAATGCAACCTTTTTTGGAATTACAGCATCCATTTTGTAGTAGGTGTTGACCATTTCAAGTTTTTCAAACACAAACAAACACCACCAAAAGGCTCTTTTCAGAGCCACCACTTCCTCACAGACAAAAGTACAATGGTTATGATAGGGCAGTACCCCAAAATCTTAGATGTTCGCAAACTTTCCGCAGACTTCTAAAAAATACACAGGGCCCTGCTCCATCGATTTGCCATTTCTATTTTTAAACTGTGAAAGGCGGCTCTGAAAAGAGCCTTTTTTTTATTTTTGTTTTATATTTTTTTTTTTTACACATGACACACTAGGGGAGGAGGGAAAAGGAGGGTCATCGGGGACACCAACCGCGGGGATAAGAAAGGGCGAGTGGAGAGAGGAAGATGTAGGGTGGGCCTTACTTAGGTAGTGAGCAGGTCTTCTCGTGCTCTGAGACCAGAGTCTCAAAAGCACTTTGAAGTCTCTCCCCCCTGCGGAGTACTGCGTCGCAGTACATACACACAACTGTGACCCTCGAAAGGTAATGGTCATCAGCATTGCAAACGGCCTGTGAGGCAGCTGGAGGAATACGCTGTCCCACAGAAGTGTTCCTTGTGGTGACAGGATCGGAAACGGAGGATGGAGTAGAGGAAGTCAACCTACTACGCTCCTCGCAAGGTTGCCCCAGAGTGGAACGACCATAGGTGTCACTTCATAGTAGTTGTACCAAAGCTGTAAGAACCAGGCCTCCCGTCACTCACGGCGAGTGCTGGTAGTAGGGACTTCCACTACCTTCATCCTCCTCTGCATCCTCACTCCTGTTCCCCTCTTCAGGCCCTTGGGGAGGTGGTGGTGGTGGAGGGGGTGGAGGTGGTGCTGAAGCCCTGCATGGCAGTAGTGCAGCCATGGATGCAATCAGGTTTCAGAAATGAATCTGGAAAATTGGCAGCAAAAATGCACTGTGTTCTGTAAGATAGCCAGAAACACAATGAGGATGAGCTCTGGGGTGTGGCCTTTTAAAGGGGTGCTTTTGCACGGTTTGCGGACACCCGCACTCTCCGCGGACATATTGAACACCAAAAAAAGGACAAGAACAAAGTTATGGCAGAAAAAGTCACAAGTCCACAGCGCTTATACAGTGATTAAGAAAATAAACATCAAGGCTGCGGGTATCTGGGCGGTGTGGGTGTACTGCCAATACACATCCACAGGAATAGTTGAAGAAAAACAAAGATGTTCCCAGTCTCACTGCGCCAAGAAATTATAATTAGTTGTTTGTACAAGGAGAAGCCTTTATTGTTTGTGCGAAGAGAAGCCTGACACGTGTTTCAAGCTGTGTACAGCTTTTCATCAGAGGCTTATGGGAGGTGCAGGGGGACATATGGGCTCTGCTAGGTCAGAGCCCATATCGAGAGCGCAGAGTGAGAATAAAACCATTGAAGGAGGATGGAAGAAGGAGGAGATATTGTTTAGGATACAGGAAGAACCGACCCGAATAATTGAACTAGAGGGGAGGGAGGAGCGCACTGATGATGAGATAAGGACTACAGGAGGTAGAGAGGAGCTATTGTGTGATGTAGGAGAAGACTTAGAGGAAAGTGAAGGGCTAAGCGTGGCGATGGGAGGAGGAAGTGAGGGGTTGGATGGCACATGTTTAGGGAGAACAATGGAAGAAGAGTGGATGGGACGGCTAAGGAAAAGGTTGGAGAAAATGGCACCGCTAGGAAAAAACGGGATGGAGGTGAGTGTAGATACGACAACAAAGGGGAGGTTACAACTCCCACTAATACACAGAGGAGGAGGGAGGCCAAATTACATACCGTGGGCTCAAATGGATAAGGCCAATTTGTTAAAGTTATTGCCCCCGCTATCAGAAGGAGCAAGCGAGTGGATATATGCATTTGAGAAAAACACAGCCGGGGTACCTCTAGCAATAGGTGATGTGAAAAGTCTGCTAGTATCAGCAGTCAGGGATCAAGCTGACAGAGTATGGGTAAAGGCTGGCTTCCCGGGAGTAACGTTAGACTGCGATCGCCATGATGGAGCCTCTTTTAACACAGTGCGTGCCAGGGTGTGGGACGCCTTAAGAGAAACGTTCCCAGACACCCCAGATCTGCAGTCAGTAATGTAATGTACAATGAATGACGGGCAAGATGCTATGGATTACATTTTCCGGGTCCAAGAGATGTGGAGAGCAGAAATGGGCACGCCCTGGTATCAATCAACATCGTTATTCTATTTTATAATAAAGAGGGGGCTCCCCAAAGAGGTACAAAAAGTGCTTGACAAAATCGCAGGCATTGAGGCAAAAGGATGGCCCGAAATACAGAGCATAATAGTTCACCACTGTAAACGAATAAAAGAGAGGGAAAAGGAGATAGCGCAGAAAAGATTGGCAGACGAGGCAAAATTAGTACAAACAAAGCTGGTGAAGGTCGCTGCAGCCGTAGCCGCACTCCCACACAACAGGGAGGGAGAAGAGGAGGAGGAGGGGCTGGTAGCAATACAGGGGAGGATGGCAACGAATTGGGCAGGAGCAGGGCAACGGCAGTGGAACGAGCAGGAGCAGAGTGGAGGAGCACAGTGGCAAGAGTGGGCCCCTCGAGGGGGACAAGGTGGGTACAGGGGTCGAAGAGGGGGTGGACAAGGGTACGGAGGAATGGGAGTAAATGGATGGCAAGGCCCCAGAGGTGCGCAGGGAAATTGTTGGAACTGCGGGAGGTGGGGGCACTTTTCCAGGGAGTGTAGGAGTAGGACAAACAACAGATTTCCAGAGGTAGAACACTATGGCCACCCTCACCCAGGAAGCCCATATGGTCTTCCAATGGGGCAACAACAAAGGGAAGCAGAGCAGGGGTACCCAGAGCAAAGGCAGGGGCATCACTACAGAACACAGAATCACTCACAAAACAACGACACTATGCACTACACCCCAGGCGACCCTTTCGCAACTAATGCAAACGGAGCCCCAGCACCAGCCCCCTATAGTGGTGTATCAGTAGTTTCAGGGAGTGTGTTCAACCAGGGAGGGACAATGAGACAACCAGCATAGGACAGCCCACAGAGAACACTTGCGTGTCCTGTACTATCTACAACCTACGATGCAGCGGAGGAACCATTGGTAGGGGCGCAGATAGGAGACAAGCAGTTCATATTCATGGTGGATTCGGGAGCGGAGAAATCATGTATTAGGGAGGGCCGGTTTCCGTTATCTAACCGGAAATTAGAGACACAGGGGTTCTCTGGGGCTGTAATTGAAGTTCCTTACACAGAAGCTTTGGAGGGGGGATAAAACGGTAAAGACACCCTTGCTGTATTATGAACAATCGCCAATAAACCTGCTCGGAAGGGACCTTCTTAGCAAACTCAACATGACAATATCATTCACAGATAGAGGGATAGTGTGTTCGACACCAGGAATATGCCCATTACGCATAATGCTGGTAGTGCAGGCTCAGACAACAGCACCGGAAATACGTGGCATGCCAGTGGACGAGAGAATGTTCATCGAAGGCTTAAAAAAGCTGGCCCAAGTAGTTCCGGAGCTAAAAAAATTAGAGTGGAGACTACCCGCAGAATTTGTCTTCCGCCCAATAGTGCGCCCAGACATCGCACCAGGGTCAGTGGTATCCTTAGACTTGCATGCTGTACAGGTATCAGCAAAAAGGATTGCAGTGATTGGGATGGACATAGATGGGTGTGAATGGCGCACTGTACTGTGCATCAATGCTAATATTGCCCTACGGGACTTATCTGATGAGGATCTCTTTTCTGATGCGGAAAAAATTATGGCGAGATAATAATGGAAATAGCAATGCCCTGTGACATTTTGATTCAGACGAGACAAATTCCCGTCCAATTGATGGCAGTGGTGGGAACGCCACCGTCCTTCTTTGACGATGACATGCGACTGGTGCCAAACAATTTGTGGACGAAAGGCCCCCATGATGTGGGTTGTTGCATGGAGTGACACCAGTGGTAATAAAGCTCAAACAAGGGGCAATCTTGCCCCGAATGAAACAATATCCATTGTCCCGTGAAGCTGACGAAGGGATAAAAGAGACAATAAATGCATTGCTAGCACAGGGGATAATAGTACCTTCAAACTCCCCATGTAACACCTGTATCTACCCGATCAAAAAAGCAAAAGGAGGAGCGTGGAGGATGATCCAGGATTTACGCCCCCTAAATGACTCATACAGAAAGAGTTCCCTCTAGTTCTGAATCCTGCTTCAATATTATGCAGCATCCCAAAAACGGCATCACATTTTACAGTGGTTGATTTGAAAAATGCATTCTTCTCCATCCCCTTGGCAGAAGAGAGCAGATACCTGACAGCATTCACATTAGGGGGAACGAGATACGAACATTGCAGGTTGCCCCAGGGATTCAAGCTACAGAGAGAAATAAACTATGAACTGTGTTTCAAGGGAGACGGGAAGACCATCATGGGGGTAAACAAAAATTGCAACAAGACCCTCACCATCCCAGATATGAGAAAGGGGACAGCGGCCCTCATGGACACTTATTGGCTATGTGGCAACCAGGCATACCTACACCTCCCACAATCCTGGGGTGGCAGCTGCTCCTTGGCCACCCTACACTCCGCATTAATGGTGATCCCGGAAAGCCACATTGATGGGAGCAAGAAAACATGAGAAAAACGTCAGCAGAATGAGGCCAAGCCAACTGCAGAGTCACAAGTATATGTCCTGTCTTCCGGGAACAAGGGGGAGATGCTGTCCCGAAACAAACGATCATCGAACTACATATCAAAGGCATCATCAGAACTGCTGGCACAGATCCCGGATAGATATCGATTATTCAGCTCTGCAGAAACTTTCTTTGCCTCACTCATCCCCAGCATCCAGGCACGAGCAAATGAAAAGTGGCTCCAAATAACACGCTGGGAGCTGATCCAGCTGGCAAATGACACTGAAGAAGGGTTTAACGTAATAAAAGTGGAACTGCGAGCACTGCGGCTAATGACCATGCAAAATAGGTATGTCTTGGACCTGTTGACAGCAATGGACGGAGGTGTTTGCCGGAAATTTGGAAGTGCCTGCTGCACTTTCGTACCTTCTGAAGACGCAGATAACGGTTCCTTGTCCCATGTGATCGAAGCAGTACATATCCTAGGAGAAAGAATGAAAATGGAAGGTGGAGCAGAAGAAAGTACATGGTTCGACAACATCTTCTCCTGAGTCCCATCGTGGCTGGGAATGACTGTTAAATTTTTTATGCCGGCAGTAGTGTTCCTCCTTTTTATTTTTTGCCTGTGCCAGGTGGGTCTTCGATGTTGTGCTAACGCAGTACCAAATGGTGCAATGATGATGGTGACAATGGGCAACACCCGCGGTACGATTCAAACAATGCAAGAAGCACAAGTACAAACAGGAGCAGATTACACGGCAAGATTTCAGATGGTGCCCATGTACCACGACAAGGATATAGTAGATAAGCTATGGCACACTACAATTAAAGAGCCCCGTATACTTGAATGGTATGAGGAGGTGTGGGTGGACTTAGAAGGGAACAGTGGTTGTATATATTTGACCTGCACCCCGGACGAATATGCTAGGAGAGGAGAAAGCCTGCGGGGAGTGTGCAGAGCATGGATGCCCGTAAAAGGCACCCTTGCATGGGATGACGCTATGGCTGAGGAGGAAGAATGCAAGCGGTTGGAGGATTTAAAGTATTTGGTACTTAAGTAACGAAAGGGGGGAAATGTATGGGAGGATTGGTCCAAGAGACCCCCCTCCCCTGCTTCCTCTCCCCCCTGTGAAGTCCATGGCTCGTCCAGGGTTCCCCCTGCCACCAGGGCCCAGGTGGTGGGTGGGCCACTGGCTGAACACATTGACCAAACAGGCTGAATTTAGCTAGGCCCTGGAAACCATTTTCGTGAAATAAAGATGGCTTGAGCCCTGTGCACTGCAGCGCGGCCCCCAACCTTGGAGAGTGTCACTTATCCCTGTGGCCGCAGCCCTCTAGCAGATCCGCTGAGAGCCCGTTCCCACGAACAGACGGACATGAGCTAGTGTCAGATACCAACACTGTAACATTTCACCTTCCGCAGTGTATCGCTGTTCCTAGTATGACCCGGTCAGCAGGGCTGGGGTGGGAAAGAGCTGTAAAATGGTCCCCTGACAAAAGCAGAATCCCCAAATATTAATGAGCAAACCACCTGTGATGAAACCTTTCTCTCCATGGCCTTTCTGATTAAAAACCTGTAACCTCCATGAAGATGGTAGAATATGTGCTTACATGACATTCGGGATGAAGTACTCACATCCCCGTAGCTATGCGTAAATAGTAAAGGTGTCCCGCGGGGTTTTCGTGTTGTGTCTCACCGAGAAGACCCCACGGTCCTGCGCCATAACTGAACTAATGCTGCTAGAGTGCAAAGAAAGACAAGTGCAACCATATTGAGAGCTCATGTAAGGGGTGCACAAAAAGGCACCATACCTAGGTCCAAGCTCACTATGTGTCACTGCCGGCAGTCTCACTGGCAGGTTGCTCCTGCGTGCTCCACCAACCTTGCTACTACCTCACTTACCGCACATGTATAGAAATGTAACAGAATGTTGTGGGTGTTAAATACTTAGCGTATAGATAAGGGGTGTTAAATGGCCATGTAAAAGGCACTAACAATGTCAAAACATAAACTTTGCAAAGACTCAATGGGTACTGCATATTATGTGAATGTTCATGTCTCCTCCACTTAAATCTGCAACACACGAGGAAAATACCTTTGCGAGCACATGCAAGGCCATTCCCCCTTCCTCCCATTGAAGCCTGCCAGACGAAAAAGCAAAGGCCTGTGCCGCGCTGCTCCACCTCCCCCATTTCGGCTGAAGCCGCTTCAAGCATTCACATACCTCCACAGCACCCAAGGCCACGGCCTGCCACCTGAATTATTTACAACCCATCAGTAAACCCCAGCCTTAAAACACCGATCCAAAGGTGCCCTTTCTTAGGCTCCAAGACCCACCGGCTCACCTTGGGTTAATGGCCCCTGTAAAATTAGGACACCCAATATTGTAGCAACACTACAGGAACACATTCATAATGACTCCTAACAAGACATGATAACTCGGACAGCCGTCCCATGCCCTGAGACCCAACCTCTCGACCTATGATACCCGGTCAACAGGACGATGGTAACCATGTATTGATGTATCGCCAAAAGACCCCACTCTAGGTGCATTCCTCCTGTGTTGCATTAACCTGTAGAATAACCTATTGGAAGATTTACCGGGGAAGATAATATTGCAATGTTGAATGTTGAATGACTGCGGTGTGCGTGGCCTTAGGGCAGAAAGTCAGGAAAGACGTTCATCACTGACACTGGCCGCGGGTGGCACAACAACACCGCCCGGATGAGCCCAGCTGACCTACCCGGCCCAGCCCAACCCACGAGGGTAACCAGTGACGTCCACCAACCATGGCAAACCACATCGCAGCAACACCTATAGTTAGTCGTCGCCACCCAACCCCCATGTGCCCCCTATAGCATATAGGTTCTTATGACGCTTTTTGTAAATATATACGCCTGTCTTTGCTATTGTCAGACAGAGCACTCTCGGAGTTTGGAGAGTTCTTTGCATGCCCTATTCTGATTGATAAACTCCCATTTAAGCTCACCCTCACTTTGTCCTGGCCTTATTCCCATCCTAGGAGAGTCCATTATTGTCTCTCATTGTGAGGAGGATCGTGCTATCTGGGGGACGCTCGCCTTCAACCCCCACCCCCCATCATTGAGGGGCACCTGCCAGCAGGCCCCCAGTCATGTCCCACACATGTCCCCCTGCACCCTGACCCCCCATCAGTGAGGGGCACCTGCCAGCAGGCCCCCACTCATGTCCCACACATGTCCCCCTGCACCCCCATCCGTCAGGGGCACCTGCCAGCAGGCCCCCACTCATGTCCCCCCTACATGAAATAAAGATGCACAATCATGGCCCACTTCTACACCAAAATACCACAGCACGCCATCCCATTTCTGAGATGCAATGATTTCCCAATCAAACCCACACAGACATGCCCATCTCAAGACACAAACCAAAAGTCAACTATGTACATCAACACATGTACGTCACACACACACACTCGTTGGCATTGATTGTGTAAACCCACATTTTCGCATGCATTAACCCAGTGAGCAAATCCCACCCACACATGGAACTAAAATATGAAAATGTATTATGTACAAAAATAAATCAATAAAATGAAAGCATAACAAACTAGCAAACATGAAATGAAAAGCATGTGCAAAGGAAGAGTAAATGAAAAGTATAACCAATACAAAGAAATCCAAAAGAAAAATAGTCCAAACTCTCCCTCCACCAACGTGAATCCAAAGGAAACGTAAAAAAAAATCCATTGATGCATGGTGAAATCAAAAGAAAAAGTTCAAAATAATCCATTGTCCAACTATGTACAATCCATTGTCCAAAAGAAAAATCCATTAATCCATGTACAAAATCAAAATCAATCCAACGTCCAACTATGTACAATCAAAATTCCAAGTGTCCATGAGCCCAACGAAACAAATGAAACCTATCTAATAACCTACCTAACAGAAAAACTATTTACAAAAGTGTGGAGCATAGTCCAAAAGCCCCAAGATAAAGAAAAAAAAGGAAACCTAACACTATAAACTATTTACAATGGCGCGGGCAAGTCCTGCGGCTCACTCAGTGATGTTTTAGGCTAGGGCATCATCGAACTCCATGTCTATTTGCTGGAGGTGGGCCTCTGTCCTGGCCCCGAGGTCTCGCAGGGAAGCACTCATGGCCTGTTCCAACTCCCTGCGAGTCACCTCGAGGCACTCTGCCCGCCTCAATGCCAGACGCATGGAGAATTCCGCCCTGACCATGGTGAGCCGCGCCTCTTCTGCCCGCCACTGCTCCGCCCCTATAAGCTGGCCCAACCGCAGCCACACGGAAGACACATCCAATCCAGGGTTCTCCTTCCCGCTGGCGGATGCTTGCCCCCCTGATGTCGATGGCCCGAGCCATCATTGCTCCCACCTAGAGCCTGCTCCTGCTGATGTTGCTGCTGCTGCTGTCCATGTGCCCTGTCCGATGATGCCTGCACATCCTCCATCAGCTGGTCTCCAGTTGTGGTGTCTACCCCTGCTGGACCGCCGACTCCCGACTGTGGCAGGGATGGGATCTCCACCAAGCTGGCTGTCTTGGTCAGGCCAGGTCCACAGGGGGCCCTGGTGGAATCTGGGCCGGAAGACGGCAGTTAGAACGACTGGCGCATAGTCTCCACAGAGGAGGAGAGGCCCACCAGAGTGCGCGTCACATGTAGGAACCCACCAACCAGGTCCCCTCCCAACAGTGCCACGTCGCAACGCTGCTGTTCGTGATGGCGTGCGTTCTCCGCCAAGGACGAACGCACGTCATCACGAATGTCACGTGGGCGCAACGCGACACCAATCAGGACAGAGCCCATACGTTCATTGGACCCCTCGTCCGCAGGTAGTGGTGAGGCAGATGACATGGCACTCTCCCCTACCTGCAGACGGGCCTGGGACGGGGCATCCCTGCTGGTTCATGGTGGTGCAGTCACAGGGTCAAGGACAGGGACATGCACAGGCCCCTCCGCTGTGACCTCTGCTGCCTCCTGACCCTGGCCCTGGACTGCACCAGTGGTACTACCCCCACCAGGCCCCATGTGCGGCTCAGTAGCGGGCTCCTCCTCCTCTGTGTAGACCACCAACCTGGATGTCTCTGTACCGTCTTCCGCCATTGCAAGCCCCTGTGGGGGCTCATCCGGCCCTTCCGCCACAGCCGTAGTGGCAGACGCGGCACCAGCCCCCTCGTTCCCGGATGATGGCAAGTCCTGGGAGGGTGGCTGGGCCTTGCGTCGCCGCCCAGTGGAGGCATCCCTGCTGCTTGGCTCCACAGCGCCGTCTCCGCCCTCTTCTTCACTCGACGCTGCGTAGAGAGAGACATAGAACACAAGCATCAGGGTACAGTACAATATTCGCCTAGACAGGAAGCAATAACACATGAGTGGCAGTGTCTAACGTCACTTCCATCCTGTCCCTCCACAACACATGGGTGAATGCAAGCAAAACACAGATGTCACTCATGCTGACCCGGCCCCCCTCCGCGAGGCGCCGGGCCTTGTGGAGGGTCCTGGACCGGAGGTCCTCCCATCGCTTCGTCACGTGCTTGATGTCACGGGTTGCCACCCCCTCCGCGTTGATGACAACCACTACGTCGTCCCAGATCCTCTCCCGTCCTTCCTTGTTGGCGCGCGATATTCCGAAGAGGGCATCATACTGCCCCAGGACATGCTCCACCAGGACACCAACTTCCTTCACACTGAAGCTGGTGGCCCTCTTCCTCTCTGGCTGGGGGTCGCCAGTGGTCTCAGATGGTGTTTGCCCCGACATGGCGACCCCCGAGGCAGGCGTGGCTGGGCAACTGGGTCCTGGGGCTGGGCTGTGGAGCGATGGTATCCCAGTCGGAGTCTTCTGTTCCAGCAGGGGTGGACACAGCAACTGGAACCCTGGCTGATGTGCAGGCACCAAATACCAGGGCACGTGGGCAGCAGGCAGGCAGGCAGCAGCAGATGGCAGGTGGGAGTGTGCTCGGCGCTCTGGGGGGTAGTAATTAGGCCTTCTGGGCAGGAGCGTGGTCTTCCGTGTGTTGTTGCGTGACCAGCTTGATACGGAGTGATTTGGCACGTGAAAACTTGCAACTTGCACGTGTGGCGGTGCAAGTTGGTGTCTCCAGGCCACGTGGATCTGAGGCAGCAATGTCATCTACTGCCCAAGTAGGCAGGGTGGGGAAGCTGCAGGGGCCGCTGCAGCTCTATCCACCCCAGCTCTGAGTCTCCCAGCTGGGACAGTGTCGGTCCAGGTCCATCAAGCCGACGTTGCCGACGTTGCCCCTGCCAACATCACACTTCAGCCAGCCAATGCCTGCACCAAGACCTATGGTCATTGTGCTTTCGCACACTCCCAGTACCCAGTCCACCGGCGCTTCTGCCCCTACTGACCAGAGCGGCGCAAGCCACTCAGGCTACGCTCCACCTTTGAAAAAAAGGAAGAAGGGTGCTCTGGCACTACAGGCTGAGACCCCAGACACGGCTACACAGTCCGGCACGTCAAGGAAGCCTAGCTTTAATGACGCCGAACTTGATGCACTTGTGACCTATGTGTCGGCACATAGCCGCAAAATGGTGGTGACTGCAGGGTGCAAAACCACACCTGGTCAACGTAGGGCACACTGGCAGACCATCGCGGACCACATAAGTGCCCTTGAATTTGTGAGGCGCACAGCTGATGATTGCTACAAGCGTGGAATGACCTGAAACACAGAGCAAAGAACAAGCTGGACTCAAATCATGCCGCTATTCTGGTAACTGGGGGTGGGTCTTCACCAGAGGAAAACGAACTCACTGAACTTGAGTCTGTTGCTGGGACCTTCGTCACAGAGGAACAGATCCAAGGCATGGGAGACCTACCTGATTACGACGCATTGTCCGGTGAGTGCCCATGCATGTGTGTGTAATCCATGTGGATGTTGTTTGGGTGACGGGTTCTGATTGAGTGCTAGGTGAGGGTGTGTACTCCTGAGTGTTATGGGTCACCCATGTGCTTCCTCCAATACATTCACATGCCTTTGATTTGGGTATGACAGTATCCCTTCTGCCCACAGTAGCCAATTAGCCCCACATTACTGCTGTTGCACTTGAAGTATCATCTTGCAACAACATTGTTCTGATTTTGTTTGTTCATTCAGGCTGATTGTTTAGATTATCCCATTTTTCATGTGCTTTTTTCATCCCTAATGCCACATATGTGACATGCTTCTGTCATTGTTTACACCCCACTGTGTCACTTTAGTTACCTGGTTATGTGAATGATTAGACCATTCAGGGTGAGGGAGTATTGGCCTGCTGAAATTTATTTTTAGGGCCTGTTTTCATGTGGAACATGATAGTTGTTTCCTGTCATGTTGAAGTGACCAACCATTGATGTGTACATCTGCCTACAATCACTGTCTTATTGTGCATTGGATGTGTTGCAGTGTGTTGCACATGCATATTTTGCATAACACAACACTATTCTGCATTAATCTTCTCATCATGTCCATGTAACATGGATGTGTGACAGTACTCATTCACTGACATATCTCTGTAGTTGTCTAATTTACCATGGCTATGCTACATGACATCTGTGTGCTTGCATGTGTCATGTATGTGTATTGGACATGCCACTCACAGGCTGATGTCTGATGCCAGTGCTACACAACATGCTGCAAATGTGTTGCTTTTCCATCTTGGTGTCCTCATTGTCTGCCTTTTTGACTCCCCTTCAAACTCGTTGACAGTGCATGCATGCCAGGGTTATAGTCATGTGGGACATGTGTAAACCATGTACAGGATCTCTGTCTTGTCAGGCCCATGTGTGTGCTATGGTGCTCATGTCTGGTTCCATTTCTTGTATTTCATTTTTTGCAGGTGACGACGCACTTGATGCTGGTGAGGTTCAGGAGATGGTGCAGACCCAGGAGGATTCTCAGCCACAACCAGGCACCAGTGGGGGACGTGGTGTGGTGGTGGGTGAAAACACTTTGGTACTGCAGACCATACTGTCGAGGGGTGTCTCTGGGTGCAGCTCCCCAGACCTCTATTCAGGTACTGAGTCGGATGATGAGACTTATGTGCTGTCGCCGGTCAGTGCTTCTGGCAGGGATTCTGTTCTGTCCAACCCACCTGCACCAGGGGTAGAACCCTCTATGGGGATGTCAGTGTTGGTAGGTCCGCCTTTGGCGGTTACGGATGCAGGGTCACACTCTACAGCATCTGATCCTGTTCCTGGGCCAGCAGATCAGAGGGGGATTGCAGTCCTACAGCCTCAGGCAGTGCCAGCACAGCAAGGTGCAGATTGCCTTGCCCCAAACAGGTGTGGTGCCCGCCGACGCGGTGGCCGTTCGCCACCAGGCAATACCGTATGGGAAAACTCCATGTACGGTATGGCAACCCAAAAGGCAGTATCAGTAGAAATAATGGCTCAGGCAATGGAGAGGGTGGCCACTTCCATTATCCGCCCTGAAAGGCAGATGGAGCAACAACAGCAGGCAACAGACTCCATTTGCCAATCACAGAGGGAAGACATGTTGGCGTCCAACAGGGACCGACGGGCGGCACTGGAGACTCTGCACGAATCCATATCAATAGAGTCACAGGGCCACAGGAAGCCCTGAGGGTAGAACTCCATAACCTCAGGCAGAGTCTGCTTGGACTTGAGGCTTCCTGAAATGTTAGGGCAGAACAGCAGCTGGAGCAGCTCACACGTTCGCTCTCAGCTGAGCTGTAAGCAACACGTGAGGAGAACTGGGCATCCCGCGAGGCCATGCGTGCAGAGGTGCAGGCAACCCGTGAGGTGCTGCATGGGGATCTCTGCACTTTAATCCTCCAGAATCAGACCTTCAAGACCCGCATGCTTGCTGCCATGGAGGACCCTACCAGGGCTTTGCAAGGGCTGCCTCCCATAGTGCCTCCACCTCCTGATGCAGCAGCAGAGGGTGAAGAGAGCGACAGCAGTTCGCCCACAGTGGCATGGTCGTGCAGGCCATGAGCCCATGGAGGTATTTTTTTTTTTGCAACATCCACTCAGGTGGGTGTTGGTGTGCATCCTGTCCTCGAACCTCCTGGGTGGCCAGCCCCTCCCAGCCCCCACATGGCATTTTTGATTTTTTTTACAGTGTGTTGCCGTGTGTGTCTCCCGTGGGCATCCACTGTATTCCGGCTGGGCACATGCAGGCTTGCCCTCATTTATTATTTTTTTTTTTCAGTGTGTTGCCTTGTGTCGCTCCCGTGGGCATCCACTGTATTCCGGCTGGGCACATGCAGGCTTGTCCTGAGTTTGGGTTAGATGCTTGAGTTCGTGACACACACACACGCCTCCTGCTTCCCGTTTCCATGGGCTTGCACAGGGTGTGACCAAGTGACAGTGACTTACACAGCGACATTGGGCTCCCATGAGCTGTGTGGGCAGTCTGTAGTCAATGCTGTGTGTACATCCCTAGTGGGTATTGTTGTTGTATTGTACACTGCATGGCGTATTGATATGTGCTTGTGCATCCATGTCTTCTTCCTAATTTGCAGGCTCCTTCCTCATGTCTTCACAAGGCCATCTCCTTTGCAGATGGAGTTCATGTTGTATGCAGTACACTGACACATTTGCGTGGCAGCAACACTCTACAGTTGGAAGGGGTCGATGTGCTGGCTTATTCAGGTTGTAAGAGTACCACTACTTTGACTTAGTGCTGCCATGTTTTTGCAATGTTTCATGGTGTGTTGCTGTATTGTGTTGGTGGTAAGTATTTGTTCATGTGTGCTGTTTATTATTGATTACTGGGAGCATATTGTCTGTGGGCATTTGGGACAGTGCACTTTGTGACACTTGTGTCAGGTATTGTGCATTGCTTTGTTTGCTTTCACATTGCATTGCATGACATGCCATGGTGTGTTGTATGGCGGAGCTGGGGAGGGGTTGGGTGACATGGTGCTATTTTCATGTTGTATTTTGCAAGGGGGTAGTCACTCATGCAGCATAAATGTGTGTGTTTTTTGTGACACAGCATTGGTTGTCTTTCGGCAGGTAGGGATGCACACAATGTAACAATTCCAGGTGACCAATCTCAGGCTGGTATGGTTGTGACAGTTGACTGTCCCTTATGTCATCATCATTGATTGTCAGCTGGTATGTGCCAGGGCTGTGTGCACTCCACAGGGGTGTGATTTTAGGTGAAGTAATTAGCCACCAGCTGCGTACGGGCTGCCTAACCACGTGTTTCCCCTCCCATGCGCAGCGGCTGTGCTTGTGGTTGGGGATGTGGGGGCACCACCATGTCCACCGGAAGGCCCCGGCATGTTGCAACGTTGTGCAGGACACATGCTGCCACTATGATCCTGCACACTACTGGGGGCGCATATAGCAGCTGCCCAACAGAGCGGTCAAGGGAGCGAAAGTGTGACTTGAGCACTCTGAATGTGCGCTCCCCTATGCCCCGGGTTGCAATATGGACTGTGTTGTATCTTACCTCGGGTGGTGTGGTGAGGTTCCGTATTGGCGTCATCATGTGGGTGCTCGGTGGATAGGCACTGCCTCCTGGGGAGGTGATGATGGGTATCGTTAGTGGGGTTGTGACATTATTCAGTATCTGACATGCATGCATGTGCAGGGGCATTTATACTTACCAAGCAGCCATGTATCACCATGCCGCCCAGCTTCTAGGTCCCGGTTTAGGGTTGACATTCTGTAAATGAAACTGTCATGGGTGGTCCTGGATAGTTGGCATATACTGAGGTATTGATTCCCTTGGCATCACATACTACCTGCACGTTGATGGAATGCCAGTGCTTGCGGTTTCTGTAGATGTTCTCAGTTGCCCTGGGAGGACGTAGAGCCACATGGGTGCAGTCAATGGCACCTAGCACTTTAGGGAAGTGTGCCACCCCGTAAAAATCCTGGACGACAGCCTGCCTTTCTGCAGGTGTTCTGAGCAGGTATATGTGCCTGCGGACTGATGGGTGTGCAGTCATGATGGCCAACACCTGGTGCAGGCAGCGTGACTGCGTGGCCTGTGAGAACCCCCCACTATGGCACTTGTCTGCTGAATTGAACCAGTGGCCAAGAAGTGCAGTACATTGAGCACCTTTTCCAAGGGGCTCAGTGCTTGGGAGCACAGGGTGGGTGATGTGAGGGCATCCTCCCACTCACTCACCAGGTCGAGTATTATGTGAGGTGGAAACCTGTACCTCACCTACACCTGGTCATCAGGCATCCCAAAAAAACATCCCAAAAAGGCTGGTTCTGGGTGTGAAAATGTTGGCCCTGACTATCCTCCTCCTTCTCCTGCTGTATCCCGCGACCAATGCTGTGAGGAACGGTATATTCATCTTGGCGTCTGAGCTTGTTTGTTGTTTGCATGCACTTTTATGCTGCGCGGGTCCATGTACGCCTGCTTCCTGCTGGCGTACGTGTTTCTGGATTAGCGCGTCATTTTTGCCGAACGCATTAGCTTTGTTCGATTCCATGAATACGTGTTGTAGGCGCGTGTGTGGGCGTTCCGCGCATTTGCCTCCTGTACTTCCCTCGTGACGCCCACATTTTCACGTGTTGTTCCTCATTCCGCGTGTTACGCCCCGTGTTACACCTACTTTTGTTGTGTGCGCTTCGCTATGTGCGCTTTCGCTGTGCTGTTTGAAGACGTGTGCGCCAGCGTGCGCCACGCAGGATTTTAGCGCACATCCATGGATTTACACGCGCACGGACTTCCATGAATCGCTGTGCGCGGGTTTCGCTGCGATTCTGTCATGATCTCTGCTTCCAAAAGGTCAGGGTTTTCCCAACTCCCTTGGAAGCAGATCCATAACCCAGGTTCCGAGTGCCAACCAGTCCCAATTGGGACCTTTTGGACCCAATCCTGGCGCCAGTGGCACCAGGCTCATAAATATGCCCAGTCCCAGCGCTGG
Source organism: Ambystoma mexicanum (assembly GCF_040938575.1). NCBI lineage: Eukaryota > Metazoa > Chordata > Amphibia > Caudata > Ambystomatidae > Ambystoma > Ambystoma mexicanum. Next base: position 1,050,836,749 of record NC_090926.1, read on the forward strand.
AAGACCATGCTGCTTACTTGCCTGCCAGTTGAGTCTCTGATCCTCTTCTGTTTGGAACTACTTTTCCTGTTGGGTGGGGCAGGAGCCACTCCCTAGATTCAGAACACTGGAACTCTTCTGGAAAGCAGGAACTCTTTTCTTACCTAGGCGTGGCTGTGGAAGGAGACACCTAAGCACTACAGGAGGCTATTTAAACCACACCCGATGGATGAATCTTGCTTTGCGTTATTCTGCATCCTCAGCAGCAGAACGCTCATCGTGTCTTCTGCATCTGATCCTGGGCCTAAGGGAAAAGGCTTACGATTCTGAATCCAGTCTTCAGCAACACCTACAAAGACAAGAAAGAACAGGTTAGCATTACGGTCTTCAGTGACAGCTCTTCACTTACCTGGTCCATCGGCTATCACCAACGCCTCGCGCTGCATTCCGGCATCTGAAAGGCAAAGGCTTACCTACTCTTTGTGCGCTCCGGAGGTCTTCACACTGCATTCCGGCATCTGAAAGACAAAAGCTTACCAACTCTTCGCACGCTCCGGAGGCCTTCGGCGCTGCATCCCGCATCTGAAAGACAAAACAAGGTGCGTTTAAAGACATTGGGGAACTTTAATACTCACGTGCCATTACTCCTTTCCACATCTAACCCAGTGGGTATTCTGGCACCCTGCAGCCGCCCCGAACTACCTGCAAAATAAAAAGACAGTTAGAGCGCATTGTGAAGCAGGCAACAAGCGCTTACTTACGTGCTTCCAGGCGCTTCTATTTATCACACGGGCTCCATCTTCAACTCACTTCAGCCCGCCATCCGCCATCGCCGGAACCCTGCAAAACAAGAGACATCATTACTAAAGACTTTAAAGGCATTAGAATTACTCGAAACTTACCGTTCGTGAAGTAAACGACGGACAGCAGTCATCTGAAGTCAAGAGGCCTGCTCCCCTTATCCAGTGAAGAAACTGGTTACAGCACCCTGCCTCGAGGCAGATGGAGAGCACGGCGTTCACTTACCTAAGGTGAGAGCGTTAACCTTTGGGGTTCTACAGGGGAAGAGAAAGGGAAGAAGAGAGAGACATTCAATAACCCAGTTCATTAATCCCACATTTTCTATCTGCAGACATCTTATCCTTCGAGCCAGACATACAGTGCACAGAGGTCCAGCCCAAAGAGCCAGCCGTGTGTTACACATCACCTTTGAAGATACGGTATACGCCCAGTCAAGACCGGCGCCTCTACGGGAATCAGGTGAGCGTTACAGAACGCAAAGCCTACCACAAAACTCACGTCCAGGCGCTATGGAAACCTCGGATACCGACCAGCTAGCCCAGTTACTTGGGGAACTAAGGGCAGAAGTGCATGCAGCCCGTCAGGAAATGAACGCTCTAAGAAGGGAACTGATTATTTCCAAGGAGCGAACAGATGACCTCGCTAGACAATTGCTACAGTCATAAGCCGGACAGACCCCGTTACCCGCATCTGGGGGAAATCTTCCTTCTACATCCTCTATGAATCCAGTGCAGATCAACCTACCTGGGAATGTACCTCTGGCTCCGCCCGAACGATTTTCTGGTGACCCAAAGAGGTTTGCAGTATTTATCAATCAGTGCCGGTTGCATTTCTTATGCCGGCCAGCAGCCTTTCCAACTGATCAAGCTAAAGTAGCTTTCGTGCTTTCGTACCTTAGTGGCAATGCGGCAGACTGGTCGATCCCTCTAGTAAATCAAGATGATCCGGTCCTCCATGATTTTCAAGCTTTTCAGCTCAGTATGGAAAAACTGTTCGCACGACATTCACAGGGGCAGGCCTTGGACAAAGAGCTTCTTTCGTTGCGACAAGGTAATCAAGACCTTTTGGCTTATATTGCGTCTTTCAACAGACTGGTAGTGGAAACTCACTGGCCTGAGGACAAAAGGATTACGCTGTTTTATAGAGGTCTACGCGGAGAGCTCAAAGATGTGTTAGCCCAAGTAGTGAATCCCCCACAAGATTGTTCGGACTATATAGACTTAGTCGTTCAAATAGATCACAGACTGCAGAACAGGAAGGCCGATCGTTCCAAGTTTGATGCTCGAGTATTTTCCAAACCGCCAACTCCTTCCAAAGGAGTAGACTCCGGGGAACCCATGCAAATAGGGGGTCTGAAAGGTCCTCTAACACAAAAGGAGCGGGAAAGGAGAAAACAGTTGCAATTATGCCTCTATTGCGGAAACTCAGGGCACTTTCTTCGAGACTGTCCGGTGAAACCTGCCAAGAAGGCAGTAGGAGCTGCAGTTACCAAAGTTACAAACTCTGAGCAGGGAAACGACCTCGCCCGACAAGAATAGAGGTCCTCTTGCCGAGCGTGAAAACCAGTTCCGTGACCTCGCATTTCGTGATACCTATGGTCCTCATTAGCCCTGATAATCCGGATCGATTACATGCAATTGAAGCTTACGTCGACAGCGGTGCCATCGGCAATTATGTGGATCATGAAATGGTTTTGAGGATGAATCTAACTCTTTGTCCCAAGGCTGTAAAGGACGTCATTACTACGGTGGATGGTACGGAGATAGCCTCCGGACCAGTAACGCATACCACTCAAGAAGTGACGCTAGTAAGTCAAGATGGACACCATGAGAAGATCGTGTTCGATGTGATCAAGGCCCCTCAGTTTCAGATTATTCTAGGAATACCTTGGTTAGAGAAACACAATCCTCTGATCGATTGGCGAGCAAGAACGGTCCAGTTTCCAGAATGTGTCTCTACTTGTCACCCTCCACCTGGTGTTGCACTGGCAGCAATTTCTTCAGAGACTCCCCAGTTACCTCCCGAATACCTAGAATACCAAGATGTTTTCCGGAAGGATCAGGCTAACTCTCTACCTCCTCATAGGTCTTATGACTGCCAGATCGACCTGATACCTGGATCTACTCCTCCTTGTAGTAGAATTTATGCCCTCACCGAGCCTGAGAACCTTCACCTTCGACAATACCTGGATCAATACCTGGCAAATGGGTTTATTCGTCCTTCCAAGTCCCCTGCTTCTTCAGCTTTGTTCTTCGTTCCAAAAAAGGAAGGAGACCTTAGAAGTTGTATAGATTATCGCTCCCTGAACCAGATCACCGTTAAGAATAGATATCCGTTACCTTTGATCCCTGAACTCCTGGACCAAGTCAGAAAAGCATGCATATATACAAAGCTGGATCTTAGAGGAGCTTACCACTTTGTACGAGTAAAAGAGGGCGATGAATGGAAGACGGCCTTCCGCACCAAGTATGGGCTATTTGAATATCAGGTCATGCCCTTCGGACTTTGTAATGCCCCGGCCGCCTTTCAATATTTTATGAACGATGTCCTCAGAGAGCTCATAGATGTGTGTGTTGTTGTTTACATTGACGACATCCTCGTTTATTCTTCATCGGAATCTGAACATCGGAAACACGTGAAAATGGTCCTGGAAAGATTGCGTCAACACAAACTTTTCGCTAAGTTGGAAAAATGTGTTTTCAACGTGACTGAAGTTGAATTCTTGGGATTCATATTATCACCTGGCGGAGTGCGTATGGATTCAAAGAAGGTCGATGCAGTTCTCAAATGGCCATCACCATCCTCCGTAAAAGGTGTGCAAAGCATGTTTGGCTTCGCTAACTTTTACCGCAGGTTTATCCCCGAATTCTCTCGAATAGTCCAGCCCATCACTGCCTTGTTAAAGAAAAACAAACGTTTTGAATGGTCTACCGAGGCGGAACAAGCTTTCCAGGATTTGAAGACTAAATTTATCTCTGCACCAATCTTAAAACACACTCGCCCCGAACTCCCCTACATCGTGGAAACTGATGCTTCAAGCCTTGCCATGGGGGCAGTTCTATCACAAAAGGACCCGGTAACCAATCAGTTGCATCCCGTGGCATTTTGGTCCCGCAAATTCTCGCCTCCTGAAATCAATTAAACGATTACTGACAAGGAACTTCTGGCTATCAAGTCTGCCTTTAAGGCTTGGCGGCATTATCTGCTGAGGGCCCGACACACCGTTACTGTGATTACGGATCACCGAAACCTGCAATATTTGAAAACCGCAAAAGCCCAATCCTCTAGACAACTCCGTTGGGCATTATTCTTTGCCGAGTTTGACTTCATAATTACCTATCGACCTGGTACAAAAAACGGTAAAGCTGATGCCCTTTCTCGGATGGGAGTGGAAGAACACTTGATCAACCCTAAACCTGTACCAATCATTCCCGAACAAAGAATTCTGGGTGTAATCGCCACAGAATCCATAGAGGAAGTTAAGGATAAAGCCAGGCAACTTGTAACTCCAGCAGACATACAGAATTGGCATCTGCAGGGAAAGGACTTTGCAGTAAAGGACAACTTATTGTATTTCCAAGAACGATTATACCTACCCAGCACAGATTTACAGAAAAAAGTAATCTCTTGTTATCACGATTCTTTAATGGAAGGACATCCCGCTATGGCCAAGACCTCAGAAAAGATCAAGCGCTACTTCTGGTGGCCGTCTTGGAAAAAAGATATCAGAGACTTTATAATGTCCTGTGGAGTATGCGCCCAAAACAAGAGTCAAAAGGAAAGACCAGCAGGCCTCTTACGCCCTATTGACATCCCACCTCGCCCTTGGCATACGCTTTCTATGGACTTCATCACCGATCTACCTCCATGCTCCGGATACAATACGATTCTAGTAATCGTGGACTTATTCTCCAAGATGGCGCATTTCATTCCGCTCAAAGGCTTGCCAACAGCAGCAACTCTGGCCCGAGAATTTCTCGAAAACATCGTCCGACTGCACGGTTTTCCTTCGGTTCTAATTTCGGATCGAGGTAGTCAATTTATTTCTCATTTTTGGCGAAGTTGCTGTCGGTCGGCTCAAATTGATGTGAGACTATCGACCAGTCACCACCCTCAGACCGACGGACAAACCGAGAGGACCAATCAAACTCTGGAACAGTATTTACGCTGCATGCTGCAACAAACTGAAAAAACTTGGAAAGACATCCTTTGGATAGCCGAATATGCCTACAATAACTCTGTCCATTCGGGAACTGGGAAAACCCCGTTTTTTCTTTTGTACGGCAGTCACCCTCGAACCCCGGAGTTGGATCCCCTCCAAGATCTTGAAACACCAGCAGTAGACTACCTGCATTCTACAATCAACCAAGCCTTTAAGGAAGCTGTTTCTCACCTTCAAAGGGCTAAAGAACAATACAAGAAAGGAGCAGATCAACATCGGAAGGAAGCCCCTCAATATCAAGTAGGGGATCAAGTCTGGTTATCCACCAAATATCTACCTCTAAAAGGGCCACGCACATTCAACCCAAGATACCTTGGTCCCTATTCCATCACTACCATAGTAAACCCAGTAGCGGTCAAGTTGGACTTGCCCCCGCACATGAAGATACATCCGGTCTTCCACGTCTCTCTATTAAAACCCGTGCAACCTCAAACCCGACTAACCAAATCTCCAAAACCTATCCTAGTTGATGGAGAACTCGAGTTTGAAGTCAAAAGCATTCTGGACTCCAAGTTCTCCAAATCTAAACTATTCTACCTAATTGACTGGAAAGGCTACGGTCCCCAAGAGAGATCCTGGGAACCTGCTGAATATGTCCACGCTCCTCGCCTAATCAAAAGATTTCACCGAACATTTCCTGACAAGCCAAAACCCCCGGAGAAGCCCGGTTTGGGAGGGGCCTTGAGGGGGGGTACTGTCATGATCTCTGCTTCCAAAAGGTCAGGGTTTTCCCAACTCCCTTGGAAGCAGATCCATAACCCAGGTTCCGAGTGCCAACCAGTCCCAATTGGGACCTTTTGGACCCAGTCCTGGCGCCAGTGGCACCAGGCTCATAAATATGCCCAGTCCCAGCGCTGGAAGCGCCGGGCTCATAATGCTTGGGTGGACTTACCTGCAGCAGACCATGCTGCTTACTTGCCTGCCAGTTGAGTCTCTGATCCTCTTCTGTTTGGAACTACTTTTCCTGTTGGGTGGAGCAGGAGCCACTCCCTAGATTCAGAACACTGGAACTCTTCTGGAAAGCAGGAACTCTTTTCTTACCTAGGCGTGGCTGTGGAAGGAGACACCTAAGCACTACAGGAGGCTATTTAAACCACACCCGATGGATGAATCTTGCTTTGCGTTATTCTGCATCCTCAGCAGCAGAACGCTCATCGTGTCTTCTGCATCTGATCCTGGGCCTAAGGGAAAAGGCTTACCATTCTGAATCCAGTCTTCAGCAACACCTATCAAGACAAGAAAGAACAGGTTAGCATTACGGTCTTCAGTGACAGCTCTTCACTTACCTGGTCCATCGGCTGTCACCAACGCCTCGCGCTGCATTCCGGCATCTGAAAGGCAAAGGCTTACCTACTCTTCGTGCGCTCCGGAGGTCTTCACACTGCATTCCGGCATCTGAAAGACAAAAGCTTACCAACTCTTCGCACGCTCCGGAGGCCTTCGGCGCTGCATCCCGCATCTGAAAGACAAAACAAGGTGCGTTTAAAGACATTGGGGAACTTTAATACTCACGTGCCATTACTCCTTTCCACATCTAACCCAGTGGGTATTCCGGCACCCTGCAGCCGCCCCAAACTTGTACCTGCAAAATAAAAAGACAGTTAGAGCGCATCGTGAAGCAGGCAACAAGCGCTTACTTACGTGCTTCCAGGCGCTCCTATTCATCACACGGGCTCCATCTTCAACTCACTTCAGCCCGCCATCCGCCATCGCCGGAACCCTGCAAAACAAGAGACATCATTACTAAAGACTTTAAAGACATTAGAATTACTCGAAACTTACCGTTCGTGCAGTAAACGACGGACAGCAGTCCTCTGAAGTCAAGAGGCCTGCTCCCCTTATCCAGTGAAGAAACTGGTTACAGCACCCTGCCTCGAGGCAGATGGAGAGCACGGCGTTCACTTACCTAAGGTGAGAGCGTTAACCTTTGGGGTTCTACAGGAGAAGAGAAAGGGAAGAAGAGAGAGACATTCAATAACCCAGTTCATTAATCCCACATTTTCTATCTGCAGACATCTTACCCTTCGAGCCAGACATACAGTGCACAGAGGTCCAGCCCAAAGAGCCAGCCGTGTGTTACACATCACCTTTGAAGATACGGTATACGCCCAGTCAAGACCGGCGCCTCTACGGGAATCAGGTGAGCGTTACAGATTCTCACACTTTTGCACGTGTATGTAATTTGTGCAGTGTTCATATGATATGATAAACAATTAAAGATACCCCCCAGACTTCTTGGGTAGTGCTGCTGTTGTATGCCCCTGTACGCGGACATAAGAAGGGTTCGCGGACATCAAATTCAGTAGAGGGGGTTCAAAAAAAACTTTGTTAAAGGGATGTTATGGTTAAGTTGCGCTACTAAAAACCTATCAAATTCAGTAAAAAAACTTTGTTAAAGGGACGTTATGGTTCCAAGTAAAACCAAAAAACCCCTGAAATTCGCCAGTTATGGTAAGTTAAACAACGGTAACTCGCGCCACCACTGTGCACTGCTACGACTAACACCCAGGACATCAAAGATGACATCACAAATGTCATTGATGACTTCGGTTTTACTCGGAACCATAATGTCCCTTTAACACAGGTTTTTTACTGAATTTGGTAGGTTTTTAGTAGTGCAACTTAACCATAACATCCATTTAACAAAGTTTTTTTACTGAGATATATATATATATATAATTCTACCCTACTTCTAACTGTATTTTTGTTTTCCCGCCTCCCTCTGTTACCTTTGCTGGGGTTCCCCATGAATGTTTTACAATAGTTTTTTTTTAATGCTGTTCATTTCTTGGCTTTTTCCCAAATCTGGACTGCCATTATTATTTTTCCCTGAAATGTTGCCATGAATATATATATAGTCCCTTTGCCATACTGTTTTCTCTCCCTGTCCCTTCTTTTCTATCGGCTATGGCAGCTGCAGTCTGCCCCATCCCTATCTTATTTTGTATTCCCTTTACCCCACTCTTATCTTGGGCAGAACACTATAGCTCACCTTAGTCTCTTAGGGCCTCATTACGACCCAGGCGGTAGGGGTTAACGCGGCCGGTAGAGCTGCCGGCCCCGTTAACCCCTACCAGCTCATTACGAGGTCCGCTCGCGAGACCCGCTCTGGATGCTTGGTTTTACCAGACATCCTTAGCGGTTTCTGCGAGCGGCCCAGCATGCTAACAACGGGCCTGTCATTAACAGGCCCGTTGTTAGCATGCTCCCCATTCCCATTGAGCCATATGGGGGCTTGAATGGGAATGGGGATGTACCTGGTCCAGGTTCCCTGAATGGGGACATACCGGGCCCTCCAAGGTCGGAATGGCCGGGTGATTCCCCATTTGGGGAACCCAGACCTGGTAGCCGAAATGGGGGTAGCCATGCCGCAAATAGCGGCATGGCTACCTCCATTCTTGTAATGAGGCCCTTAGTCTTGACTGTCCAGGCTCTTTTGGGCTTGAAGAGATGTAGTAAGTTCATCATCCTATCCCTCCTGAAATGGCTCGTCATGTGTTCTCGAAGTCCTGGGACCTTGATCTTGCTCTTCAGCACCTCTTCTGCTCTAACAGGCTCTCCTGGACTTTCTGGGGCTCTCGACATTTCAGAAAAAGTACTCGGACAGCAGTCAGGTTCAAAAACATCAGGTTTTATTCACGCCAGACTGACACAAACAGCATTGTTGTCAAGTACACTAACTCTGGCCCTGTGCTGAACATGGAGCTTGTTTTAATATCCTTTTTGAGTAAGAGATTCGAACCCCCACCCTTTTTTAATACATGCTCAGGCAAAACTCTCCATTGACTTTGCTCTTGCACCTGACAATTATTCATTCTATGCTTAAACCTTCAAATTGAAATACATTTTAGCACCCATCATTTAATTTTCCCGGCCACTCGACCCTTACATGGTCATGCAGCTGTGTTCATTGGCTAGAAACCCAGACATAGCCTTGTTGTCTGTCTGGTCTCAGATTGCTCATCTGGTTTCCGCAGGGCACTGTGGCCTTGAAACATTCTTGCTCCGGGGGCTGACTCATGCCACCACTGTCTGCAGAGTGCTTCTTCATTTAATGCATTCTATTTGTTTATTAAAGGCATTGTTCGAGCTAAAGGTATTTGCCAGTTACACAAGTTGTAGTTCTTTTTCTGTCTGAGTATATTTAAACACTTAGTAATTTTCCTTCTCAATTTTTATAATATGAATTCTGTATCCTGCCTACTTACTAAATCATGATAAAAAGCATTTTTGACGTTATAAACATAACACCATTAAAGTACTAATGTCTTTCAACCCTATGCGTTGTATTTTCACACATTTACAATACTAAATCACCCCAAATGAATTTCTATGCCTAGCTTTAAGCAGAGTGGCTGCCCGCTACTGCATTCAGTGATTGGTACCTCTTCTTCATATTGGTACCTCCGTTAAAAGCCAATGGTGCTTGTGTAAGCTCTCGACACATGTCCTTCTCCATGTCTTATCCAGTTATCAAAAGACATCTTGATGGTCTTCTCCATCAATATCCGCTGATAGCTTAATCACACCCATCTTTGGTCTAAATGTGATTTTGGCAGCCCTTGCCCAAAAGCCTTCCAAACCCATGGCTACAACAGATATTAAGTTAGTAACCTGGAAAACCACATTTCTAGTAGCTATTACATCAGGTAGAAGAGTTAGCGAGATTCAAATCGTATCTGCCTTGGAACCCTACACTGTTTTTCCCCTAGACAAAGTTTTTCTCAGAACACACCCTACCGTTCATATTACCAGAGAATTTGTCCTTACTACTTTTTCCCTTCTCTACAGTCAGAAGGAGAAGAACTCTTCATTGTTTAGATACCAGAAAAGTTCTAAAATGCTACTTTGGTCATTCTAAATCATTCTGAAAAGCAGATTCTCAGGCTTCTAAAGCAACAATAGCCAGTTGGAACATTGCTTGCATTATTCAGGCTTACCTACTTCAGAACAAGCAGCCTCTTAAGGGTCTGCATGCCCCTGCTGTTAGGGGCCAAGTCTACAGCTGGGATGTTTAAAAAGAGCAGCTTCTCCTTCAGCCTTCTGTAAGCATTACTGTATGGACTCTGCTTCCAGGGCAAATGCGTGCTTTGGTCAAGCAGTCTTGCGAAAGCTTTTTGGTTGAGCATCGGTTAACCTTCGCCTTGTGTGGTTAGTGCTACTTAATATCCCATAAGTGTGGAGGAAATGGGACGAGACGTTGGAGTAAGAACTAGTTACTCACTGTAGTGACCGCTGTACTTGTAGCCCATAATCCCCTTTCCTCCATATGTGACGCCCAGCGCTCCCCTTAATAAGACAAATAGGTTTTAACAAGCCTGACAACCAATTCAAAGGACTGATGGGTGTTGCTGGAGGTCAGGGTCAGCGTGGGCTTGCGACACACATGCTGCCACACACCACTGTGCAATCAAAATTTAAAGGGAAATATACTTTCTTTTCTGTGCTGTAAAAGGCTGCAGTTTCGTCCTATAGGACAGACTCCCATAAGTATCAATGAAAGGGGACTATGAACTAGCAGTAAAGAAGTCACTACGGTGAGTAACTTTCTTCTGTTCCTCTGATCCAAAAAGGTCAGGCATAATACTAAGCATATCGGTCACTGTTGGTTTCCCGGTTGCTTGGAACCCCATAAGCTGCAAAGCTAGTGAATTACATGCCACTCTTTGTTCGGTTGTTGTTGCCTCAGAGTTCATATTAAGGTCAAGGTCTTTGTTATGTTTTTCAGGATGGTCATTCATTAGTTTAGCAGTCAGTGAGTATATTAGAGTGTATTATGATGGACAGCTTCCTTAATGTTATCAAACAGTCTGTAACACCAGATGAAGCGCTGAAATGGATGAGGATCCCAGCATGTCTAGCAGTGTTATATTAAGGGAGTCCAAGGTCACATGTCTTCCATAAAGGGCTATTCTCTGACGTTGACAGTTTTGGGGATTCTGCGTCACAGCCCCAATGGAATACCCTCTCACGAGAGACCCCTGATTGGATTTATGGCGATTGTCTCATTTGTACCATTTCACTCTTTATTTCTCCCTTAAAACTATAAATATAATATAATTGGTTATTTATAACATGCTTAATCCCAGAGGTTTCTGAGCGCAGACCTGGGATTCAAGCCTGGGTTGCTGTGCGTCGTCTTGCTTCCAAGACAGGCAAGTTGCCTCTGAGCTATACTACCCGTGTGCACAAAAGTTTGGTCTTTGATTAAAATGCATTTTTAATTAATCTAATGGATTATCCTTTTTCAATGTTATTATTGGCTCACCAAATATGTTTTATGTAAACGGCCATGGACCTACCAATTAAATGAATATTAATTCAATTAAATATTAAGGAGGTGGCTGCATAGTCCTGTCTAATCATATTCAGAAGCTGTGTGCGCATGCTGTCAGAGTGCTCACCTCCATTGAGGTAAAGATGCCAGCATCACCTGTATTTACAACCAGTGGTCGGAAACCCATTGATAAAATGGACTGCCGCTTTGGACAACCTGGCTGCCCTGCCTACTGACTTCAAAGAACCACAAGACAAGAAGCTGCCTATCGATTGGCCACTTCCTGCAGCAAATTGCGAGGCTCTACCCTCAGCTACCCGCATGCCCACTACAAATCGGACTCTAAGGCCCTCGCCTTACACAAACTCCAGGAGCACTGCACTGTTCATAGGTAAGAGGCACGCTTACATCGCCTCCATGTACGCAGTCATTCCACCTACAAGTTGTCCCCAACCATGCAGCCCACCCGGATAGCCTGCCCTCCCTCATTGCTCCTTTAACACCCTCACAACCCACTTTGAGACCCCTCAACACTTCACCCTCTCCACCAGGCACTCGCACATGCACCTGCTACCATTCGCCCACCACCCATCGAGCACACCACCGAACACCATTCCATGCACAGTCGCCCCCTTATCATCTCGCCACTGCCAGTACCCATGTTAGCACCCCTCAGTGCAGTTAACTGAATATCCACCAAGCCCATTTACCCTACGATCACCATAGCCACTTTGAGAACCCCCTCTCCCACACGAACAAGCATGATGTCTCTGCCAATACCCTGTTGGTTTATGACACCTGCACGAACTCCAAGGGGACACCTTTGCTGCCACCCGCGACCCCATCATGTTCTTGCACTGCTAACTGTTCCTTTCCTGCAGAACTCATTGTAAACTGTAATTTGAATGAATTGCCATTGCCACCTGTTGGCCTATCATGCACCAGCATTGATAACTGTTCCTTCCCTGCAAAAGGCATTGTCCGCTGTAGTTTGAATGTATTGCCATTGCCACCTGTTGGCCTACTGTGCACCAGCATTATAAACTGTTCCTTCCCTGCAGAACGCATTGTCCGCTGTAATTTGCTTGGCCTACCATGCACTAGCATTGTTAACAGTACCATCCAGGCAGTACGCAATGCCCACAAACATTTATATGTGTTCCCCCGCCACCTGTGGGCACATCACCCACTAGGACTGTCAACAATAATAATAATAATTTGGCATTTATATAGCGCTACGAACCCTCAGGTATCTGAGCGCTGCTTATTATTACCCACGGTGTGTGGTGCTCATTTATCGACCTCGGGAGGATGAAACGCTGAGTTTGGCGCTGCCGGGATTCGAACCTGCGTTCGCAGGCTCTGCACTGATGTCAAAGCGAGCGCTCTACTCGCTGTGCCACTTGACCGACAATGCCTCTCCGTTAGATGTTTCCACCTGCGGCAAAGCACCTACTATACTGGACTGCAACCCAGCCAACCTCACCCTCTCGCCATCTCACCATTCCTACCCCCCCGGAATGGATTGGCACAGACAAACCATACGACCACCTTATCCATCTCACACCACATTACATCCCTAAACTCCACCCCCACCATCTTCACTCCAGACAGTACGATCAACCTCTTCCACCTCCCACCTAAACATGCCATGTCACACCTCATACACCCCACATACAACCCCCACATCTACACCCCAAGAGGCACACATCCCCCTGCCTAGGTACTCCTCGCCTCCCCAGACTCTGTGCCAGACTGCTGATTCTGAGTACCAACGCCTCTACCGCCCATGCACTACCTCCCTTGCCTGCACAGGCACTGCTACACTCTTGTGCCTCAGATCCTGTAACTCAAACCTCAGACCTCGGCGCTATCCCTCCTGCACAACGTCTACTAAACATCCCCCCTGCCTTAAGGCACTAAACTCCCCCACTACTCCCAAACACATGGCATGTGCTATAATAAACACTTGATCCATCTAAGCACACACGCTTGATATCCACAACCTCCTAGTCAAAATTGACCTGGACATGCTAGCCATTACAAAAACCTGGTTGCGCAAACCAGCTGGCCCCAGCCTGTCCCTCGCCCTCTCCCAGGTTACTCCATCCTCCAATCCGATAGAGTTGGGAGCCAGGGTGGTGGAATTGCCATTATCTCCAAATCCTCCCTCCCATCACAACCACCCCACCCCCTCCTTGCCAGGCCACAAAATCTTACTAAGCAAACTTGAATCTGACCCACAAACCACCATCAATATCTTGCTCCTACAACATCAAACCAATAACATCGGCTTCCCAGAGGTCGACCTACCCCACCTCATTGCACCCATCCTGAAGCCCAGCATCCAACTCTTGCTTCTGGGAGATTTTAACCTTGGGTTCAATGACCCCACCGATCAGTAGTCCACCTCCCTCTCTGCCGCGCTCCATGAAATCAAATTTGTGCAAGCCATCCGCACTCCCACACATGCCAAAGGCCGGACCCTCGACTGGATCCTCCCCCTCAACATCCTCAACCAAGTCAAATCTATCGACCCAGTACCCTGGACCGATCATTCTGTGATCCTCTTCCCCATGTCCCCTGCACACACTGTAAGCAAAACTGCCTTAGACACCTCAACCATTACTGTTAAACACACCAGAGAGAAAAAAAAGTGCATAACAGACTGACTACCCCTCTCTAGAAATCCTGTGCAGACACAGGTTTAGATACAGAGAGACTGCATACTTATTATACAGACTGAAACACCTTGTAGGGAAAAAACTATTTCAACTGAATCCAATGTAACAAAATCATGTATCTCTTTAATGTTGTTTTATAAAAACATTTGAAAACACATTGTTAACTTCTACTCAAACTGATCATACCATTAAACCTGTGTCTGCACAGGATCTCTAGAGAGGGGTAGTCAGTCTGTTATGCACTTTATTTTCTCTTCGTAGAGTCTCCCTTCCAACAGACTTGACCCCGTCAACAAAACTAAGGGAGTACCCATATAAAGGACCTGTTAAACACACGAGAAAACTTACCCTGGAAATACTGGAGCCCGTCATCTGAGCGTCCCTCCACTCATGGCCCGATAACAACAACCCTGAAGCCATACTCCCAGCCTACAATCCCACATTCCTCTGCACCCTGGACTTACATGCTCACCTCAAAACGACCACATGAAAAAAAGGCCACCTACACAACTGGTTCACTGAGGAGCTAGTTGCCCTCCATAAACTTAAACAATCCAAAGAACACATCTGGAGAAGGAACCCCTCCCCTACCAACAAAGAAAACTTCAACATCACTTAATCCAGCATCTACAATACCTGAATAGCTGAGGCCAGCTCCAACACCAGAGAGCTTTTCAAAATTCTCAAAGACCTCAAATCACCAGCTCCACCCATCACAACCTTCAATAAAGACAAAGCCTGGTGCTCCATGGTTCAATCCACTCTAACAAATACAATCTTGAACCCCAGAGACAAAACCGTTCACAAGCTCACTTGCACCAATGCCAATGTCCCCACACCTACCACATGCAGCCCTCCCCTTCCACTTCCCCCCTGTTTCTCCAGCAGATACTCTCGCCACCATCCACTGCTTCAAAGCCTCAAACTGCACTGGCGACACCTCCCGCCCACCTCCTCAATCTATGCGCAGAACCCATCGCCCCCACCTTTAACAAATCTGTCATTGCCTCCTTCAGTTCCTGTACAGTTCCTAACTCCTGAAAAGAATCTTGGGTCACACCACTACTAAAGAAACCCTTGCTCGATCCCACCCAGCCCATCAACTACTGCCCCATTATGACAGTTCCCTTCCTACTGATAATTTTAGACCGCACAGCCCCTACCTACAACTACAAACCCACCTAGAACCCAACAACCTACTCAATGCCTGCCAGTCTGGATTCAGACTGAGATATAGGACTGGATCCGTTCTCCTTGACCTTAGAAGCCAATTCGACAACATCTGCGATAATGGTGACTTCGCTATCCTCCTGCTACTCGACCTCTCAGCGGCCTTCGACCTTGTTGACCACAACATCCTATGTCACCACCTAGTCACCACAAACAATCTTTCCACCTAAGCTGCCAAATGGATAAAATCCTTCCTGAGCGAGCAAACTTCCAGGGTCTTCGCCGGAACCAAAGCAGTCAAATCCATTCCAGTCTCCTATGGGATCCGCTGAGGCTCCTGCCTCTCCCCCACACTGTACAATATGTACACCAAGCCCCTTTTTGATCACTTGGATGTAGTGGACATATCCTTCACCAACTTTTCTGATGACACACAAATCCTCATCAAACTCACAGGTACCCATGAGCTCGATTCTACCAACATCAACCGTATTTACAGCATCATCCAGACATGGATGGCAAATCACCAGCTGTGCCTAAATGATGATAGAACGGATCTATTTTTTGTTGGCTCCCTGCACCATCTCAAACACTTGGATCCTGCCATCGCCTTCTTACTCATGGACGGAAACATCATTCCGGTATCTCCGCATACGTGTCTACCACAATGCCGAACTCAACATGCACAAACATGTGTCTGCAGTAGCCTCATCCGCTGCATACCTGAACAAACTCATTAACCTTTCCAGAAAGTTCCTCAACCCCAGCACCTTCCTAACTCTAGCCAGAGGCATCATCAGCAGCAAACTTGATTACTGTAATGCCATCCTCTCAGGTACCTCCACCAAAAACCTAAATATACGTCAACTGACACAGAACAATGCCCTCAGAGCAGTTTCAGGCCTCAAATGATAAGACCACATCTCCCTCATCAGACAAGAAGCTCGTTGGCTTCCCATTACGGCCTGCATCAAGTTCAAAATGCTATGATATGATAGTTTATTTATATAGCACCTATACACAATGGGGGTCATGACGAGGTTGGCGGTAGGGGTTTAACGGGGCTGGTTGTATTGCTCTCCTCTGAAAAGTGCACGCAACTACCATAAATCATCAATGCAATTATAGAGCAAATACTTCAACCCATAAACAGACAGACACAATAACTCACAGCTACGCACTCTTTAGAAGATAATCAGCTCTTTACGGCTATTTATTCAAAGATTACAAGGAAGAGAGTGCTACAGCTCACAGGAAGGCCAGACGGAGTGTCCTTCTCTGGCTGAAGTCTCACCTGACCCCTCTGGGATTCCGCTTATATAGGAACTCCACAAAAGGGGAGTTCATTCTTGAACCTTCTGGAATTGCACCTGCGCAGTTAAGGAACAGCCGTCGGTTGCCAGCTGGGTCAATCGAGAGCTCCCCCCAAGGAACGCAGGGACTCCCTGCTCTAAAAACATGCTCCACGGAGAACAGTAGCAAGCCATAAGAACGTTAGCTTTTCCCAGCAGAAATGGCCTTGACTGCATACCACGTTTGAAAAAGCATGTTTGTCTCAGCACTGTGAATCTAACACTTCAGCAAAATGTGTGCAGTCTTTCACTGCGGAGTGAAGTAAATATCCAACATGGCTCCGAGCGCTCCCAGAATGCATTGCGCACCCGCACCATTTTGAACCAAGCATAAATTAAGCAGAACACTTCCACCCTTTGGATATTTATCTTCCGTAGCCAGGTGGCACTGGAACTGGTCTCTGAAACCTACGAAATGTTAAAGCTAAATTGGGAATACACTGAAGGCAAGAACAACAAGCAATTATCATAGACAGAATAATAAAAAGGCAAGCAAAAATATAACGCAGTGTACCCCCAATATCAGGTATCCATGAAAATAACCAATCCCACCAGTTTTTGTTCTGATCTTGAGACACTTGAGAAATGAGATCCCTCAAACCTCGAATATGACTTTCAATGGATCGTGAGTGGTCACTCAAATTGAAGCAACATATACCTTCGAAAGCATTACACCCTACATTATGTTTCAGCAATAGATAATCAACAGCAGCTCTTTTCTGTAAAATTGCTTTTCTAATAACTTGACTATCAAGGAGTAATTCTTCTAAAGCTTGTGAAGTATGATTAAGACTTTTAACTACTAAACACGCTAATTTCATCAAAGTTTTGTAACCTCCAGCAGCTAAACCCCAAACACCTACTAATGAAAGGGTTAATGCTAAAACCTCGGCTTCTGATAGCAAATGTACATGTGAATCACAGTCAGGAGATAGTCCCAAAGATTCAAAGGTTGACCTTTTATCTCGAGTTATCGCTGAGTGTAAAGGAAACATCATTAGTCCTAATCGAGTCAAAGCACATGGACCTCCAGAAATGTTAGCTGGAATATAAGTATATGTAATGTTACCACATGAAAAGAGCCATCCTGTTGGAAGTTTCACATGATTCAAATGACTAGCAGTTATCACTGTATGATTGCAAGACTTAGGGCCTCATATCATGGTAGGCGGTGGACCAAGGTGCTACTAGCACCTTGGTCCATGCCGGTAAAATACCGGCACCGCCTTGAAGGAAAGGGGAATTACCGCCCTATTCCAAGGTTGGCGGGGCGGTAATTCCCCCTTCCCCCATTGCCCTTCCCCATTCCCATTTTTGCCCCATAGAGCATAATGGGAATGGGGAAGGTGCTAATTACGGTACCGCAAATTGCGGTACCGTAATTAACACCCTGGTCCCTTTGCGGGTTGGTTTTTAACGCCTGCTAAAAAGCAGGCATTAAAGTACCAATCCGCATAGGGACCTCGTAGTAAGGCGGTAAGGGTTAACGGTCACCGGTACCATTACCGGTGACCGTTAACCCTTACCGCCTTCCGTGTAATGAGGCCCCAGTGTTATTTACATTGGTGCATTTGCGTGACATTCGTGAACACAGTCTCCTCTCGAATGTAGTATGATTGTATTGATCGGTCAACTCTATTTGTCTGCATTTACCAATTTCTTGTGCTTTGCACATCATAATATAACACACATCACCTTGGGTTACGTTGTACATGATCACAAGTGTGTTAGGCAGAAACCTGTGCAGTTCCCTTAGGGACCACTACCAAAGATTTAAGATAACACTGGTGTACAGCGGTGGGATTTGTATTGAGTATACATTTTAGTGGGCTTATAGATACCTTAGTGCAACTAACCACAAAGCTTAGCACTAAAGAAGTATTTTCTAAAACATGTCAACTATGGAAAGTTATAGTCAAGAGTCCCTTGCTACAAAAACTGCTGATTGTTTAAGAGTTCTCTGTAAGCATAAGAATCTCCTGACTAAAGGCAAGAAAATGGAGCTAATAGAAAGGTTGTTAGCAAACCAAAGTCTGGATGGTGGTTCAGAGGAACCTACCACTCCAGCAACTGTAGGCAACAGCAATGATATTGATATGAATGTTAGTATTCATAACTTTGAGTCAGAAGCAGAAGAGGAGGGGGAAGATGTTAGAGTTGTCTCCCCTGGGCCTCTACCTGCCCTGCCAGCTGTACCTACTGGACCCTTACCAGGTCCCACACTTAATCTTCAATATATGGAACTAGAAAAAATTAAACTTGAATTACAATTCAAAAGAATTAATGCTCAAACAGAACAACGGCATCAAGAACTAAGGCTCAGAGAAATGGAGCTCAACCATGAGCTAGTAATGAAAAAAATGTCTGTGGAAAGTGCTTCTCTCTCCAAATCCTAGGAGTTCCAGTCCCAAAAGACCCCGGATGCCTAAGGAGTTGGTGGATATGTATGAGCCTAAGTTGGATGTGTTAGATTGGTTGAGTTTGTTTGAATATAATCATGGGCTCCAGAACATTACAGGAAATTAGTTACTTTCCTGGTTGTTTTCTAGGCTCCCCCCTGTTGCAGCTGATGTGGTAATGGAGTTGGGGGAGGAGGATAAGAAGGATTATGAATGTGTGAAACAAGCTTTGATAGCTAGATTTGGGAAGACACCTTCCCAGTACCTTAAGAGGTTTAGGACCCTCAAAAAGAATGATGGTACCCCTTGGGCTACCTGGGTGAGTGAGTGTTTGAAAAACTTAGAGGGATGGATTAAGGGTCACAGGGTGAACACTTATGAGGGAATGAGGAATCTTGTAATGTTGGAGTCAATTT
The DNA here is from genome assembly GCF_040938575.1 of Ambystoma mexicanum. Lineage (NCBI taxonomy): Eukaryota > Metazoa > Chordata > Amphibia > Caudata > Ambystomatidae > Ambystoma > Ambystoma mexicanum. The sequence goes on from NC_090926.1 coordinate 1,050,856,049, forward strand.
ATGATGCCTGCGCTCCTGAGCTCAGACAGCACTTGGCTGATTCAAAGGAATTTGATCCTAGAAAACTAGCTAAGGCTGCTGACTTGTGGGTTTCCAACAGGGCTACTCACAAGGATTCAGGGGTCACTCAGAAAAAGGATGAGGGAAAGCAGCCACCAAAAGGGAACCAAGAGATTTCTAATACCTCCCAACCCAAAGAGGGCCCCAAACAACAAAATAACCAGGGTAAGCCCCAGGGTGAACCACAACAGGCTAGTGTACCTTCTGGTCACAAACCAGAAGGAGGTCAGGCCACGCCACCCTTCCAGAGAGCATTTGGAACATGCTATTTCTGTGGGGCAACTGACAACATCAAAGGAGATCCCAGATGTAAGGGTAAACCTAGAGGGATCAGCACAGTCTCCTTAACCTTCACTCCTGAGGAGGAAATCCAAATGGCTAGTGCCAACTTTGAAGTCTTTGCTGAAGAACCTTTGGGTCTTCAAGCAAGTGTAACAGTAGAGTCCGTGGGTCCGGTTAGTGACCAGAATAGGAGTGTGTACAACTCCATACTGTAAAGTTTATTATATGGACAGTGTTCTTGTCAATGGCCAGGATACTCCTGCCAGGCGAGACTCTGGGGCCAGCAGAACAGTAGTGGATGAAAGCTTTGTCAGTCCTGAGGATGTTGCTAAGGCACCCAAAGGTCCCACTAAGATGTCTGGAGGCCCTGTCCAAATGGTTCCAATTCTACCAGCCCCCATTCAGTGGAATGACATGACAGTGTTGATTCCTGTCAGTGTTCAGACTGAGGTGCCTGGGAGAGTCCTGTTGGGGAATGATCTAAGAACTCTAGAAGTAGAATCCAGTACCCCCAGGCCTCCCAGTATGGAGTCCCTGAACCAAACCAAACTGGCTAGAGAGGCCACCTTAAGGAATTACTCTAAGCCTGTGGGAACCTCTCCCGAGAACCCCAATATAGGCCCTGGTGTTGGTAAATTGACCCCTGACCCAGGCAAATTTCAGGCTAAAATGTTAGGGAAATGGGAGCCCCAACCAAGCTCCATCATTATTCCCCCAGTTTTAGAGTCTGTGACTCCCCCTGCTTCTGGGGAAGAGGTGGATAGAGCTACTGGAACCCTAACTAGGCCCAAGAGAACTGGTAATTCTCAGTGCTGGTGGAAAACCAGAATAGAAAAGTCTAAGGCCAAAAACCTTCAGACTGTTGGACCTTCCACAGAAGACTCCAACCCAATTCCTAGTCTTAAGGGGGAAACTCCTAAAGTAGGTAAAGGTAGATCTAAGAGGAAGGAGAAGCATGTACCTTGCCTACCTCCATCCCCTCCAACCAAGAGGCCTAAAACCCAACCTTCTCTCAAAAGAGAGGTGGTGAGGACTTCTGGAGGCCCCTCTAGATCTAACAGAATCCTTTATAAGGATCCCTTGAAAAAGCCTTTCACAGGTTCAGAAGTTGAAAAAGCTTCTGAGGGACTGGTCAACCAGATCCCCTATAACTTTAAAAAGACTGATGTTCCTCAAAGGGTTTGTAGGTCATATAGCTTGCAAAGGAAAACCTTTGATTTGACCATAGAACATAAGTCAGGGTGTCACCATCAAAATGCTGATGGACTCTCTAGGATGTATGTCATCGACTAGAGGTATGAGGTTCATCCAGGAGTGCATTAAATCCTCCCGTCCCTTAGTCTGGGGGGGGGGGGGCAAGTGTTAGGGAGAATTCTCTGTAAAGGCTAATTTCCCAAACCTAGTGAGTCCCCAAGCAGCTTTGCTGGATTTTTGGGGTTTATTTTTTCTCCTGCTAAGAGTGAGACTCCTTTACTCCCACTCTTAGACATGATTTGAGGTGCTCCTTTATCTTTCCATGTGTTTTATGGGCTATGGGGTCTTTTACTCCATAGGGTCTCATGTGTTTTTGATGTGGGTTACACAGCACCCTCCGTGCCGTAACCCAGGGGTGTCATAGCGACGCCCAACATAGACTCCATACCCTGGGACTGACTACTGTCTCCCAGGGCATGTAAAGTCACCATTGGCTTTACTAGTCCCAAATTATGAACAGAAACCAGTACAAACCATCATATTGTGGACGTACTGGTCGGGGCAATTCGATTGCCCCGGGGACTGTTGTTCGAGGGGGCACGTCTCCGTCCCCCCTGATCGAGTCTTGGCTGGTGGCAGTGGATACTACTTTTTATATTCGACCGCGAATATATCTCTATGGGATTTTCCATTGTTCGAGGCTACCAACTTTAATTATTTAATTCTTATAGCCTCGAACATACTGCCGGTTTATTTATTTAATATTAATTCACCTGTTGGTATTTTTTGCCAGAACTTGATTCTAAAATGGCGTTTGTGTTCTCTTCTGTGACTCCAACACAAATCGAGCCCTTTGTTCCACTTTTTGGCGGGCTTCTCCACAGAAGCCTCCAAAAGTGGTGCCACTCTGTCTGGGTACCACAGGGAGTGTAGGAGGGGGTTTAGGCACCCTGGACTGAGTTGCCTTGGCACTCAAGTCGCACTCTTGTGTGATTGGCCCAAGTGGTGAGCCAGGTGGCTCACCACTTAGCATGTTTGATTGACAGCTAGGCTGAATGAATGGGGGTTTGCTGCATAAAAGCAGGGCTTTGGGGACTGGAATTTCAGAAGTCGCCACAGGACCTAAGAATCTGAGGAGGGATAAGCTGAGCTGACCTGCAACGACGACACCACCAGTGGAGCCCTGCTGAACCGTCTCACCACTTTTCCCGACGACAGAGGAGATCTCCAGTCCGGAGAGTCTTCTTCCTTTGACTGGTGGGGATAACCAGTTTTGCCTTCTTTTCACCTTCCTGGAGCATCTCGTGGCCGCCTTGCCCGTGCCAAGCACCCCGGCAAGCGGAATACCACGGTTTACCACTACTGCGATTAGAAGGGTAGTACCTTTTAACCGAAGATCTCAAAGGCTGGTTTCTTTCCTGGCAGGGCAACGAACTTCATCTTTCCTCCACGGCGAGACCTCTTCTTCCTCTGGACGAAACACCGACTTGCACCCGCTGCCAGGAACAACTGCCCCCGCTGGAACTTCCTTCACACTTAAGGTACTGTGTCCCACCTGGCTTCCCGTGCGACAGATCGTTCGGGGTGACAGTAAAGCCTCGAGTTTCTAACCTGGGTTGGCCTGGGACAACCTAGCTAACTTTTCCTAACTTTAATTTCATCCTTTGTGTGCGAACTATCTACAAGACTCTTGAACCTGGACCCCTTCTGCTTGCTCTGTCCAAGAGTGGGCCTTGCAATTGACTTCCTTGCTCTCCAGTAGAACTCTGCCTATCCTGCCTTATTGTGGTTCTTTAAAAAGTATTGAAATTTGTGTGCTTCCATAACTCTGCCTTTTTCCCTCCCTTTTTAATAACTTATTAGAGTGCCATCTTATGTTAAGCGCTCACCTCTGTCTGAAAATAAGTGGTGTTTCTCATTAAGACTTGTCTAATAAGTAATTAGGGTTGTATATATATATATATATATATATATACATATATATATATATATATATATATATATATATATATATATAATAGTGACTGTGTGCTGAATTTACTTTTCTCTTTATGCTAGTGTAATTTACAAGTGTGTCTTTAAATAAATAATTATATACTTTTACACCAAAGCTCTGGTCAGTGTTTGCTTGTGCTACTGTATCTCTGTACCTATTGTGTATACTCTATATACTGCCTATCTCTTCTTGAGGGAAATCTGAATGCTCAGCCACAGCTACCAAGTGAATCTGTGTGGTACAGACTGCTACCAAGTGGGTTTACTGCCAAACACCTGTAGTCTTAAATCTTTTGCAGTGGTCCCTAAGGGAACTGCACAGGTTTCTGCCTAACAACATGTCAAATTTCTCCACTTCTTGTCGGTTTCTTGGCAGAACCGGCAGTACTCGTTGACTGAAAAAGATTGTCTAATGTCTGAGTCTTGAACTAAAGAATCATTATGTGTGACGCCGAAAATATGCTTTAAAACCGGAACAGGCGTCGGCACCGCTACTAAACATGTAGTCAATAAAGCTTCAGCATTGGGCACATCAGATAAACAAAAGTGTGATATATTCAGTACTTGCTGTGCCAGATAGATCCACATATTTTCTTCTTGAGTAATCATAGGAGAGTGTTTCCTCCGTCCTACAAAGGGCTCCTGTACAACTGGCATCAAGGTTGTTTTCACTGATGTGTTTGTCGCAATTCACGGATCCATGTCTTTGGTCTGGCGGGCTTGTCAGCACTGGCATAGAGTTGCTTGGGAACAACATTATTCATCACTATCAGTATCCCCTTGATCACTGGCACAGATGTGACATTTTTTGCTGGTGACATAAGACCTCTTAACCCGCCCAAATGGAGTCCATTTAGTGCCACAGTCACACCAACCAGACCCAGGATCTACAAAGCAAACCCAGAAAAGAGATATCAGTGTTGCACATCACTCTCTTAGGTAACATTTGTCTGCGGGTACATATTGCCATTTACCTCTACCAGGCTCCATTACTAAAACCACTTGATCTTTGCCTGATGCAGTGACATCTGCTGGCACTGGTGGACCACTTGGCTGTTCCACCCACACCTTTGCACCTGGTACCATGCTGTCTGAAGAGCCAAAACCGCAATCCCCACGGGTAGTTAACACTGTAGGAGGCTCCCCTTTCTTAATCATAGACAACTTAATGGGAATAACTATCAATTGGGCCACTCGATCACCCTTGTGGATTGATAACAATTGATCCCCACTATTCATTAGGATGACTTTAATCTCACCTTGGTAATCAGCATCAATTACCCCTCCCAACACTTGAACTACCTTCAATGCTAGGCCAGATCTAGGGGCAATCCATCCCATATGCTCTGGGGGAATCTGTACTCCAATCCCTGTTTCAATTACAACTATTCCTCTTGGGCCTAATCTGATTTCTTCATTAGAATGCAAGTCTAACCCTGCTGACTCTGGAGTTGCTCGATAGGGAGCTAAAGAACCTGGTGTAATTTCCCAGTATAATAGTGTTTCTCTGACTGAATTGGGTTGAACTTGCAAAGTAGGAGTCATTAATCTCATCGAAGGAGTTTCATATTCATACACAGGCCTATTGTTCAGCACTTGCACCGCATCAAACACACGATCACGCCAGCCTGCCAAACTGTTCTTTCAGTAACTCATTCATCGTTCAGTTAGCCCTGCTGCAGCTGAATGGTAGGGAATATGATATACCCACTCAATGCTCTTTTCCTGACAGAATTCCGGGACTAATTTGCCTTTGAAATGTGACCCATTGTCAATTTGAATCTCCAAAGGCACTCCATAAGGTAATATGATCTGATCTAAGAATATGATGGTATTCAATTGGGTTGCACGTTTGCACGGCAAAACCATCAAATATCCCGAGTATGTATTTACAATAGTGCATGCATACTGACAACCTCTGCTGATTGGCATAGGACCGATATAATCAATTTGCCAAATTTGACCTGGTAATTTTCCTCTTCTCAATGTGCCTCGAACAATTTGAGGTATAGGTCTATGCAATTGGTGTTGGCACACGGGACACTGCAAAATAATTGTTTTCACTACTTCTCAAGGAAGACTGATGCCTCGAGCTTGTACCCACCTGATAGTAGCCTTTTCTCCAAGGTGCCCACAATTCTGATGGGCCTCAATTGGCCAAACCCTCCATATCGTCCTCCCGAGCCTCTGCATCCACTGAGGCAATCTTGGTGTGTTCATCTGCAACAGAATCAAACCAACATTCTAATGAATCTGTGGCACAATGCGCGTCCACATGATATACAGTGACTTCACTTTGTAACAACATTTCTGCAATAGCTTGCCACAGTTCTTTTCCCCACAATTCTTTTGAATGAATCTTCCATTCATTCTTTTGCCAAGTTGGCAACCACACTGCCAATCCATTCGCCACTGACCATGAATCTCTGTACACATGGCATTGACCAGGGGTCTCTTGTTTCAATGCTTGGTAAACTGCGTGAAGTTCTGCGAAGTGACTGCCATTTCCTTTCCCCGGCGTTGTCAACATCTTTTTGGTTTTGGGATTGTACGACACCGCTTTCCAGTACCGCTCAGTTCCCACGTATCGGGCTGAACCATCCGTGAACCAAGCATGCTCTGTTTGTTCCACGGTCAAATTGCTGTAAGGTACTCCCCATTTCACGGGAGACTCACGTTTTTCAGGCACCTCCGGTGGTATGTAATCTAAGGGCGATATGTAGGTGTTTATTTGTTGGAGTGGTGAATTCAAGTATTTTCTATCGAGCTTTTGGCACCATTTCTCGATGCCCATGATGCCACTGAATCCCTAGAAATATCACTGTTTCAGCTGGACCTTGAATTGTACTCGGATTAATCTCCCACCCTTCCATAAGGACATCTAACTGACTTTGCACGCTGTGCTCGCCCTTGCCCTGAATCAAAATATCATCAATGTAATGAGAGATTTGTATGTCAGGTTTGCACGGTATCTTGTCTAAGTGCTCTGCCACCAGCCGGTGACAGATAGTCGGACTGTGCATGTACCCCATGGGTAGTCTCGTCAAAGTGTACTGACGTCCACCCCACGAAAATGCGAACTGCTCTTGACCCTCATCAGCAATTGGCACGGAGAAAAATGCATTAGCTAAATCTATCAATGCATACCAAGTCCCCTCGAACATTTGGACATTCTCAATCAAAGTAATAGCATCTGGGACTGCGGGCACTAAGGGAGGAGTATGTTTATTCAACTCCCTGTAATCCACCGTCATCCTCCACGACCCATCCCCCTTTTTAGAGCGGATTGTTCCATGATGTGGTAATAGGGCGTAATACACCCGCCTCCACGTACTCTTTAATGGTGTCTGCAATATCCTTGTGCCCCCCAGGAATGCAGTATTGTTTCATTGCTACCCGCTTGGTTGCAACTGGCACTTGCACTGGGGGCATCTTCAATTTGCCTACAGTAATGGGGGTACAAATCAATGCACTCACCCCAAACTGATACGTTTTACCGCCAATACCCAAGGTTAGCCCTTCCAAAATGTCAAAGCCAATTATATACTCAGGTATCGGGACAATCAACACTTGGTATTTCTGCTTCTTTAAATTGCCTATTTTCATCTCCACTCGCGTTTGCACTTCATCACAAATAACCCTGCTCACAGCGCCATTATGTATTGCTCTCCTCTGAAAAGTGCACAGAACTACCATAAATCACCAATGCAATTATAGAGCAAATACTTCAACCCATAAACAGACAGACACAATAACTCACAGCCACGCACTCTTCAGGAGATAATCAGTTCTTTACGGCTATTTATTCAAAGATTACAAGTACATAGAAATAACTCAAAACTAACATGGACATTGATCACAGAAGAAGTAAAGAAGTCAAAAGAAATACATCACCGTGAGCGTAATTCTTGTCCTCATCTTGTCCAGAAGCGGCTGGAAGACGCCGGGGGGCAGCTAGGAAGAGAGTGCTACAGCTCACAGGAAGGCCAGACGGAGCGTCCTTCTCTGGCTGAAGTCTCACCTAAACCCTCCGGGTTTCCGCTGTTAGGCAGAAACCTGTGCAGTTCCCTTAGAGACCAGTGCAAAAGATTTAAGACTACAGGTGTTTGGCAGTAAACCCACTTGGTAGCATGCACCACACATATTCACTTGGTACCTGTGGCTGAGCAGTCAGACTTCCCTCAAGAAGAGTTAGACAGTATATAGAGTATACACAATAGGTACAGAGATACGGTAGCACAAGCAAACACTGACCAGAGCTTTGGTGTAAAAGTATATAATTATTTATTTAAAGACACACTTGTAAATTACACTAGCATAAAAGAGGTAAGTAAATTCAACACACAGTCACTATTATATATATATATACAACCCTAATTACTTATTAGACAAGTCTTAATGAGAAACACCACTTATTTTCAGACAGAGGTGAGCACTTAACATAAGATGGCACTCTAATAAGTTATTATAAAGGGAGGGAAAAAGGCAGAGTTATGGAAGCACACAAATTTCAATACTTTTTAAAGAACCACAGTAAGGCAGGATAGGCAGAGTTCTACTGGAGAGCAAGGAAGTCAATTGCAAGGCCCACTCTTGGAGAGAGGAAGCAGAAGGGGTCCAGGGTCACACAGTGGTGTTATGCCCAAAAAGTCTTGTAGATAGTTCGCACACAAAGGATGAAATTAAAGTCAGGAAAAGTTAGCTAGGTTGTCCCAGGCCAGCCGAGGTCAGAAAGTCGAGGCTTTACTGTCACCCCGAACAATCTGTCGCAAGGGAAGCCAGGCGGAACACAGTATCTTAAGTGTGAAGGAAGCTCCAGCGGGGGCCATTGTTCTTGGCAGCGAGTGCAAGTCAGTGTTTCGTCCAGAGGAAGAAGAGGTCTTGCCGTGGAGGAAAGATGAAGTTCCTTGCACTGCCAGTGAAGAAACCAGCCGCGGAGTTCTTCGGTTAAAAGGTACTACCCTTCTAATCACGGTAGTGGTAAACCGTGGTATTCCGGTTGCCGGGGTGCTTGGCATGGGCAAGGTGGCCACGAGATGCTTCAGGAAGGTGAAAAGAAGGCAAAACTGGTTATCCCCACCAGTCAAAGGAAGAAGACTCTCCGGACTGGAGATCTCCTCTGTCGTCGGGAAAAGTGGTGAAACGGTTCAGCAGGGCTCCACCGGTGGTGTCGTCGTTGCAGGTCGGCTCAGCTTCTCCATCCTCGGATTCTTAGGTCCTGGGGCGACTTCTGAAGTTCCAGTCCCCAAAGCCCTGCTTTTATGCAGCAAACCCCCATTCATTCAGCCTAGCTGTCAATCAAACATGCTAAGTGGTGAGCCAGCTGGCTCACCACTTGGGCCAATCACACAAGAGTGTGAATTGAGTTGCCAAGGCAACTCAGTCCAGTGTGCCTAAACCCCCTCCCACACCCCCTGTGGTACCCAGACAGAGTGGCACCACTTTTGGAGACTTCTGTGGAAAAGCCCGCCAAAAAGTGGAACAAAGGGTTCAACTTGGGTTGGAGTCACAGAAGAGAACACAAATGCCATTTTTGAATCGGGTTCTGGCAAAAAATACCAACTGGTGAATTAATATTAACCAAATAAACCGCCGGTATGTTCGAGGCTATAGGAATTAAATAATTAAAGTTGGTAGCCTCGAACAATGGGAAAATCCCATAGAGATATTTTCGCGGTCGAATATGAAAAGTAGTATCCACTGCCACCAGCCAAAACTCGATCAGGGAGGACGGAGACGTGCCCCCTCGGACAACAGACCGCGGGGCAATCGAATTTCTCCGACCAGTATGTCCACAATATGATTGTTTGTACTGGTTTCTGTTAATAATTTGGGACTAGTAAAGCCAATGGTGACTTTACATGCCCTGAGAGACAGTAGTCAGTCCCAGGGTATGGAGTCTATGTTGGGGGGTCGCTACGACACCCCCTGGGTTACGGCACAGAGGGTGCTGTGTAACCCACATCAAAAACACATAAAACCCTATGGAGTAAAATGCCTCATAGCCCATAAAACACATGGAAAGACAAAGGAACACCTCAAATCATGTCTAAGAGTGGGAGTAAAAGAGTCTCACTCTTAGCAGGAGAAAAAAATAAACCCCAAAAATCCAGCAAAGCTGCTCGGGGACTCACTAGGTTTGGGAAATCAGCCTTTACAGAGAACTCTCCCTAACATCCGCATATATAGGAACTCCACAAAAGGGGAGTTCATTCTCAAACCTTCTGGAATTGCACCTGCGCAGTTGAGGAACAGCCGTCGGTTGCCAGCTGGGTCAATTGAGAGCTCCCCCAAGGAACGCATAAAAACATACTCCACGGAGAACAGTAGCAAGCCATAACAACATCAGCTTTTCCCAGCAGAAATGGCCTTGACTGCATACCAAGTTTGAAAAAGCATGTTTGTCTCAGCATGTTTGTCTCAGCAAAATGTGTGTAGTCGTTCACTGCGGAGTGAAGTAAATATCCAACATGGCTCTGAGCGCTCCCAGAATGCATTGCGCGCCCGCGCCATTTTGAACCAAGCATAAATTAAGCAGAACACTGGTAGAGCTGCCGGCCCCGTTAAACCCCTACTGCCGCATTATGAGGTTTGCAAACGGGACCCGCAAAAGGTGCCTGGTAAAACCAGGTGCCCTTAGCGGGTCCCGCTAGCAGACCAGGGAGGTCACAAAGGGCCCCTTTGTGAGCTCCCTCCCCATTCCCATTGAGCCCTATGGGGGCTCAAATGGGAATGGGGATGCACCGAGTCCGGGTTCCTCGAATGAGTAATTATCGGGCCCTCCAAGGTTGGAATGGCCCGGTAATTGCTCATTTAAGGATCCCGGACCCGGTACCCAGTAAGAGGGTAACCATGCCGCAAATTGCGGCAGGGTTACCTCCAAGGTCGTAATGACCCCCAATGTGTTTCAAAGCGATGCATGGCAATGGAGGGAACAAGGGAAAGTACAATGACATTCTTACAGGCCATTAAGAACAAGAATGTGAAATTAGCTATCGTACATAGCCTGACGACATTTCAGATAGTGCAAGAGCCAAAACTCAGATAGTAAAGGGTTGGGGAGGAGACATGTGTTGCTACACATTTGTTGCTATCATACTAGGTCCATGGACAATTCTGATAGAGTAAGTGCATAGTAAGGGAGGGCGCGGAGGGAGAAGGGGAGGAGGAGAAAACAGAGAATAATACGGTGAGAAAAATAATAATATATCAATATATAAAATGCATTTGCCAACCTTGAAGCTATATTTCTGTGAGGTTCCAATACATCTGAACTTCAAAACTGCAATGTTCAGCCAGTAGGTCTGCATCACTGTTCTCATCTGAGGCTGCCCTGGAATTGACATTGTAGAATAAGTGGAAGCCTTTGTATCCCTTGAATGGCCCTTAAGGCACCAAACCATCAAGTAGCTCCTCCCACATTTTCCCCACCCTTTTCTGAGCTTGCTCAATGAAGGTTTTGAAAGATGGTTTTCTGTAGTGGAGATATTGCAATAATTGCTAACCTAACATGGAAGCACGTAAACACGTGCCAACCTTGAAGCTGCATTTCTCGGAGTAAGTACATAGAAAAAAGTAAGGGAGGGCAGGAAGAGATAGGGAGAAGACAGAAGGGAGAGGAGGAGAAAACAGAATAAAACAGTGAGAAAAAAATATATATCAATATATAAATATATAAAACGCAGGTGCCAACCATGAAGATATATTTCAAATGGATTGCGTCCTCCAATGTATTTCTCACCCCATTTTAGATGTATTCCATCCAGCTTTAGCTGCTTTGGAATTATTTTTTTTCTTGGCAGCGGCGCCCTGTGACGATGCCGTTGAGACAAAGTCCCTCGAAGGCCACCGTTGAGGGTGACGTCATCAGGTATACAAGTAGCATGCGTGGCGCACGTTGGCCTCAGTTACGTTTTTCTGCATTACGTGATGCTTCGGAGACTCAGCGCACCTTGAGTAGTTCTGTGACGCAGTTATTGTGAAGCATTATTCGAGATGTCCTCATCATCAACCCTGACTACCTTGCGTTCGGGATTCAAAAGGTGCAAATTCTGCAGTTCCAAAGTGTCCATCACAGATCTGCACCGACAATGTCTGTGGTGCCTCAGTGAAGGCCATGACATGGAGGCCTGTACGAAGTGTTAGGCAATGACGGGGAAGGCCTTGCGAGGAAGGAAGGGAAAACTACAGGTAGGTCGAAAACCCGACCGAGAACCTGACCGAAAAGCCTCAAGTGTCAAGTCGAGGTTCCATAAGGAGAAATCTCCTTGATGCGAAAGGCAAAAGCATTGGTCTAGGTCTCGAAGTGGTTCACAAAGTCCAAAAAAAGACTCCACCGGTCCCCTTCCACCTCGTCCTCGGACGAATCCCCCAAGAGAATGAAATGCCCCACAAAACATTCTTCCGACGAAGAATGGGAAGCATTTAGAATTAAAATGATGGAGTTTTTTGAAAAGGCTAAGCATTAGTCTGCACATTTCTCGGAAGCCGGCCGGGAGCATTACCGTTCCGACACTCGTGCGCCCTTGAGCACGGAAGATAGAAGGAGAAAAGATCGGGAACCCTCCAGGACCCCGAGCGAAAAAGATTGCTTGAGCCGAGTCGACCGCTCTACGTCACCAACGCCGTCCAGCTCTGTCGATGACTACTATTTCGTCAGCGCCGTCGACACCCTTGTCGATGTCAACTCCAAAGCCCTCAGCGCCAAATGTTTCAAAGGCTTCAATTCAGCCAGAAACTGCTAAAATAGCAGCAAAGGAGAAGGCTGCAAAGACTGCAAAGCCTTTAGACTCTACTGCAACACCTCCTCCAGAAAAAATGTATAAACCTCTATCATGGAAAGAATATTTTAAATCCTTATCTTCAAAATTCGAAGAACAAGAGAGATCTGAGGAGGGGGAGGTTCCTTTTGGCACCCCTAATGTCCCAGAATGCCTGATTTTGGAGGAAAGCAGAATGAGAGATCTGGTGGAATCCTTGCATAATGCAAGTGGAATTGACACTTCACCTGAGACATATTTTGGCAGGCCAGAACCAGGGGAACATGACAGTCCCTCAAATAGGCAGCTAATGACAAAGGTTGTGGATTATTTAGGATAGGCTAGACCACCAACTCAGTTCATCCAGGATGATCTGACGGATATATTAGATCATGGCCCCACCGAAGATCCAATTATACCCTTCCATGTAGCCTTACAAAATAGGGTGGCCAAAAATTGGGAGACCGCAGACTCAATTCCTCCTGTGAATAAGTCCCTCACTTCAAAATACCACCCTTCCAGTAGCGACCCTGGCTATCTGTCCAAATACCCTACACCTGAGAGTCTGGTGGTCCAGGCAGCCACAGCTTCAAATAAGGTGGCGTACCCTTCCATCCCCCTGTTACGCTCACTTGGCTCCCACAGGGGTGTTGATCGGAACTGGACAGCTGCGGTCTCCACCAACGCGACGCGTAGTGCAGAGATGACATACTGGACTGGCCCGCCTAATTTCGTCTGCTTGACCCGTAGAAGTATTCTTCTGAAAGTGGAGAAAGGGAATTAACCACCCGTGGATTTGAGTGATAACACCCCACTGTTCTTTCCACTAATCACCTCCGATATCTCCTTTCATAGTCTCACCTTAAGTTTTTGAAACATTCAGGTAAACATCCAGCAACTCTTTGATCCTACAGCCCTGCAGGACTGGGTAAAGAAAGGCCCAGACTACTCTGTCACCAATGATCTGCCTTATTACCAAGGGCGGCTATTTCTGCCACACAAGGAACTACAAGAGCTAGTCATTTCCCGTTATCATGATACCCTAATGGAGGGACACCCAGGTATTGCAAAAACTGAAGCTAAAATTAAACGACAATTCTGGTGGCCCACCTGGCGAAAGGATATTAAATCATCTGTGATGTCTTGTGGCATTTGCGCCCAAAACAAAAGTCAAAAGAAAAAACCAGCTGGACTCTTACAACCTTTAGACATTCCGCCTACACCATGGCACACCTTATCGTTAGACTTTATTACTGATCTACCTCCTTGTAATGGATTGAACACAATTCTAGTTATTGTGGATCTTTTTTCCAAGATGGCCCACTTTATTCCTTTAAAAGGATTACCTTCAGTCTCAATCCTGGCCAAAGAATTCCTCGAAAACTTTGTTCGCATACATGCATTTCCGTCCGTGTTGGTCTCTGACCGGGGCAGTCAATTCATTTCACATTTTTGGAAGAAATGCTGTCAATTGGCGCAAATCGACGTGAGATTATCGACCAGTCACCACCCCCAGACCGATGGTCAAACAGAGAGGACCAACCAGACTCTTGAACAATACCTGCGTTGTATGTTACATCAAACTGACAGTAATTGGAAGGGCATTCTTTGGATTGCAGAATATGCAATAATTCAGTACATTCTGGAACTGGACAAAGCCCCTTTTATACCCTATATGTGCACCATCCTCGAACCTCAGACCTTGACTCACCCCAACACTTGGAAATACCCACAGTGGACCATCTACATGCTACGATTACACAAGCCTTTAAGGAGACAACTGCACATTTAAAACAAGCGAAGGAGAAATATAAGAAAGATGCTTTTCGGCATAGACGTGATACTCCACAGTACCAGATAGGGGATCAAGTATGGTTGGCCACAAAACACATACCTCTCAAGGGAACGCAGATCTTTAACCCTAGATATTTGGGACCTTACTCTATTAAGGCCATTATCAACCCGGTGGCCATCAAGTTGGACTTACCTGCTAATATGCAAATTCACCCCGTCTTTCATGTGTCACTTTTGAAGCCAGTGCAACCAGGGACAAGACTAACCAAGCCACCAGACCCCATCCTTATAGATGGGGAACCCGAATTTGAGGTTAAAGACATCCTGGACTCCAAGATGCTGAAGTCAAAACTTTTTTTATTTAATCGACTGGAAAGGTTACGGACCACAGGAAAGGACTTGGGAACCTAGTGACCACGTGCATGCACCTCGATTGGTGAAAAGATTCCATCGAAATTTCCCAGACAAACCAAAACCACAGGGAAGAACGACTTTAGGAGGGGCCTTGAGGGTGAGTGCTGTCATGATGCCTACCCCTGGGGATCCAGACCAGTTCCAGCAACCTCGGAAGCAGGCATCAAGTTATTTTGGGCAAGCCCAAAAACCCCTGCTAGGGGCTGTTTGGGTGCGGTCCTGGCGCCTATGGTGCCAGGCTCATATGGAGAGTCAGTCCTGGCACCATAGGTGCCAGGCTCATAGAGTAGAATTTACCTGATGCACACCATGCTGCAAGAGCTCCAAGCCAAATGAGGCTTGGAAGGGACTATTCTACCTAGGGACTATTTTTTACTCGGGCGGGGCTGGGGAGGAATACTTACCTGGGACTACTTTGAAGGCTATTTAAACCACGCCCAAAGAGCAGCACATGCTTCGTGTTATTCTGCATCCAGCAGCATAATGCTCACTGTGCCTGCAAGTCTGCATCCAGCCTTCTGCCATGCCCGCCTCGAGTTTTGAGCTCCTAGAAAAAGGGAGAAAGAAGGAGAAAAGGTTAGAACAAGAGCAATACCTTTGATTCTTACCTGAATTCCCGATCCATCGCACCTTTGAGCTGGAAGAAAGAAGTTATTTTATGTGCGTCGCCTCGCCTGCTGCAGCGGCGCGCTGAACTCACCGGCCTTCGCAGCATCTTCACATTCCAACGCATCCTCCTGCATGTTCCCGCCACATTCCGACACATAAGGAGTAGACAAGAGCAGCAAGGTGAGCCAAGGGAATACACAGAGGAATATTAGTAACCCCCCAATAAACTTACCTGATTTTACCTCCGGGGTACTATTCCTCTTCACGGGTCGGCGCAGCTTCCACTGCATCTTTGCTGAACCCCGGCCCCTAAGGGGAAACAAAAGGACAGCAAGGTGAAACAAAGGGACTATCAAGGGGAAACCTCCTCACCACATTAGACTTACCTGATTTTACCGCCAGAGGTATTATTCCCCGATACTTCATACTTTCTCTCAGTGCCTGAATATGGGAGAAAGCAACAGGTTACATATTGACATTATTTATCGAAATGTGTTGGAAATACAAATCCTTACCAGAATATTACCGGTTGCCACGAAGAACTCTTCATCGCTAGGGTCAAGCTGCAATCTGCAAGGAATCGGACACGAGTGAAAGTCAAGCATTTGAACTCTTACGAACTACATACTTTTCAGAGTCAATATTGTTCTGGAACTCACCAATTCCTTCGAGCCAGTGAAGCAACTGGTTATCAACGCGCCCCTGCGCTCAATGCAGGATGGAGAGCTCACCTTTTCAAACCATCAGGTGAGACTATAAGAGGGGACATCAAAGGTGATCCGTGGGGAGAACAGCAGTGGGGTGGGGGGATTTACACTCAACTCCACGGGTGGTTAATTCCCTTTCTCCATTTTCAGAAGAAATTCCTACAGGCTAAGCAAACGAAGTTAGGTGCGCCAGTCCGTCATCTCAGCCTCACGTGTCACATTGGTGGAGACCGAAGCTGTCCAGTTCAGATCGATGCCTCTGTGGGAGCCAGGTGAGCGTAACAGGGACCTAGAAGCTGGGCGGCATGGCGATACATGGCTGCTTGGTGAGCATAAATGCCACTGCACATGCAGGCATGTCAGATATTGAGTAATGTCACAACCCCACTAATGATACCCATCACCACCTCCCCAGGGGACAATGCCTACCCTCTGAGCACCCACATGATGACGCCAATTCGGAACCCCACCATGCCATCCGAGGTAAGATACAACACAGCCCATATTCCAACACGGGGCATAGTGGAGCACACATTCGGAGTGCTCAAGTCACGCTTTCGCTCCCTTGACCGCTCTGGTGGCCAGCTGTTATACGCTCCCCCAGTAGTGTGCAGGATCATAGTGGCAGCATGTGTCCTGCACAACGTTGCAACACGCCGGGGCCTGCCGGTGGACATGGTGGTGCCCCACATCCCCAACCACATGCCCGCCTGCTGCGCATGGGAGGGGAAAGGGCACGTGGTGAGGCAGCCCGTACGCAGCTGGTGGCTAATTAATTCACCTAAAATCACACCCCTGTGGAGTGCACACAGCCCTGGCACATACCAGCAGACAATCAATGATGATGACATAAGGGACACCCAACTGTCACAACCATACCATCCTGAGATTGGTCACCTGGAAGTGTTACATTGTTTGCATCCCTACCTACCCAAACACCACCAATGCTGTGTCATCAAAAGACATACATCTATGCTGCGAAATTCATTACCCCCTTGCTAAATACAACATGAGAACAGCGCCATGTCACCCAACCCCTCCCCAGCTCCACCACCAAACACACCATGGCATGTAATGCAATGTGAAAGCAAACAAAGCAATGCACAAGGCCTGACACAAGTGTCACAAAGTACACTGTCCCTAATGGAAACTGCCCACACACAATATGCTCCCAGTAATGTATAACTAACAGCGCACATTACCAAATACCTACCACCAACACAATGCTGCAACACACCATGTAAAAATGCAAAAACATGACAGTACTAAGTTCAAGTAGTGGTAGTCTTACAACCTGAATACGCCAGCACATCGACCCCTTACAACTGTAGAGTGTTGCTGCCACGCAAATGTCTCAGTGTATTGCATACAACATGAACTGCATCTGCAAAGTAGACGGCCTTGTGAAGACATGAGGAAGGAACCTGCAGATTAGGAGGAAGACATGGATGCACAAGCACATATCAATACACCATGCAGTGTACAATACAACAACAATATCACTAGGGATGTCTACACAGTATTGACTACAGACTGCCCACACAGCTCATGGGAGCGCAACGTAACTCTGTAATGCACTGTCACTTGGTCACACCCATTGCAAGCCCATGGAAACAGGAAGCAGGAGGGGTGTGTGTCTCACGAACCCAAGCATCTAACCCAAACTCAGGACAAGCCTGCATGTGCCCAGCCGGAATACAGTGGATGCCCACGGGAGCCACACAAGGCAACACACTGTAAAAAAACAATCAAAAATGGCCATGTGGGGGCCAGGAGGGTGGGGGAGGCCACCAAGGAGGTTCGAGGGCAGGGTGCACCCTGGGTTCTACCCCTGGTGCAGGTGGGGTGGACAGAACAGAATCTCTGCCAGAAACACTTACCTGCGACAGCACATAAGTCTCATCATCCGACTCCGCACCTGAATAGAGGCCTGGGGAGGTGCACCCAGAGGCACCCCTGGACAGTATGATCTGCAGTAACATTGGGTATTCACCCACCACCACACCACGTCCCCCACTGGTGCCCGGTCGTGCCTGAGATTCCTCCTGGGTCTGCACCATCTCCTCAACAGCACCAAGTGCGTCATCGCCTGCAAAAAAATTAAAGACGACAAATGTAAACAGGCATGAGCACCATAGCACACACATAGGCCGGGACAAGCCAGAGATCCAGTACATGATTTACACATGTCCCAAATGACTATAACCCTGCCATGCATGCACTGTCAAAGAGTTGGAAGTGGAGTCAAAAAGGCAGACACTGGGGAGAGCAAGATGGAAATGCAACACATTTTCAGCATGTTGGGTAGCACTGGCATCACACATCAGGCTGTGAGTGGCATGTCCAATACACATACATGACACATGCCACCACACAGATGTCATGTAGCATAGCCACGGTAAATTACAAAACTACAGCAATATGTCAGTGAATGAGTACTGTTACACATCCATGTCACATAGACATGATGCGAAGATTGATGCTGAATAGTGTTGCAAAATATGCATGTGCCACACAATGAAACACATCCAGTGTCCAATAACACAGTCATTGTGGGCTGATCAATGGTTGGTCACTTTAACATTACAGGAAACATCTGTCATCTTCCACATGCAAACAGGCCCTAATAAAAAATGCCTGCAGCCCAATACTCCATCGGCCTGAATGGTGTAATCATAAACATAACCAGGCAAAAGTAGTGGCCCAGTGTGGCCTGTAAACAATGACCGAAGCATATCACATATGTTGCAATAGGGCAGAATAATGCGTACTAAAAATGGGAGAGTGGAAACGATCAGCCAGAATGAACACTTACAAAATCTGAACAATGTAGTTGCAAGATGACAGTTCAAGGTAAAGTGCACTAATCTGGGCGTAATTGGCAACTGTGGGCAGAAGGGATACAGTCATACCCAAATCCAAGGCACGTGAATGTATGGGAGGAAGCAAATGGGTGACCCATAACACTCAGGAGTACACACGCTCACCTGACACTCAATCAGAACCCGTCACCCAAACAACATACACATGGATTACACACACACGCATGGGCACTCACCGGACAATGCGTCGTAATCAGATAGTTCTCCCACACCTTGGATCTGTTCCTCTGTGACGGAGCTCCCAGCAACAGACTCATGTTCAGTGAGTTTGTTGTCCTCTTGTGGAGACCCAATGCCAGTGACCAGAGTAGCGGCATGATTTGAGGCTAGCTTGTTCTTTGCTCTGCGTTTCAGGTCATTCCACCGCTTGTAGCAATCATCAGCTGTGCGCCTCACAAATCCAAGGGCACTTATGCGGTCCGCGATGATCTTCCAGTGTGCCCTACGTTGACCAGGTGTGGTCTTGCACCCTGCAGTCACCAACATTTCGTGGCTATGTGCCGACACATAGCTCACAAGTGCATCAAGTTCCGGGTCATTAAAGCTAGGCTTCCTTGACGTGCCGGAGTGTGTAGCCGTGTCTGGGGTATCAGCCTGTTGTGCCAGAGCACCCTTCTTCCTCTTTTTCAAAGGTGGAGCGGAGCCTGAGTGGCTTACAGCGCTCTGGTCAGTAGGGGCAGAAGCACCAGTGGACTGGGTAGTAGGAGTGTGCGAATGCACAATGACCATAGGCCTTGGTAAAGGCATTGGTAGAAGTGTGATGTTGGCAGGGGGAACGTCAGTTTGATGGACCTGGACCAACACTGTCCTGGCTGGGAGATTCAGAGCTGGGGTGGATGGAGCTGCAGCTGCCCCTGCAGCCTCCCCACCCTGCCTACTTGGGGCAGCAGATGACATAGCTGCCCCAGATCCATGTGGCTTGGTGACACCAACTTGCACCGCCACATGTGGCCTAGACTTGCTGACCTGGAAGTCAGCCTGGGAGTCATCCTGTGCCAGGTCAGGTGCCACAATGGGCTGGTCCAACAAGGGCTGAGCTGGGATGGTGTCAGCCACGTTTCCCTCAACCATGGGGGGGCATGGGTGTCCCTGATTGGTCCTCCACACATGGGGGTCTAGGGGTACCCTGCAAATCCCGTCCACGTCCACTACCGCGCCCACCACGCCCACCTTTTGAAGGGCGGCCACCTTTGCCTCCCTTACCGCTTGGTCGCCTCCCAACCATGGCACTGATGTTGTTGTGCGTATGGGAGTAGCAATAAACTATTGTCCTGGGCAATTGGGGGTGAAAGCGGTAGGGTACTAGATGGAATTCATACCCTAGTGCTCTAACAAGGCTGTCTGTGACCCCTGGGGGAAGATGACAGGTCACGTAACGCACATGCAGCCCAAAATCAAAAAATAACATGCACACAACCCGTTGTAAGCCACGTGCGTGAGAAAATGAACCCGCATTACGCTGTGGCACCCAGAAACACAAAAATAAGCATACGCGTAATACACGCAGCCTACAATGACCTCTGAAGGGGTACGCGACACACAGAGCAAGCACAGTTGGTAAATACTTGCGCGACTCACCGTCTGCTTGGAAAAAGAATGCGAAAAAGACACGCATGTGCGCGTTGGCAACTCCCCGCCAAAAGAAGAATTGTATGCTGTCTGAGGAGACAGGACAAAAAAAGAAGTGAACGCTGTTTGAGGAAACAGGCCCAAAAAGAATAAAGAAGGCTGTCAGAGGTAACAGGGAGTACGAACTTGAAACGCTGTGAAGTAATCGCGTGAGAACCGACAAGAAGTACAGAATTCCCCCACTTGCTCTTCACGAAAAGCACGTACAAGGGAATGGGGTCCTACACGTACCTTTTAAAGCAGCCCACACGTAAAGCGTCACTTATGCGTGTACGCGCTAAGGCCCTTTCCTCCAATTACACAAGCTGACACTCGAATGTGCAGTTTTTGGACATGTACGATGAACATGCACCCGTGTTGATGGAAATTCCCGCGCGCATCACGTCACTTACGCACGTAGGCCCTTTCCTCGGATTACACACATCCACACGCGGACGTGCAGTTTTTCCACATGCGCTGCCACGTCACGAGGGAAATGCCTGTTCGAGTCACGTCACAGAAGCACTTGCGCGCTAAGGGCCTTTGGTCCAATGAAACCGCGTACATGTGCTGACGCGCTTACGCGCATAGGGCCTTTCCTCGAATTACACGCTGACGTGCAAGATTTTCACATGCCAAATCACTCCGTATCAAGCTGGCCATGCAACAACACACGGAAGACCATGCTCCTGCCCAGAAGGCCGAATTACTGCCCCCCATAGCTCAGAGCATGCTCCCATCTGCCATCTGCTGCTGCCTGACTGCCTGCTGCCCACGTGCCCTGCTATTTTCTGCCTGCACGTCAGCCAGGGGTGCAGTTGCTGTGACCACCCCTGTTGGAACCAAAGACTCCCGACTGGTATACCATTGCTCCACAGCCCAGCCCCAGGACCCATTTGTCCACCCACTCCTGCCTCTGGGGTTGCCATGTCGGACACAACACCATCTGGCACCACTGGCAACCCCCAGCCAGAGAGGCAGAGGGCCACCAGCTTCAGTGCCAGGGAAGTTGGTGTCCTGGTGGAGCAAGTCCTGGGGCAGTATGATGCCCTCTGTGGAAGTTTGCGCGCCAACAATGAAGGACGGACCAGGATCTGGCTGGACATCGTGACTGCCATCAGCAAGGAGGGGGTGGCAGTCCGCGACTTACACCATGTCAAGAAGCACTGGGAGGACTTCAGGTCCAGGACCCTCAACAAGGCCCGGCGCCTCTTGAAGGCAGCGGATGCCAAGGGGCGCCGGGGCTACCTGTCCGACCACCAGATGAGGGTCTTGGAACACATATGTGCCCCAGCGCTCCACGTCCAGGTCCTTGAGAGGCAGATCCGTCTGGAGTCGAGCGGTAAGTGTACATGCATACTGATTGGACGCTGTGCATGTGGTGGTGTGCCAGTAGTGTGCAGATTGCACATGTTTTTTCGTAGGGCCATGTAGGGATGTGTATGAACAGGGGCGTGAGGCTGCCACATGTGAGTCCTCTTAGGTGTGAGACACATCAATGGTGTATGTGTTGGTAAGCATGCTGTGCAAATGCAGGTGTGGTAGCACACATGTTTGAATTTCTGTGTATGTAGGTTGGCATGGTTGTGGTGTCACACATGGATGGTGGTTCCTGCTGCATGTATCGGCACTGTGTACATGTGCATGTGTGTGTATTTGACAAGTGTGCAACTGTGATGCAACATGGATGCACGTGACACTGATATGTAGAAGGCTGAATGCCAGATGTGACATGTATGGCGATCGCATCACTGCGACAGTTGGAGGAGATGTAGACATGCATGTAAGTGTGGTGGCGTGTCTAGTGCACTCCCTGTGTTCCATGTGATGTCAGGCTCACCTTCGGCTGTTCATGCTGTTGTATGTGTATGGATGTTGCTGCCTGGTGCAATATTGCTGTGGAAATGCTCATGTGTGTGAGTTGAAATGACGTGTGTCATGGAGTGTGATGCCATGTCTGAAGTTTGACACTGCCACTCATGTGCAACTGTCATGTGTGTATCAGTCCATTGTACAGTGCCCTGATGTCTGTGTTTTATCTCTCCCTGTCTGCAGCGTCAACTAATGAAGAGGGCGGAGAGGTTGCTGTGGAGCACAGCGGCAGGGATCGCACCACCAGCCGGAGACACAAGGCCCGGCTCCCCTCCCAGATTTTCATCTCGTCGGGGAGTGAGGAGTCTGTTGCCGTGTCCCAGGCCGCAACTGCCGAGGGTGGGTCCAAGAGGCAGGGGTCGGAGGTGGACTCCTCGGCAGCAGAAGGGGCAGCTGAGACCCCATAGGGTCCAACTGAGGAAGATGGCACCGAGTCATCCAGGTTGGTGGGGGGGTTTGGTGGAGGAGGAGGCTGTGGAAGGGACACACACAGGGTCTGGAGGTGGGGATTCCACTGGTGCTAGTGGTGCAGTGCAGGGGCAAGGACAGGAGGCAGCACAGGCCGCCGCAGAGGTGCCTGTGTGTAATCGTGTCCCTGATCCTGTCACTGCATCATCTGGCACCAGCAGGGATGCCTACGTCCAGACCCGTTTTCAGGGAGAGGATGAGTGCACAACAACTGGCCTTCCTCTCCCTGCTGACGTGGCTATCCGGGACCGTGTTGAGACTATCCTGAGTGGGAAAGCGTTGCGTCAACGTGGCATGCAAGGTGACCTGCAGTCTTTTCGTGGAGAGACTGCACGTCGTCTCGCATGCCTCTTTGACCACGTTGACCCACTGGGACAGGTCACCGGTGCTGGATTCCTCTGTGTGCTGGACCTTCTTGCGACCCCCTCCTCACCTGAACCCCCTACGCTCCAGTCATCCTCCATGCCATCTTCCCACCCATGTGTCACCTGGGTACCCTGTGGAGCTGCCCCTGACCCAGCGGCCAGGCTGGTAGAGGACACATCCCTGCCACAGTCGGGAGTCGGACTTCCAGCAAGGGTGGCCACCACGACAACCGACAACTGCACCCCAGCTGGAGGAGGACGTGCAGGCAGCAAGAGCCAGGGCGCAGGCACATGCACAGCAGCAGCAACATGGTGGGAGCAATGATGGCCCGGGGCTTTCAACATCGGAGGGGCAGGCATCGGCCATAGGGCAGGAGGACCCTGGATTTCAAGTGTCTTCCGTGTGGCAGCGGTTGGGCCACGCCATAGATGCAGAGCGGCAGCAGGTGGAAGAGGCACGGCTCACAATGGTCAGGGCGGAGAACTCCATGCGGGGGGCCCTGAGGCGGGCCAAGTGCCTTGAGGCAATTCGCAGGGAGTTGGAGGTGAACATGTCGTCGTCCCTGTGAACCCTCGGGGCCATGGAAGAGGACCGCCTCCAGGACATTGAGCAGGAGTTCGATGATGCCCTGGCCCGGGACATCAATAAGTGAACCGTCGGACTAGCCCGCTGCCATTGTAAATAGTTAGATAGTGTTAGGTTTCCTTTCTGTTTTTGTTTATTTTGGGGCGATTGGACAATGCACCACGTTTTTGTATATAGTTCTTTATTAGGTAGTCTTTTATGTAGGTTTCATTTCATTTGTTGGGCTCATGGACCCTGGATTGGTGATTTGTATATAGTTGAACAGTGGATTTTCTTTTTTTTCTTTTCATTTCACCATGGAGCAATGGATTTCACTTATTTTTTCCCTTGGATTTGCTTTGTTGGACTGAGACTTTCGACACATTTTCATTTGGATTTCTTTGCATTCTGATTTCATATTTTTGATTATTTTCTGGACATGCTGCATTTTATTTCTTCTTCACATGATTGTGTGTTTTCTTTTCATTACTTTCATTTTGGATTCAATACATTTTTGTTTCATACTTCGGTGTGTGATATTCTCTCATTGATTTCATGCATGTCATGATGTGGGTTTTCACATTCACTTGCACCCATTGTGTGTCTGTGATGGACATGTGTTCATTTACATACTTGCCATTCGGGTTGTATCATGTAATGGGCATTTCCATGTGGGTGGATGCAATACTTGGTTGGGTCTTTGGGCTGGGGTGGCATGGGGTGTGATGTGGCTGGCCATTAGGCCCATGATTGAGGATCGTCATGACGTGGGGGTAGGGAGACATGAGTGGGGGCCTGCTGGCAGGTGACCCTGACTGCTGTGGGGTGGGGGTTCAGGTGGACATGAGTGGGGGCCTGCTGGCAGGTGCCCCTGACTGCTGGGGGGTGGGGGTGCTGGGGGACATGAGTGGGGGCCTGCTGGCAGGTGCCCCTGACTGCTGGGGGGTGGGGGTGCAGGGAGACATGTGTGGGACATGAGTGGGGGCCTGCTGGCAGGTGCCCCTGACTGCTGGGGGGTGGGGGTGCTGGGGGACATGAGTGGGGTCCTGCTGGCAGGTGACCCTGACTGCTTGGGGGTAGGGGTGCAGGGGGACATGTGTGGGGGCCTGCTGGCAGGTGACCCTGACTGCTGGGGAGTGGGGTTGCTGGGGGACATGAGTGGGGGCCTGCTGGCAGGTGACCCTGACTGCTTGGGAGTGGGGGTGCAGGGGGACATGAGTGGGGGCCTGCTGGCAGGTGACCCTGACTGCTGGGGGCGTGGGGGTGGGGGTGCAGGTGGACATGTGTGGGGTCCTGCTGGCAGGTGACCCTGACTGCTGGGGGTAGGGGTGCAGGGGGACATGTGTGGGGGCCTGCTGGCAGGTTCCCCTGACTGCTGGGGGGTGGGGGTGCTGGGGGACATGAGTGGGGGCCTGCTGGCAGGTGTCCCTGACTGCTGGGGGGTGGGGGTGCAGGAGGACATGTATGGGACATGAGTGGGGTCCTGCTGGCAGGTGACCCTGACTGCTGGGGGGTGAGGGTGCTGGGGGACATGAGTGGGGGCCTGCTGGCAGCTGCCCCTGACTGCTGGGGGGTGGGGGTCCAGGGGGACATGAGTGGGACATGAGTGGGGTCCTGCTGGCAGGTGCCCCTGATGGCTCGGGGGTGGGGATGCTGGGGGACATGAGTGGGGGCCTGCTGGCAGGTGCCACTAACTGCTGGGGGGTGGAGGTCCAGGGGGACATGAGTGGGACATGAGTGGGGTCCTGCTGGCAGGTGACCCTGACTGATGGGGGGTGGGGGTGCTGGGGGACATGAGTGTGGGCCTGCTGGCAGGTGCCCCTGACTGCTGGGGGTGGGGGTACAGGGGGACATGAGTGGGGGCCTGCTGACAGGTGCCCCTGACTGCTGGGGAGTGGGAGTGCTGGGGGACATGAGTGGGGGCCTGCTGGCAGGTGCCCCTGACTGCTGGGGGTTGGGGGTGCTGGGGGACATGAGTGGGGGCCTGCTGGCAGATGACCCTGACTGCTGTGGGGTGGGGGTGCTGGGGGACATGAGTTGGTGATCAGTAGTGCAAGGTGACATGTGGCTTGGCTGGGGGGCATGCCCATGGTGGATGGGCTGCCGGCGGGACATGACCAGGGGTGCAGGGTAGTCCCCTGTGGTGCGGGCTGCCTGCAGTGGCTGTGGAGGGTGCAAAGGGAACACCTGGGAGGCCCCACACTGCAAGTTCACGGGTAGGACTCCCCGTACACCCCCGAAATTTACGTACCCCGCTCTGACAGCAAAATCGCGTGTGAAACTTCCCGCGCACCCCCGAATTACACGTACCCTGTTCCGATTGCGTGTGAAACTTCCTGCGCACACCAGGAATACATGCACCCCACTCTTACAGGGCTAATCGCGTGTGGAACTTCCCGCGCACCCCCGATTTACACGTACCCCACTCCGATCGCGTGTGAAACCTCCCGCGCACCCCAGGAATACACGTACCCCACTCGTACAGGGCCAATCGCGTGTGGAACTTTCCGCTCACCCCGAATTACACGTACCCCACTCCGATCGCGTGTGAAACTTCCCGCGCACCCCAGGAATACACACACCCCACTCGCACAGGGCCTATCGCGTGTGAAACTTCCTGCACACCCCAGGAATACACGTACCCCACTTGCACAGGGCCAATCGCGTGTAGAACTTCCCGTGCACCCCCGATTTACACATACCCGGCTCCGATCGCGTGTGAAACCTCCCACGCACCCCAGGAATACACGTACCCCACTCGTACAGGATCAATTGCATGTGGAACTATCCGCGCACCCCCGATTTACACGTACCCCGCTCCGATTGCGTGTGAAACCTCCTGCGCACCCCCGGAATACACATACCCCACTCACACAGGGCCAATCGCGTGTGGAACTTCCTGCGCACCCCCGAATTACACGTACCCCGCTCTGATCGCATCTGAAACTTCCCGCGTACCCCAGGAATACACGCACCCCACTCACACAGGGCCTATCGCGTGTGAAACTTCCCACGCACCCCTGGAATACACGTACCCCACTCGCACAGGGCTATTCGCGTGTGGAACTTCCCGCGCACCCCCGAATTACACGTACCGCACTCCGATCGCGTGTGAAACTTCCTGCGCACCCCAGGAATACACGCACCCCTCTCGCACAGGGCCTATCGCGTGTGAAACTTCCCACGCACCCCAGGAATACACGTACCCCACTCGCACAGGACCTATTGCGTGTGAAACTTCCTGCGCACCCTAGGAATACACGTACCCCACTCAGCAGGGCCAATCGCGTGTGAGACTTCCCGCGAACCCCAGTAATACATGTTCCCTGCTTGCGGTGTGCTGTGTGGCAGCCCTGTATACTGGTACAGGGTTAGCGCAGCCCTTTGCGCTGGATTGGGGATTTTGGGGGCATAACTGGCGCTGCTGCAGTGTCGCTGTGCCACTGTGCGCCACAGCTGGCTTTGGTAGCTAAAATCCATGAATATGCTGTATGCGAAAATGGATTTTAGCGCACGCGGTTGGTGAAGAGATTCGCGCGCGCACATTGTGCGCCAGCCGTGTGCACCACTTGTGCGCTGAATTCTATGAATTACCCCCTTTATCGGTAACTGCATAGTTTTATTCCGGTGCCAAGAATTTTCTTGACCAGAATGCTACTGGATGAAGTCGGCTGGTTTCAGGATCCTTCTGAGACAGGACAGCTCCCATGGCTAAACTGGATGCATCCGTTTCAACTACGTATGGAAGCTCGGGGCGTGGGTGCTTTAAGACAGGTGCAGTCGTGAATTTCAATTTTAGATCTTGGAAGGCTCTTTCAGCTTCTTCGGTCCACAAGAAGCGCTTGTTCTTTTGCAAGAGTGCTGTGATGGGATGTACAATATGTCAGAATTGAGGGATAAATCTTCGGTAGAAATTAGCGAAGCCAAGCATGCTTTGTACTCCTTTGACTCAACTGGGTGATGGCCATTTGAGAATGGCATCCACCTTTCGAGAGTCCATTCAGACTCCTTTTGGGGTCAGGATAAATCCAAGAAATCTGACTTCTGTAGAGTGAAAGACACGTTTTTCCAATTTTGCATATAACTTGTGCTGGCGTAATTTCTCAAGGACTGCACGAATGTGCTTAACATGGTCTGATTTTGATGAGGAGTACACTAGAATATCATCTATGTATACGACAACACAGACGTCAATGAGTTCACGAAAGACATTGTTCATAAAATACTGGAAGGCTGCAGGTGCATTGCACAACCCGAAAGGCATCACCTGATATTTGAATAATCCGTACTTAGTGCGAAAGGCAGTCTTCCATTCATTGTCTTTCTTCACACGTACCAGATGATATGCCCCTCGGAGATCTAACTTAGTGTAGATACAAGCATCCTTAACTTGATCCAGTAATTCGGGGATCAGAGGCAATGGGTATCGTTTTTTTACCGTAATTTGGTTTAATGCGCAGTAATCTATACACGTTCTAAGGTCTCCTTCCTTTTTAGGCACGAAGAATAGAGCTGAGGATACAGGAGACTTGGATGGGCGAATGAAGCCATTAGAAAGGTATTGGTCCAAGTATTGTCGTAGGTGAAGGTTTTTGGGCTCCGTAAGGTACTAGATCCTGCTGCATGGGGGTTGTGCACCGGGTAAGAGATCGATTTGACAATCGTATGATCTGTGAGGTGG
This sequence comes from Ambystoma mexicanum, assembly GCF_040938575.1. Taxonomy (NCBI): domain Eukaryota; kingdom Metazoa; phylum Chordata; class Amphibia; order Caudata; family Ambystomatidae; genus Ambystoma; species Ambystoma mexicanum. The sequence goes on from NC_090926.1 coordinate 1,050,884,304, forward strand.
TAAGGTGTTTGCCTGTTCTTTCTGAAAAACATCCTGAAATTCTTGATATTCCTGAGGTAACTGCACGATTGGATTAGTAACTGTGGCCAGGCCTTTGTTCAAGGATTTTTTCGGGTAACAGGTGTGTGCACAATCTGGGAAGGTCATTCTCTTCTCTCGCCATTCGATGCAAGGATTATGTGTTTCCAACCATGGAATTCCCAGAATTATTTGGAACTGCGGGGCTTTGATTAAATCAAACACAATAGTTTATCGATGCCCACCTTGACCCAACAGTGTCATCTCTGTAGTGGAATGAGTTACTGGCCCAGAGGCAATTTCAGTACCATCGACGGTAGTGACGACATCTCTAGTGGCCCTTTTGCAAAGAGATAGGTTCATCCTTGAAACCAGTTCATGGTCAATATAGTATCCTATGGCCCCACTATCAATGTATGCTCTTACTGCGTGCATACAATATGGCTGCCTTGGATCAATAAGGACCATTGGTATGATTAGGTGCGAGGTCTGAGTGTACTACTTCAAGCTCGGCAAGCCGACCTCTACGCTTGTCGGGTGTGATCGTTTCCTGAATCAGACTCTCTATGGCTTTTGTCCGCAACTCCTATCACCTTTTTGGGTGGTTTTACCAGGCAATCCCGTAGAAAATGTGCCGAGGTTCCACAGTACAGACACAAGTGCAATTGCCGTCGCTTTTCTCTTTCCTTTGAGTTAAAGGGCCTTTAACCCCCCCTGATCTGCATGGGTTCTGGTGCATCTGTTCCTTTGGGGGTAACGTTGGGTTTAACCAACACTCGATTCTCGAACCTAGCTCGATCAGCCTTTCTATTCTGAAGTCGGTGATCTATCTGGACCACTAAGTCTATATATTCAGCGCAATCCTGAGGTGGGTTCACAACTTGAGCCAAAACATCTTTGAGTTCTCCTCGCAGCCCACAATGGAATAATGTAATTCGTTTTACCTCGGGCCATCCGGTTTCCACCACCAACTTATTGAAGGTAGCGATATAGGTTAGCAGATCCTGGTTACCCTGTCACAGGGACAAAAGTTTGTTATCCTGGGCCTGTCCCTGTGAATGGCGGGCGAATAGTCTTTCCATGCTCATTTGAAAACCCTCAAAATCCCGGCGAAGAGGGCCATCCTGGTCGTCTAGTTGAATTGACCAATCAGCTGCACTACTTTGGCTACTTTGGCTTGATCGTTTGGAAAGGCTCCAGGTCTGCATAAAAAGTGCAGGCGGCATTGGTTCATAAACACAGCAAACCTTTTGGGGTCCCCAGCAAAGCGTTCGGGTGGAGCTAAAGGAATAGTCCCTGGTAGAATTACTTGCACAGGGTTGCTTGATGAAACAGAAGTTAGGTTTTCCCCGAGTCCAGGTAGGGGTGTTTGTCCAGCCTGGCTTTGCAGTAGCAAGGTCATCAGTGCGCTCCTTCGATACAATCAGTTCTCTCCTGAGAGCATTCGTTTCTTGCTGGACGGAATGTACTTCAGCCTAAGTTCCCCTAATAATTGGGCAGTTGGTCAGTTTCTGAGGTCTCCATAACGCCCGGGTGGGAATTTGTCGGGAGGCTTTGCGTTCTGTTACGCTCACCTGGCTCCCACAGGGGCGTTGATTGGAACTGGACAACTGCTGTCTCCACCAACGTGACGCGTAGTGCAGAGATGACAGACTGGACAGGCCCGCCTTATTTCGTCTGCTTGACCCGTAGAAGTATTCTCCTGAAAGTGGAGAAAGGGAATTGGCCACCCGTGGATTTGAGTGATAACACCCCACTGTTCTTCCCACTAATCACCTCCGATATCTCCTTTCATAGTCTCACCTTATGTTTTTATAAGATGAGCTCTTCATCCTGCGTGGAATGCATGGGCGCGTAGATAACCAGTTGCTTCACTGGTCTGAAGGAATTTGGAGAGTTCCAGACCAATATTGACTCTGAGGTCCCTGGCGAGGAACCGTAAGTATATAGTTCATAAGGGTTCAAAATGTCTAATATTCACTCTTGTCCGATTCCTTTTGTCTTGCAGCTTGACCCAAGAGAAGATTGCCTCGTGGCAGCTGGTAGCGTTCAGGTAAGAATCTGTATTACCCAACACTGTCCGGTAAATGATATCTGTGTTTAATCTGTTGCTTCCCTCTTATTACAGGTGCGGCATGAGAAATTATGACGTCTTGATGAATAATGCCTCTGGCGGTAAAATCAGGTAAGTCTATGGTGGTAAAAGAGATTGTTTTGTTTATTCTCTCGGTTCACCTTGCTGTTCTTTTGTTCCCCTTAGGTGCCGGAGTTCGGCGAAGATGAGATGGAGGCTGCGCCGGACCGTGGAGATGAATAATGCCTCCAGCGATAAAATCAGGTAAGTCTATGGTAGTAACAGAGATTTCCTTTGTATATTCTCTCGGCTCACCTTGCTGTTCTTTTGTCCCCCTTAGGTGCCGGAGTTCGGCGAAGATGTGATGGAGACTGCGGCGGATTGTGGAGGTGCTGCGGAGGCTGGTGAGTATAACGCGGCGCTACAGCGGGCGATGCGACGCGTATCAAATTAACGTCTCTTTCCTTGTTCGAAGGCGCAACGGATCTGGAATCAGGTGAGGAACAGAAGTAATGTTCTTGTTCTAACCTTTCCTCCTTCTTCCCCTTTTCTATAGGAGCTCCAGACTCGAGGCGGGCATGGCAGAAGACTGGATGCTGACTTGCAGGCACGGTGAGCGTTACGCTGCAGGATGCAGAATAACGCGAAGTGTGTGCTGCTCTTCGGGCGTGGTTTAAATAGCCTTCAAAGTAGTACCAGGTAAGAAGTTCCCCCAAGACCACACCCGAGTAAGAAAATAGTCCCTGAAGTAAAGTAGTCCCATTCAGGCTTCACGTTGGCTTGGACTCTTAGCAGCATGGTCTGCATGAGGTTAGTGTAAGCATATGAGCCTGGCGCCTGTGGCGCCAGGACTGACCCCTTCTATGAGCCTGGTGCCTACGGCGCCAGGACTGTACCCAGATAGCCCCTAGACGGGGCTGTTGGGCTTTTTCTAAGCATCTGGATGCCTGCTCCCGGGACTGATGGGCATGGTCCGGATGCCCGGGGGTAGGCATCATGACACCCCCCGGATAGGGATGACAAGCGTGTGGATGGTTGGGCACACAAGGTATTTTCAGCTGGGAGTATGACGTTAAAATCAGCCAACTCCACATGTGTCTTGGCAACATTTTCGTACACTCTGTGGGAGTGCATTGCAATTGCGGCGGAGCACATGCCCGAAGGGGAAGAAAGGGAAGGATTCCTAGCCATCGTTAGAGATGGAAAGGAGGCCATGCAGGAATCCCTTCAGTCTGGGTTGGACACTACAGATAGTTTGAGCAGGTTCAAGGCCACTAGCTCGGTAATGCGCAGATTTGCGTGCTTACGAAAGTCAGGTTTCGCGCCACACATGCAAAACCATCTTTTGAACATGCGCTTTAACGGGTCTCAACTTTTTGGCAACAAGGCTGGCGAGAGCCTTGAGAGGTTGCAGACTTCAAAAGCGGCTGCCAAATCTTTAGGAGCTGCTATTAGGCAACCTTAGCCTTTTCTTGCAACAGGACAATCTTGGAGGGGACGATCCTATCGTTACTACTCCTCATATGGAAAGGCGAGAGGAATGGCCAGTCAAAGAGGCCAGAGAAAAGCCACTCATGGTGGACGAGGAAAACATGCAAAGCCAGCCCCAGCTGCAGCCTCTTTACCATTTGGGGCTGCAGCAACCGCCACAAAACAACTTTGAGGACTTGCATCACAAGGCACCTGTGGGAGGCATGCTGTCCCAGCATCTGCAAGAATGGCGAGCCATTACTTCAGATATTTGGGCTCTAGAAATAATAGCCCAAGGTTACTGCCTCCCTTTTCTAACGCAACCTCAAAGCAATCCACCAGGGAGACACTCTTTGTAGTTTCCAGACCAGCTACGTGCTGGGGAAAGGTGCTATAGAACCAGTACCTGTAGCAGAGAGGAACAAGGGATGGTACTCCCCATATTTTTTGATTCCCAAAAAGGACGGAGGACTGAGACCCATCTTGGATTTAAGAGGCTTGAACAAGCTCCTCCGGAAGGACAAGTTCAAGATGGTCACTCTTTCTCAGATCCTTCAGGCGCTTAAACTTCAGGATTGGTTGGTGTCATTGGACCTCCAGGATTATTATTTATATGTGCCAATCCATCTCCACCAGGGAGACACTCTTTGTAGTTTCCAGACCAGCTACGTGCTGGGGAAAGGTGCTATAGAACCAGTACCTGTAGCATAGAGGAACAAGGGATGGTACTCCCCATATTTTTTGATTCCCAAAAAGGACGGAGGACTGAGACCCATCTTGGATTTAAGAGGCTTGAACAAGCTCCTCCGGAAGGACAAGTTCAAGATGGTCACTCTTTCTCAGATCCTTCAGGCGCTTAAACTTCAGGATTGGTTGGTGTCATTGGACCTCCAGGATGATTATTTATATGTGCCAATCCATCTCAAGCACAGAAAATACCTGAGGTTCATGTTTGGAGACTCGCACTATCAGTTTCGAGTCCTGCCATTCGAGTGGACCTCCGCCCCCAGGCTCTTCACCAAATTGATGGTAGTGGTGGTAGCGCACATCAAGAGATGGGGGATTCACATCTACCCTTGCCTGGATGATTGGTTGATCAGGGCGCATTCTGCCGAACAAGCCCAGCATCATCTGAAAGTCACCTGCCACTTCCTTCACAGACTGGGCTTCTCCCTCAATTTCAAGAAGTCACAAATGACACCTTCCTAACAGCTCCAGTACATAGGGGCTGTATTATACACATCCTTGGGATAGAGCTTGCCTCCCAAGTCGAGGGCTCAAGACATTCTTCAGATGGTTTCCAAATTTCAAAATGCCCAAAATCTCCAGGCCTACGACTTCTTGAGGTTGCTTGGCCTCATGGCATCCTGCATTTTCCTAGTGCCAGAAGCACGCCTGAGGATGAGATCCCTACAATGGGCTCTAAAGACTCAATGGTCCCAGTTCTAAGGTCGAATGACGGTTCTCCTTCAGATTCCAAACAAGTTTTGAAAGGATCTTCTGTGGTGGACTTGTGCAGAGAACATCCCAGGGAACATCCTAAGTGGATAACATTTTTGGCAACCATGGCCGGAGATTACAGTAGTGACGGATACCACACTCATGGGGTGGGGAGCTCATGACAACGATCTGACAATCAGTGGTCGTTGGTCTCCATCGGAGTCCAAACTACACATCAACCTTTTTTGAGATGAGAGCTTTCAGACTAGCTCTGAAGGTTTTTCTGTCATCTGTCAGGGGAAAAAATATCCTGATAATGACGGACAACACAGTTGCCATGCATTACCTAAACAGAAGAGGAGGTGTAGGGTCACTACCCGTGTGCAGAGAGGCAATGCAGCTCTGGTATTGGGCAATTCAAGAAGGAATCTCCTTAACGGCAGTTCATCTAGCCGGGGAGGAAAATATGACAGCAGACGCTCTGAGCAGGCAGAGTACGGTGTCCCACGAGAGGGAACTGGCTCAGGACGTCCTTCAGGCGATCTTCACCCTTTGGGGAACCCCTCAAGCAGACTTGTTTGCAACTGGAATCAACCGAAAGTGCGAAAAGTATTGTTCAAGGGAATTTCCCCTGAGAGGAGCCCTAGGGGACGTGTTTGTGGTGGAGTGGAACTTCCCACTGCTATACGTGTTCCCTCCAATTCCTGTCATTCCTCAAGTCATCAGGAGATTGAGACGGTTCGTAAACCGCATGATCCTAATTGCCCCAGATTGGGCCAGGAGAATGTCCATCTGCCCGCCGTTACGTCTTACTCAGAGAGAGGGCCTTCTCTCTCACAAATGGAGGGCCAGGTTCTCCATCCAGAGTTCAGGACTCTAAACCTTCATGCTTGGTATCTGAAAGGCTGAGATGCAAGGATTGGGACCTTCCAGGTTGACTTCATGGAGGTGTTGTTTTCGGTAAGAAGGCCGGCAACAAAATCTCTGTACCGCTGCTTCTGGAATAACAAGTGCAGGGAAAAGAATGTTGATCCTTTTCTGTGTTATATCCTGGAATTGTTGTCTTTCCTTTTGTCCCTGGCACATAGAGGCCTCAATGTTAGGACCATTAAAGGTTATCTTGCAGCGCTTTCCATTTTCAAGTGCTCTTCAGAAGAATGTTCCTACTTTAAAATTCCTTTGATAATACAATTCTTAAAGTGACTCACCAACATGTTTCATCCTTCTTCTTTCCAAGTCCCAGGTTTGGACCTTAATCTGGTTCTAATCTGGTTCTAAAGTTTTTAATGTGTGCCCCTTTTGAACCCTTGCACACTTGTCCATTAAGATTACTAACGTAGAAAACTGTTTTCTTGGTTGCTTTAGCATCTGCACGAAGAGTGAGCAAATTGCAGGAACTATCTTCTGGGCCACCATATACTATGTTCTACAGGGACAGAGTTGTATTGAGGTTAAACCCTCATTCTTACCTAAAGCTGTGTCTGATTTCCATTTAAATCAGAAAATTATTTTGCCCGCGTTCTATCCTCCATGTCATCCCATTAAGGAGTGGGAAAGATTGCACAGGCTGGACCCGAGAAGAGCTCTATGTTTTTACATTTCTAGGCTCTCCAAGCTTAGAGTGGATAATTCACTTTTCATTGGCTACACCGGTAGGACATTGGGTCAGTCGGTGTCAAAACAAACCCTATCAAGTTGGATTGTGCTTTGTATTTCAGAATGCTTCAGATTGGTGGGCAAAGATCCACCAGAAGGCTTGAGGGCCCATTCTACCAGAGGCATTGCCTCTTCGACAGCCCTTCAAAGAGGTGTTCCCATAAAATCAACTTGGTCATCGTTGCACTCTTTGTCTAAATTCTATAGTCTGGATGCTTCCCACTCTAAAGAGCTTGTTTTTGGTAAAGCAGTTTATATTCAGCTACATAATATTAAATATCTACTCCCTACTCCAGAGAGCTTTCTACACTGCTTTGGGGGTCTAAAATGAGGAATATGTTGGAGGACAAAATCCATTTGAAGAACAAGTTACTTACCAACTGGTAACGTTCTTTCAACTGGATGTTCCTCCAACATATTCCTCATCGCCCTCCCATCCAACCCCTCTGTAGATTTTCTGGTGTTATTACCACTTCAACTCTCGCAAGGCTGACATCTGGCCACCTACACTATCTATTTCCAGAGAGCAAGAGGGGAAAAACAGAACTGATCCCAACGGGCGCCGGGCGTGCTACTTGTATACCAGTTGACATCACCCTTGACGGAGGCCTTCGAGGGACTTTGACTCAACGACATTGACGCACGGCGCACTCTGCCGAGAAAAAAAAAATTCCGAAGCAGCTAAAGCTGAATGGAATACATCTAAAATGAGGAATAAGTTGGAGGAACATCCAGTCGAAAGAACGTTACCAGTTGGTAAGTAACTTGTTTTTCTGTAAGGTTCCAATACATCTGAACCTCATAACTGCAATGTTCAGCCAGTGGGTCTGCATCACTGTTCCCAATCTGAGGCTGTTCCTGATATGGGTATTGTGGAAGAAGTGCAAGCCTTTTAATCCCTTGAATGGACCTCAAGGCACCAAACCATCAAGTGGCTCCTCCCACATTATTCCCACCCTTTTCTGAGCTTGCTCAATGAAGGTTTTAAAGAATGGTTTTCTGTAGTGGAGATACTGCAACAATTGCTCACCTAACATGGAAGCATTTAACATTTATAAAAACACATGTGCCAACCTTGAAGCTGCATTTCTGTGAGGTTTCAATACATCTGAACTTCAAAACTGCAATGTTCAGCTAGTGGGTCTGCATCACTTTTCTCATCTGAGGCTATTCCCGTTGCGGTATCCATCACTCACTGTTGCCTCAAAAACAGCGCCCCCCAATACCTCACCCACTGCATCAACAAACAATCCAATCCACGCAGCCTACGCTCCTTCTCCTCCACCTTACTTTCCACCACTAGATTCTCCAGAAAAAGAGCAGGAGTATCAAGCTTCACTTTAATCGCTCACACGCTGTGGAATGCCCTCCCTTCCTCCATCAAAGATAACCCCTCATACCTGAATTTTTGCAAACAAATCAAAACTTCTCTTTTTCACAAATGTTCTTGATTCTATCTATTGTAACTATCACTGCTATGCCATGTAACCATGCCATGTGAACCTTGTCTGTATACTACCATGCCATGTAACCACGACATGTGTAGTACGTCAGTATATGTTACCCCTAGCGCTGTGATACCTCTGGGTCTTCGGCGCTAACAACAAATGAAATAAATAAATATTGTCAGTAAAGTCTGTGAATGCATTTTAGTCTCCTTTTTGTATTTATTTTAACATAAGCATGATTTACATTACCATTTTAAAGAGTGCTATTTATATTTTGTTAAGGTAGTTGTTTTTTTAAGCTATAGCAGTAAAATAATGATGTGGGAAAGAGAAGGTGGTAGACAGAAGGGGCAAGGTCACCGACTAGAGCATGGTGATCTATTGAAGAGAAAAAAAGAGAGGCTCAACCAGACAACGTAGGGTAGAGTAGCTAACTTGAGGAGGTGAGGCGGGGTAATCCAGAGGGGGAGTTCTGGAGGGGTTATTGACTTATTAGAAAAGGCAGACCTTAGAGTTCTTTGGCCACTCAACTAGCCCAGCCCTAGTACAACCTTGCCAGGAGCTTCATTATGCTTTGTGCCAGACTGGGTATTACTTTTTGCCTCTTGAGCACTGCATTCAGCTGCACTCCACTGGGCTTTTGCTCATTCTGGGGAAACTGACTTGTCCTTCTGACAGTCAGAGTACTGGGGAATATTGTTTCCCTTAATCTTATGACTTTGTTTCCACTTTTGGCAACTGTATTTCAGTGCACAAAGTACATTACAGTACCGTGCACTGCAGTCATTGTGTTTTCAGGCCCTAGACATCCCTTATGGATTTGTTGGTAACTGGACAATGCTCCTAGGAGTAGATTTGTGGCAGCAGAAGCTTTTTGTGTAGTTTTACTGGCTTTTACCGAGCCATACCGTGCTTACAGCGTGTGGCACATTACTGTGGATAGTCTCCGTCATTGCCTGTGCTACAAGGTTTTTTGTCTTCTCCTTTGGCCATTTTGTCCATTGGCCTTCCCCTTGCTCTTTGTGACCCAGGGAGTCCTTATTTGGGCATGCATTCTCCCGTGAAAGAAGTGCAGGTATAACCGAGTGTGCCTGTTGAGGGCAAAATATGGCTGGATGATCCTCTTGGTCAAGCTGCTGTGGGCATCAGAGACCCTTTGCCCCTTGTTTGGAAATGGTTGCATAATCTAGCTGTGGTGGCTGATCTCTAGAGTAGGGGTCTTCTCTTTCAATAGTCCCCTAGGTCCTAAAACACCTTCTTGGACTCATTATTATGGCCTTTGATACATAATATACTTGAATACTAGCTGTTATTTCTTGCTGCTAGCAGATTTCTTTATGGAGTGATTATTATTTTATGTTCATTTATGGGGTTACCAGTGTTCTCATTCAGTAGAATCAACAACGGTGTGTTGCCTCTTTTCCAGATTAAAGGTGACCTCTAAATTGTCTCTGCACCAAATTATGTACATTGAATTTTAGGGACGTAAACTAAACTAATGAACGACAAGACCACAAAGTAAATGTTGCTTGTACACTGGCAACTCATTTACTCAGCAGAGATACAGCTAGATTGCAAATTAAGCCGTTTTCTACAACGTTCTTTGCATCTGCAAAAGATGGAATAGAGGGGTGGGTGTTTGGCTGGGTTTACACTTTGTCCTGAGTGCTGAAGAAACATTCTGCAGACAAAAATGGAACGTATCTTTGTCTAATGGGATCCTTGGAGGGACAAAAAGTAACTTTGGCCACCTTCCATGCCCCAAATCAGGGACAGAAACAGTTTTGTACCAATTCATTCACACATTCACAGCTTTAACAGAGGTGCCAGAATATAACCTGAACAAGACGTTCCCCAAAGAGCAGTTTTGATGTAATCTCTCTAAGACTATAAAGGTTAGCATTTTCTTTAATAAGAATGTGAGGCATGTGGTGGTCAAAATAATTCAAGTATTGGAATTTTGCTTTGTACTGGCTCGAGTTACCATTGGAAATATCCTTTTGTGTGAGTGTGTGTTTACACACCTAATGCAGCCATTGACTATTTTTTCAAAGAACGATTTATTATTATGATTATTATTATTAGGGTACTTACTGAAGGTGGACCTAGCTTCAGGAAGCAACAGAACACTTTACAGAGGCATACAACTATACAGATACACAATGGAGCGCTTTATAGAGGTATACAACAGTACAGATACATAATGGAGCACTTTTATGAGGTAACAACAGAATAGATATACGGCGGGGTTAGGATACAGATGGTTACAGAGGAGGGGGGTACAGCTATACAGGGTAATGGGGGGTAATGGGGAGCAGAGGAGCATAGGGCGACTATCGTGTCAGCTGGGGCGACGTGATGGCCTAGGTGTTTATGAGAAACTCCTTTAACAAGGTCGGTCTTGAGTTATTTTCTGAGTGTGGGTGTGAGTATAAGCAGGCAGAGCATGATCTCACACAGGTGGGAGTTTGCTCAGGAAGTCCTCATAGAGATGTTCACCCCTGTAGTGGATCTGTTTGTGTCCAGTATCAACAGGAAGTGCAACGTTTTCTGCTTCATCGACTCAAACAGCAACCTCTACTGTCAAAGACCTTTCTGAGGCTACAAAACAGGATAGGAACATATCTAAGATGAGGAATCCTTGGGAGGAACATCCATCAGAAAGAACATTAACTGGGGTAAGTAATGTGTTCTTCTCTTGCCACACAACCATCCTCTGGAACTCGATCCCTGTATCGGCTCAGAATTATCCAATTCCAGGAAAACTCTCAAAACATACCTGAACATTTAATCCTGATGGATGCACAGATTGTAGCATAGACTGTAGCTCACAGTACTGCACTAATACACCCTTTACGGCACTCCGCTGCTCTTGGTCTAGATCAGCGCTTTACACAAAATAGTGTTTTGGTCCTCTTTACTTCATGGACACCTGTGCGCTCTGTGCCACACTTTCTCAGAAGTTGCTGAAGCACCAGCGGAAGTGGTACTAGGGAATATTCAATGCAAGTCCTTTTGATTAACTTATATGTTCCTATGCACCCCAATCAAGAGATTCCTTCCTGGGAATTTACCTGGTTAGGAGGGCCTGATCTGGTTCTGATGCATCTAGAAACCGTACTAACAGGGTCGGCAGCAAGCCCTTTGCTGAGGTGTTTACTGGTGCCTGCGCCAAGGACCTCAGCCCATAAAGTCTCTGTGAAGGCTTGTATCGGGGGTGCTGTTCCCGAGGGTGTTTTAACTCGTACCAGCATTCGTCCTGAGGCCCATACAATGTGAGTTACCAGCCCTTTGCCTAAGGGTTCACAAGGGTCTCTGGTCGGGGCACACTCTCTGCACCAAGTCTCTGAATGTCACTCTACAACCTCTAAAGTCTGCATCTCCTTTTCCGGTCTTGATATTGCACCAGTAGTAATGGTCTTGGGCTCAGGCTTGGACCAGTCACCAGGAGATACTTAATATTTGGCTTTAGACACAACAGGAGAAAGAACTCTGCAAGGTTTCCACCTCTCCCCCGTTCAGTGACCAAAAACATTTGGGTCCCCAGAAGCTCCTGAGGACCTTTGACAAGCACTTCTCATGAGGACATCTCAAGGAAAGATAGCTCTTTTGAGAGGTTTCAAGTCCTCATGCTCTCAAATACCATGAGGAATAACTTCAAGGGTCTAATGCGTAGGCGCTATAGGGGACTTCCCCTTGCCTTTATGCAACCAGGTGGATGGTGTGGCAGCCTACCTGGGAATCCCAGGCCCCAACGTCCCTCCTGCCATTGTCAGGGTTCATTCAGGTGTGCTGGGACACAGGTTTGCCGACCGAACAGGCATTCCTCTGCCAAAAGTGGTCACTGGGTAAGCTTTAAACATTGGTCCGAAGTTGCGTTCCGTCAGAGAACTATCTTTGGGCAATGCATGTCTATCTAGAAACCCCCAACCCTTTTCTTCTGAGATGGTGGCCTCCAATATTTTTTCCAAGGAATCTTTCACTGGCTTCCTGAACAGATTATCTTTTTCTTCCTTTTTTTAAAAATTGATTTTCATTTAACAAAGATTAAACAATTCCACCACAAATCCTGTAAAAGGGTCCAGCCAAAGGGTCCAACTCTAATAGTCCCTCAAACGATAACTTCTTAGCACAGTCACATTATGTCCAGAATCCGGATGCTGTGGGGGCACCATTGAAGCATATAGTCACTTTGTAAATATCCCAACACGTTGTCCCAGTTCCGCTTGAAGAAGACTTGGTCCCCTTCATGCCCATACCATTTGTACCCGCCAATGTTAAATGGCGACTGTTTTTGTTTCCGCACCAGTACCAACCACGCTGCTAACAAAACAGTAACAAAGATGCGTTTTCTGTCTCTTTGAAAATGATTTCTCTTTCGGGTCCTATAGTCCACATCTCCATACAGTTGTGTCTAAAGAATCAATGTTGGAGAAAATCCCACCCATTTGTTATTTTATCTCTGCCCAATATGGCCTGATAACCGGGCACTCCCACCAGATATGTCTTTAGTCTCTTTTGGCCTTACATCCCCTCCTGCGCATGGCTGATACTTTCGGAAACATTGTATGTAGTCGCTCTGGCATATAGTGCCACAGAAACATCATTTTATACCACATTTTGCTCGTTTGAATGGAGCGGGTGCGTTTCAGAATTGATCCCCATACATATTGTCAACAGTCTAATGGTATAATGGCATCAAATGAGGTATGTCATATTGTTCCCTATTCTGACCCTGGCCAGAAAACACCCTAACCCCTGTTTCTTAGCCCTTCCGGGACGGGCTCCACGTTAGAGCAGTTTATGATAAACCACTATTCATTGTAGAGCTAGGGATAGTTGTTTCTCCTCTATCTCTTTTAGATAGGCGTTGCACCACCGCCACATAAGGCGAGATCACCCTGCAGGGCTAGGGTGTTCTTCTGGCCAGGGCCAGAATAGGGAACAACACTATGATAGTTTTTGGTAAGTAAAAAAGTCACAAAAGTGACACTTTCCTGCTCCTGTTTTGTGTGATACTATATTAGACTTTGACAGGAAGGTCTACAGGCCCAGATGAGGTGTATCCTTTGAAAAATAATAACCCCCTGAGTGTTTTTTCTTTTTTGTTTTTTTGATCAAGTGAGGTCTCCCATTTTTTCATATAGTTCCACTGTACCAATGTTGTACCGTAGTTTAACAAGCTCGAAACTAGCCTTCTGGAGCCAGTATGGGTCCTGATATACTTTTCAAAGGGAGTCAACTCTTGCAAAGCCGCTGCTTTAACCTTTGGGCTTATTAGCCGATTTCGCAATTGGTTATACCGGAATCTATCCCCCTCGTCCAACCTCAGATCTCTCTTGCACTACTCGATAATGTCTCGAACCTTTAAACAGCCAATTTCCTTCCAGGGTCTAAATGTCCCGGGTTCCATACCCAGGGGAAACTGCAGGTTCTGAAACATAGGAGGAACCAGGGAGGGGAAGGCAGACAGACACCCCTTTTCAAATGCTGAATCGCACACCTACACAACCAAACCGACAATTTTGCTGAGCTTTACGTTAGCTAGTCTATAGTTACGATCTAGCCATAGAAGGCCAAAGATGTGTACCCGCGACGGCCCTATCCTGTCGTGCCCATATCTTACCCTCCACGCCCGAATCCCATCCCTTTATAACCCGCAATTGTGCAGCTTCATAATATCTATAAAAATGTGGAAGTCCCAAACCCGCCCTTTGCTTTGGTGCCATGTTTGGTGGCCATTGCAACCCTGGGCGATTTGTTATGCCATATATACGATGTTATCAAATTCATAAGTGTACCAAAGAAGGATTTGGGTATTAGGAGTAGGCGTGCCTGAAAATAATATAGCATTCTGGGCAAAAGTATCATTTTAACTTAGGTGGTTTGCCAATTCGTTAGTATACATTTTGGCATCTATATTAATTAACGCAATAAGCCTATATGAACCAGGGGACAACAGGCCATTCCCCGTTTTGGGGAAGGCAGCCAGCTTAGCTTCATTCATTGAATTTGAAACTGTGCCATCTAATCTAAATTAATTGTAAAGTCTTACACGGTATGGGGTTAAAGTGTCCCAAAAATGTTTGTAGAAGTGTGCGGGGTAACAATTTAATCCCAGGGCCTTATTTTTGGGTAGTGATTGAATCACTTTTGTCACCTCTTCCTCCCGAATTTCCCCTTCCAGCCTTTCTATATCCTCATGTGTAATGCATGTCAGGGGCACCCTCTTCAGATATTCCGCCAGTCTTTTTGCATCTAGGTTATCAGAGGTGTATAATGTGGAATACAAATCTCTAAAAATTCCCTGAATCCCTTAGTTGGTAGTCTCATATCCCCCTTCTGCACTTTTTAGTTTCAAAATTGTGTGGGCATGAGCCCTTTCTTGCAATTGTCTTGCCTTATTATTTATCAATTTATTAATATTTATCTGTGTCTCCTTGCTCTGCACTCTCCTTCTTCTCCCCCCTTCCTTTCACTTTTCCCCCGCCCCCCTCTCCCATGCACTTGCGTGTTCTCAATGTCACAGGGCCTAGTAAGATTGTTGCTTTGGTCTCCCCTGTGCCCCTTCCCTTGGCATGTCACGCTCTGAAACACTTGTATATGAGCACAATATCAATAAAATGTCATATCATAACAGCCAATCAGCTTTATCAGCCTTTACATATCAATATTGTTTTTGTAAATAACAATGCCTTATCAGCACGCTTTGTGCGAAACATTTTGAGTTGGCCTTGAATATGTTTAACTGCCCTCTGAAATTTCCTAGTTGGGCCTTTTGCCATCTCCCTCTGTATATCTCATCATTTATTTTCTAATTTCTCTTCGCATAGTCGCCTCTGCCTATCCCGCTCTGCTTTCATTGCTATCAGAAGTCCTCTCAGGACAGCTTTGAAGGCATCCCATATAATTTCTGGGGTGTTAGTTCTTGTGTATCATTTTAAATACAGTAGGTATCTATTTTGTCTTTAATTGATGTTACTAAAATCGGGTACTGGATCATATCCACCGGAAATTGGCATTTCCATACCTGATCTGAGGCACCCCTCACCCTCATCGACATTGAAAGTGGAGCGCAATCTGAAAGAGAAATAGCACCCAGATCCACTTCCGACACACTTCTCACCTGTGCTATAAGCCCTTCTTCTATCAATATAAGGACCCCAGCTGTTTTGTCTACGGCATTGGCTTGATATATATGGGAATACCCTCTCAGTTTAAGCTTCCCTTTGTCCATCTTCCTACTATGTGTCTCCTGATGCATCAAAATGTCTGGTTTTGACCTTTTCAAAAAAATCCTCTAGTTTCTTCTTCTTGATTGGGGAGTTCATGCCTCTCACATTGTGGGATAATACTTCTAATAACAGTCGACATTTCACATCTAAACCCACAAGCATCCCCTTCACCTTTGCCCACCCTTTTTACAGCTTGTGACCATCTTCCCTCTGGCGGGACTAACCTTACACTCCACCTAAATCCCCCTCTACCCCCCCAACTCAACCCAATCAAATTTAAACACCCATCCAACCCCCACCCCAACTTAACCACCGGTCCCTGAGGGGGCCCAAGGATCTTATGATGGACGAGGCGCAGTGCTCGAGGCCATTGGCCCCCTACAATACCCAGAGAAAAGCCACAGGGAAACCTTCAGACCTTCACCCCACTCTGTGGTTCCAATGGTCTGACCACTATTAAGTGGCCCCTCTGGGCCACAGTCTTATTTGACATTGCGTGTTGTTTCCACCTTTCTCGTCTGGGTTAGTTTCCACCCTTGTGTGTTCTCCCATTCTTGACAATGTGCACGTCCCAAGATCTGGTCCTTTATCCTTTCCCAGTGTTCTTTTTTATTATGTCTGCCACTCCTAGGGTCTACTACCCTTCCTTTCCAGTCTATCTGTCCTTCTTGATATGTTCGAGGTCTCATACTCCTCCCCATGTAATTGTACAATCTGTAGGCCTTCTTCGCAGTATGTTATCTGATATTGGCAGGCTTCCCATTTAAAAAGCAGTCCAAATGGAAACGTCCATGTATATCTTATTTGTTTCTGTGCCAGAAACCATACTACTGGGCCCATTGCCCTCCTCTTCTGCAGTGTTGATTGGGTCCCGCGATTCTTGCTGCTTCCATTACTGACTCCTTCTGAACAAAGGACGTGAAGGCCGCCTTGCACCTGGCTCAGTGCGTCAGTGGCCCACCCTATGTATATAGTCGTTATTGATCACGTCCTCATCTTCCCCTGTGAGGAGGTGCGAAAATAGGTGTTGTGCGGTAGATTTCAAGGTTTTGTCATCTATAGATTTGGATAGGTATTTCATTTGAATGTTAGATCTATGGGATCGGTTCTCCAAATCCTCACACTGGAGTTCCAAATTGTGAGATATGGGAAAGATGTTCAATCGCCTCATAGTTCTTTTACCACAATTACCTGAAGAGCTCTCTCCGATCTATCCACCATCTCCTCCAGTTTATTGACTTCGACCTTCACTTCCTGGAGCGCTTCCTTCAGCTCCATATTCATTTGAGTAAAATGTGATTGGAATGTTGCCATAAAACACATCAGGAAGGCCTCTTTTTGCATTGCCGTAGTTCCTCCCTAAGGGTGGGTGGGTGCTGTGTGCTCCATTCAGTGCTTTGCTCCAGCGCCCCGGCAATGGCTTGCGAAGGGTGTCTCAGGGGACCATGATTTCTTAATGCTAATGTCTGCTCCCCCCTGAGAATTCTTCTGCACCGCCAATGGTGTTTTCCCACTGCCATTGGACATGAAGAAATCTTTTCTGGCTTTTAGTTTATGCACCTTCACTGCTAAAATCGCTCACTCCCCTGTTTCTCACGCTGCTTAATATGCACGATATGCCTGTTGTGCTGGGGATCCTGTTACCCTGTGTTACCCTTGCGTGTTGTCCTCTGCTCCCTTTACAATATCAATGGTGTCTCCCCCTCTCCGGGCTCCACTTAATGCCTGCCTGTGTGAGGGTGCTATCCCTCAAACCAGTCCTGGTGCCTGCCCACCTGCATGAGCAAGCTGTCCCTCAATCCGGTTCCCTTCATTTTTTCTGACTTAGGGCATTACAGCCTGACCTTACACTCCCGAGCTGTAGCCGCCGTGGATTGGGAGATCATGCAGTTCCACTATGCGCCTTTCGCGAGACGCCCAATTTTCCTCTGCTGCCGCCGGGTGCTGATCACAGTCCTGATCCTTATATCTGCAGCCGAGTTGTCCCGTTGCTCTCAGCAGCTCCGCCACCATGACATCCAAGCTACCTTCAGAGTCTTTTCCTGATGTGGCCTAACGAGGATTGAGCAGGTTAAGCATGTCGTTCACCGCCGGCTGCTATTTTGGAATCATCCTGAACAGCTTTGATAAGGTGTACTCACACTCCGCCTTGCACTTGTGCCAAGCATAGCTGATGCTATATTCGCAACCACTAATCACACATTGTGACGGGAGATTGCTGAGTTTTAGGTGACCTTCATCTTGACAAGCAAGCTGTATTTAGAATGGGGCTTTCTTATGCTGCCTCTTTGCTCAGGTCCTCATGGAGGTATTAGTTCACACCACATAAACACAGAGGCCAGGGCTACCAGCTCCACTCAAGATACCTAGGATGTCATTCTGGATTTGCCAGTTGATGGTTCATACTCCCCCACTCATTACCAATGAAGAGCTGACAAGGAAGAAGACCGTGACACAGACTGCCAAGTCTCTTGCGGTTCTCATGTGGACACACTCTAAGCCATTTCGAGTAGGTTCTGCTCCCAGGTAGGATACTATATCCAGGTCCTCTGGAGGATTCTGGAATTTTCTTGACCAAAGTAGCAGGCAGTCTGATCACTCCCCTGGGGGATCCCAAAAGGATGCAGTGGACAATCCCAAAAGCTTTTTCAGCCCGCCCTTCTCCACCTCCTACCTTCCAACTCATAGCAAAAATGAAAACTACATGATTATCCATGTCCACATTTCCCCTTTCTCAGGAAGTCAGATCCATGGGATTCCAACCTTGGTTTCCATGGGATATTGGCTTCCCCATATTCTAGTTTTGTTGCCCTCCCTTTTCAAGGTGGGCTACCTCCCTATTTCCACAGGTTTCACAGAATCTTACAGTTGAGGACCCTGAAGGAGGGCCCCTACAGGAGCGAGGCCTTGTTTTGTATCCTAGTATAT